>NW_020175049.1:1110943-1130827 GCF_003031525.2 Neophocaena asiaeorientalis asiaeorientalis
AAGCCTAATGAAAGTTTTTCAATCAGATTCTTTCCCTGCTTTAAGCTACTCCCCAGCAGTCCAGTGGGAAGTCTTTTTTTTTTAATTTAATTTTATTTATTTTTTTATACAGCAGGTTCTTATTAGTCATCAATTTTATACACACCAGTGTATACACGTCAATCCCAATCTCTCAATTCATCCCACAATACTGGAGTACAGTTGATTAACAGTGTGTTAGTTTCAGGTGTACAGCAAAGTGATTCAGTTATCCATACACATGTATCTATTCTTTTTCAAATTCTTTTCCCAGTGGGCAGTATTTTTGAAAGATGCATTAACTCTTTTAGGCCACTAGTGTGTCATTAGGTAAATCACTGCCTATAAAATGACCTGCGAAATTATGTAAACTTCCAGTCCATTGCATTAAATTGTAGTGTGGATGCCCCTGAGCGTTCTCATGATTTTTAACAGTTCCTGAAAGTGACATATACAAAGAGAGGACCTCATCAAGTCAGTGTCCCCTCAGCCATTTCTTGTTTTACAGAAAGCAGACACCTGGATTCATTTTCTCATTCATTCAACAGATACTCTTTGTGTCCCTGCTCAGAGCCAAGTATGAGTTAGGTGTGGAGGGTACACCAGGTAAACACAAAATAACAAAAATCCCTGCCTTCAAAGAGTCCCAGAGCCTGAGGAGGGACTCAAGCCTCAAGTTGCATTTCTATTTCTGGTGGCTTGACCCATCCTGAGAACTCCTGGAGGCTGTGAAAGTATTGCCCCTCTCTTCTCATTTAATCTCTCACCCCTACCACAGTGAGGTGGAAATAGAGACAGATCAGGTGCAAATTCCCCTTCCCTCCTAGAGTTCGTCATATCTTAACCTCTGGTCATCTCAGCTACCTTGTTCATAAAATAGTCAGTAATATTTAATGTCTCCTTTGCAGGGTTGTTGAAATTATTAAGAATAATATAAGTAAAGTACCTGGCAGACAGCGATTGTTTGATAAACAATGGTAGCTATTTTAATAAGAAATGGAAGGTGATACAGTAGTTGCCCAATAAGTAACTGTAGCTATCACTATGGTAGTTCTTTGTCTTTAAGCCAAAACTCAAAGAGCTGATATATCAAGGTGAGGGTTAATGGATGTGGAGGATTATTTTCCCTGGCACCTGTCTCATCCTGTATCATGCAAACCTTGTTTGTGGAAACCTTTCTGTTCTGTCCTAAGGAGCTCAGGGTGTGTCTACGCCTCATGCTGGCCAAGTTCTACCTGCTGAAGCTTCCTGGGCAGCCAGGGGTCAAGCAGTTGGCAAAGGCAGGCCAGCCAGCTGCTGTGAAGTGATACTTCTGAAGGAAATCCTGGATCGGTCCTGCAAGGGAGTTGCAAACTGCCCGGGTTAATCCAGGCTGTTCACCAGCGTCTCAGCTGCTTGTCCACTGTCTGCCGGGCAGCTGGGCAAGAACTCCAGAACGGCCACTCCCCACCGCCCAGGGTGGCCAGAGAGAACAGTGGGGACTCCTGATCAGTACATGCTCTCTTTCCCAGAAAAGGGATTAAGCGTGCCCTGACAAAGTTTACTCTTCCATCAGTCTTTCTTGGGGAGTGAAGTGGGAGAGAAAAGGGACCTGAGAAGTCCATTCCCCCAATCCCCTAAAGATCCCTGCAAGGTGCTCCATTCTGCCATCAAACACTCGATCTGAGCAGGCAATCTACTGGCATCAAATGTGTCTGTGTTCCTGATAAAATGAGGAAAATAATGCCAACCTTAGCGGGCTGTTGTAAGTACTAAATGAGAGATCACACGTGTAAGCAACTTACCCAAATAACCTGGCACATGGTAAGTACATAATCCATGCTAGTTTTCCCTTTTCTTAATAATTTTGTAAGGAGGTATTGTATAGCATGAGGAAAAAACCCCATAAGTCTCTATCAGAACCCTCTCATTGTAGGTGATCAAAACCTGACACAAATGAGATTAGGAAAAAAAAAAAAAATGGAATCCATTGGCTCATGGAACTAGTAGGCATGGCTAGGTTAGAGGCTCAAATGAAGTTTTCAGGGCTCTGTTTGTCTTTCTCCATACTTAGCTGGCTCTGCTTGGCTTTGCTTCTTTACGCTGTTGGTCTCATACTCTCACAGGATCTCTCCGTGTGGAAAGCAAGACAGCCATGGGAATCAGGATACAAAAGGACAAGGCACACACTCTCTCCCGGTGTCCACATATTAAATCTCCTGACAGGACTTTGGCTGTTTGTGGGCTACATGCCCATGTCTTAGACCAGGAGTCAACAAACTATGGGCCATGAGCCGAATCCAGGCTGCCTCCTGCTTTTGGACAGTAGGCAAGCTAAGCATAGCTTTGTCATTAAAAAAAAAAATGTTTATTTAATTAATTAATTTATTTTTATTTTTGGCTGCATCGGGTTTTCATTGCGGCATGCAAGATCTTCGTTGGGGCATGCGGGCTTCTCTCTAGTTGTGGCCTGCGGTTTTTCTCTCTCTAGTTGAGACACATGGGCTCCAGAGCATGTGGGCTCTGTAGCTGTGGTGTGGTGTGTGGGCTTAGTTGCCCCGTGGCACGTGGGATCTTATTTCCCCGACCAGGGATCGAACCCATGCCTCCTGCATTGGAAGGTGGATTCTTTACCACTGGACCACCAGGGAAGTCCCAGTTTTGTCATTTTTAAATGGTTGGAAAAAAAAAGAGAATAGTATTTTTACACCTGAAAATTATATGAAATTCAAATTTCAGTCTCCATAAATTTCAGTTTTATTGGACACACCACATCCATTCATTTATGAATTGTGTTTTCTGCTATCATAGTAGAATTGAGTAGTGGTGACAGAGACCTTATATCTCACAAAGCCTAAAATATTTCTATCTGTTCTTTATAGAAAAATTTTGCTGACCCTGCCCTAGACCAATCATGGTAAACATGAACATAAGACACTCTGATTGACCAGATCTGAGTCATGTGTCCACCCCAGTAGCTGGGAGACAGGTAGGGTATGGGTCTGCTCTAGCAAAACAATGGTGGGTAGGATGGCTTCCCCGGGACGGAAGGGTACTCGAGAAAAGAAACAACAGGTATCCATAAAAGTGTCAGATTAATATAAGTTTGGAAATCTTTTACTTAACTTCTTAGGACTTAATTTTTTTAATCTAGTGTGAAGTAGATAAGCTTTGCCCTTTGGGAGTGTAGTAATGATGTTGACTAATATTCACTGAGCATTTACTCTGGGCTAATACTAAGTACTTTATGTATGTTGTCTCATGGAGGAAACCAAAGCTTAGAGAGGTTACATAGATTGCCCAGAGTTACGTGGTGAAGCAGGGCCAGGGCTTTGATGAGAAGCCATGTCTGTCCACCTAGAGGGCCCAGGCACATAACCACTATACCGCACTGCCTCCTATTCAAGAGGATGAAGGGAGATGAGATATCATATAGGCTGAGCAGAGAGCCTGATATACTGTGGGCACTAGGTTGAGATTAATTTCTTTTCTCCCTCTTCCCTGACTTTTCCCATTCACATTACGGAGATATAAATGAGCAAGGAATCCATATGTACCGTTCGAGCGTCCTGTTGCCTCTATCTTTTAAGTTAAAAAAAAAAAAAAAACCTTCCCCCACAAAAAAAACCCCTTTAATCAGTCTTACTGTCAAAAAGGCAGAGTAAAAATAGTAAAAGTTCAGAGAAGGGCAGTGAAAATAATTTTGGCATGCGTGGCAGAAGAGCATGGCAGAAGAAGAGGAATTCCAAACCCTGGGATCATTTCATGTGAAAAGGAAAGCTCCCAGGGGCACAATGTTTACAGTATAATAAGCTGACGACAGGTATAGGAAAGACTAATCAGGACCTGTTATTTACTTTTCCCCCCAAATACAAGAACCAGACTGTTTCACGCATTGTATAATAGCCGTGTCACCTTCCACTTTGGAACACTATCAAAGTGAGCTTTACCCTCCCTTCCTACGGACTGTGGAGCCAAACCACACCTCCAGTCCCAATCGGTACACAAGACACTGCACTCTACACGTACTCTTCAGAATCTGGAGGTTTCTAGCTGGAAGGTGTGTTGGGGCCATGTTATAGAGAAAGCTGAAGCCCAGTTAGGTGAAATAGTTTGTCCAAACTTGCACGGTGAGCTCATGGCACATCTAGATTTAACTTGGCCTTGAGGTCAGAGGAACTGGATTGAGATCCTGGCTAGACCTCAATGACCTTTCTGAGACTCAGTATCCCCGTTTTTAACCATTTTTAACATAGTTGAAGAATCAAATAATACAAGTGGCCTAATTCTCGATTCAGTGTATTGGGTATCGTGGCTTAATTCTCAGTTCAGTGCTTTTTTCCCTAAGTCATTCTGCTCCTTGGATCGCCCAACATAGGAAAAAAGTGCAATGCTGGATTGTTGGAAAAAAAAAAAATTGGAAGATACCGCACCACCCCCTCTTTACTTCCCCTTACCAACAATAAAGTACAAACTTCAAAAGAAACAAACTTGAAAATGGTGAACGCTGGACTCAGACCTTTCCTGGAGTGGAACCCTGTGGTCAGATATTGGCCAGGGCAATCCTTGAGCAACTTGGTTGCCATCCAAGTCTGTTTTCAGTGGGGAATAAAGTTCATGTTTTGGAGGCAGTATCCTTGACTTTTTTATCCTGTTATTCAAATATTTCCTAATAATCTTCAGCATTTACACACTCAAGAGACCTTGAAGGAAAAGGATGCAGGACTCCAATCTTTTTTCCTTCCTTTTGCTAATGAATAACTGTTTTCTTTCTGAATTCACTGGCCCTATCACCCTTTTTTTTTTTTTTTTAATTCATTTAAGTAACCTTACAAGACAGAGGTCAAATAGCAAATGGAAAACTGTAAGTTACGAATTTCTGGTTTGGGCTTAATGCTATGTGTGCCTTTTCAACGTGAAAAATCTAAGTAGAGAGGAATTGACGTTTTAGCAAATATATACATAATGCATAAATTAGTTGGAATAAGTGTGGGTGTTTCTGGTGCCACCTGTTGGTCACACTGTGAGATTGAACGATACACAGTATTGTTGGTCATGAAAACGAATATAAAATGGAATTCATGCTGTAGCTGTCACAGTTATGTATTTCAGCAGGCTGGCTGAATGTTGAAATAGGGTGACTGTTGCTTGAACATTATCTTTACTCACAGCTACTTGGAAGTACAGGACTGTTTTGCTGTTGGTTTATTCACCAATTAAATGTGTAGAGAGGAATATATAATGAAGCATAATCTCTGGGAACTCTGAGATTAATGAACCAATACTCAGATTCAAGTGATTTTTGTGTCTTGTGGTTCAGAACTGGTGTTGGTGCCCTGCCCAGATCCCTTTTACCAGCCAGCGCACCCAGGCAGTTTCCCTGAGCTACTGGGAGACTTGGCTAATACAATTCACAGCTACTCCCTTCTCTGGAGAAGTGCCCTTGGCTAAGAGGGAGCCACCTTGAACAAATGGGAGCCACCTTGACCAGGAAGCTACATACACAGGCACACAGACACGTGGCCTCCACGGCCAGTGGCCAAAAAATGACTGTCATGGGGGTGTAAAGGGCCAGCCCTCCTGACTTTAAGGCGAGATGAACCCTCCGGTGCAACTTGTGTTCCAGAGCTCCCCATGGGATCAAGCCAAAGCTAGACTCCAGCTGAAGCCAAATTCTTGTTTAGCCCTTTTCCCCTGTCATAACTGTTTCTCTCCTTCTCCTTGAAAACACGCAATAAATCATTTGAAACCAACACATCTCAGGCTCTGCTTCTAAGGAACCTGACCTAAAGCAAGAACTATCCCATGGAAAAATGTATGTGTGTAATGATAAAATTCATGAGAGCATAATAGGCGTTTGGGTCTGTGAATGTGGTTTTCCCAACATGTTTGGGAAGAAACACCAAACAAAACAGCCCTTCTCCATAGGGAGCAAAGCCCAGATGGAAGGACAGCAGCAGTGATACTGCACTATGGGACAAAAGACCTGGGTGATGATATAAAATACAGCCTTGCAATGGCACTATGCCTGAGTTTTCTCAGAAATGCGTTTAGTTTCAAAATAGTACGTCCATGCTGGCATTAGACCTAGTGCTCCCAGGGGCAATGAAAAATAACCCGGAATTGGAGGACTTGAGGCTTTACACATTTCTATATCTGCTGGAGGAACCAGGCCTTTTTGGCTTGTGCCAAAGGAGGACTTTGGGGAAAGGAAAAAATTCTGCCAGAGGACAATTTTGGAAATCTCAGAAGAATTGTTGGCTGATTTAATTGGGTTTTGGTTGTAGAAGTTCCAGCTGGTTCTCCAGAAGTGGCAATGCCAAGTAAGAAGTCGGGAGCTTTGGGGCTAGTCAGGCCTGGGTTTGAATTCTCCTCAACTTATTAACTCAGTTTCCTCATCTACAAAATGGGGATCATAATATTTATCTCCCCAAATTGTGGAGAGGTTAGATATAGTGTCAATTCAGCACCTGGTATATAACGTCAGTGAATAAAGGGTAAGTATTTTTTTGTACTCAAGCTGTAGCATCTACTGAGCAGTGTAACCTCTGTCACTAATAAACGCAATATTTTTAGTTTATTTATTCAATGTGTTTCCAACCCAGTGGGAAAAAAGATGCTGTTTATTTAGGGCCTTATTAGGGATTCCCTAAAAAGCTATTTTAATTTTTAAAAATTAACCTTCAGGTGACTGAGATCATCACTTGGAGAAAGCCAAGGGAAGGGTCTCATATAATGAAAGGCCATCCTGTATGTTTGAGAAGATTGTATACAGTGTACAAAGGCACCCCACTGTGGGCAAGTGGGGTTACAATCTAGCTTTCCTTCTCTCACCAAGCCATGAACCCCTTGGGCAGTGTTCACCTAGAGGGGATAATTTACTAATTCTCACAGAAAACGGGCTGGAAGCAGCCCTGACGTTGTTCACGTCCTTTGTCAGGGTTAAGGTCCCTCTTGTGAGTGGAAGGGACCATTAGAACTTCCTGAAGACAGTACCGAAGCATCATACGCTCTAGACTCAACCTCTTCCCACCTACATGCCCTGTGCTCAAAGATAAAGACTAACAGTGACATTTGGGCCACAGTGATTAGCTGGCAGGGGTTACCTCAAAATAGGGTGCCTAGTTCAGACGTTTCTCTATCAGTAATACTCAAGGTAAGGTCTGAAAAATTACTGAAACCATCACTTGGGGTTCTTGACGGAAGATATTATTTCCTGAGCCATACACCTGACCTTCTAGATTCTAGACTCGCTAGAGGTTAAATTAGGGAACAGCTGTTGAAATAATATTAATAATTTCTTCACAGGCTAACTGACCATAAAGAAGGCTTTCTTGGTCAAGGATTCCCTTCATTCACAAAGTCTACATAGGAGTCATGGTAAAGAGTTGAACGTTCCTTGGAGAGGCTCTTCCTCTTGGAAGAAGCCCAGAGATACTGACAGCCATAGGCTTCCTTTCCCTTGATAACCCTCTTCCACTCCACATTCCATTCCCCCAGCATGTACACAAAATTATCTCTCGTGAGAATCCTCTTTCTCTCTCCCTTTCTCATTTATGGTCTATGATGTGTAGAAAAACACATCTTCCAGCAGGCAGAGGCAGCCAGGTGATGGTTATCGGTCCTTAAAATTCTTGTTTTTCCTTTAGAATCCCATTTAGCATTTTATAATGCTCTTCCTAGAGCCCTGGGTTACCCAAGTCCTTCCAAGCAACTTAAGTCTGCCCTTGGTGGAAATCCTGACAGTCAGGGAATGTTCACATGATGGGTTATAAAGTTAATGATGTCTTCAATATAACATAGGCCTTAGATAATAGCAGTTAATATTTAAACACCTTAACATAAGGTTTGCCAATCAAAGAACCAAATTGAAGTGTCCTATAACCAACAATTATACCATGGGGTATACATCTAGAGTTGTGTTAATTCACTTTACCCAGTTCCTAGGTAATTACTTCCAAGTGGGCATCAATGTCACTGAAGAACAAATCCATGAAAAGATATAATCTAAGAAAGATTCAACACCTGTGCTAGGAGCTAGGGATAAAGATAAAGTAAACATGGTCTCAATATTCAAGAAATTCATAATCTAGGGAGTTCCCTGGCAGTCCAGTGGTTACGACTTGGTGCTTTCACTGCTGTGGCCCTGGGTTCAATCCCTGTTCAGGGAACTAAGATCCCACAAGCCGCATGGTGCAGCCAAAAATAATTAATAATAGTAATTATAATAATAATAGAAATTCACAATCTAGTAGAATAATGACGATGGAAGCACCCTGTGACAAAAAGACTATACCAATTAAGGGATTACCATTATTAAGAAGAGAGTCTTACACTATAATTTAGATGCTGAGAGGAAAATTAATATTTACTAACCACCATTAAATTTTCACAACAATCCTACTGGTTTGATTGCTGGATCAGTTATAGTGCCTTCATGTGCAAGAAATAAGAAAGAAACCCAACTAAAAGTGGCTTCCACAAGAAGAAAAATGTATTATCTCACTTAACCATAAGTTCAGCCATAAGGACTACTGGGGTTGATTAATTCAGTAGCTCAATCATATCTGTAAGAACCCAGGTTCTTTTCATCTTTCTGCTCTGTCACTGTATTAGGGCTATTCAGAAAAATAGAACCAACAGAATATATATACATACATCAAATTGGGTATGGAGCCTGACTAGTCCCAAGATCTGCAGGGTGAGTTGGCAAGCTAGAGACCCAGGAGAGCTGTTGGTGTAGTTACAATCTGAAGTCTAGCAGGCTCAAGACCCAGGAAAAGCCAATAGTTCAGTTCTAGTCCGAAAGGAGGAAGAAAACTGATCTCCCAGATCAAAGGCTGTAAGGCAGGAGGAATTTTTCATTTCAGGGGAGGGTCAGCCTTCTTATTGTATTTAGACCTACGACTGATTGGATGAGGTCCACCCACATTAGGGAGGGCAATCTGCTTTACTCAGTCTATTGATTTAAATGTTAAACTCATTCAAAAACATCCTCACAGAAACACCCAGAATAATGTTTAACCAAATATCTGGGCACCTTGTGGTCCAGTCAAGTTGACACATAAAATTAACCACATATTCATTGTCAGCATTTGGTCTGCACTCTTTTGGGTAGCAAAATGGCAGCAACAGTTCCAGCCATCACATCCTCACTCAACATCCAAAAGCTGGAGTAAGAAGAGGCAGATGTTTTTGCTATACCCTTTCTAAAAGTTAGGAAAAACATCCCCAAAGATGAGCCCTCCATACCTACCCCTCATTTGTACTTCCATCTCATTGGCTAGAATTATGTCATATGCCCATTCCTAAGCCAATCACTTGCAAGGGGAGAGATTTACCCCCATGCCCTAGGACCAGGAAAGAGCTCATCTTCCTCTGAAGCACTTGACAGTCTAATACACTGTTGTTAGAAAGGAAAAAAAGGTTTGGATGGGGCAAGTAGGGGTTGGGGGAAGCTACTGGCTAAACAACTAACAGTGTCTGCCATAATTTCTATTATTATGCCTTTTTAAAGATATGAACACTGAGGCTCAGAAAGGTTGAATTGTTCAGCACCACCCAGCTAGAACTATCAAGTTAAAATTTCCAATCAGATTTCTCTGGCTCTAATTTGCTTGCTCTATTTATAGGTCTATCTGTAGAGAGACCTAACACTGCCCCATACTGTAAACTTGAGCGAGTGCCTTAATCCCTCCAAATCTTCTGTCACTGATAGACACAACAGTAGTCCTGACCTTTTAGAGTATCCTATTAACTTAGATCATGTATGTAAAGCACTTTAGCTATTATCTATTGCCACCGCATCGTAAAAAAGAACACACACTGTACAACTCCAGGAGGCACTATTCACCTAGAATATAAGACAAATTATGCCCTTGGAATTTCACCATAGCATCACCCTTACTAAAAGGCATAGAAAACTTACCTCTAGAATGAGGAGTGGAGAATTTTTGCATTTAAGTACGACAACACAGGCAAGTTTTAACTCAGTGCCACAACAAACAGGTGAAGGAAAGCCAACAGAATTTTCCAAGCCTAATGGTAAGAACCTTTATATATGTATGCCTTATATTCTCACAAAAGCCCTAGGATGATAAAGAAATTTTGTTATTGCTTTTGTTTTTCCTGTAGAGAGTTACTATGGTAGGGCTTAATTCTAAAAAGGAAACAGAATTTCCTGATTTCCTTGCTGGAAGATATCGTCAGTCAGTCAACACCCTTTCCAGGGGGCTCATTGTGTCCCTCGTATTCTAAGTGCCAGGGCTTCAGCATGATGTAGGAGGTACTGAGCTGCAAAGTCAGAAGGTCTGTGTTCTAGCTTTGCTCTGTGTCCAGCTAGAAATATCAAAGTGAACAGTCAATGATCATGTACTTTTCTCTCTGTATCCACATTTACCCGTAAATAGGGTGACAAGGTAGACTCATTGGTCTCTAAAGTATCTTCCAGTTCTGACATTCTCTGAGCCACTCCCACCACTCTGGCCTCATGGGGATGCTGCAATTCAGACTTCATTAGCAGGGATATCTCAGCTCGCCCCTCAGGAGAGGCTTAAACAGTCACAGAAGCAGAAATGAGGAAGCCATTCAACACAGCTCTTCTGAAACACAATGTATGGACAAGGAAGAAGGAGAGATGGGTTGGCTGAGGTAGAGGAGTGATTGGCTGCTCTGAAGGGCAGGCAGGTGAGGCAAGTCTAGTCATCCTTAGTGCATGAGTGGTGATGTGTGGCAGTGCTACTGAGAATGAGAAAGGGCCTGGTTAACAGAACAATCTATGACCTAGCTCCCTGTATATGCAGTCTGAAGCCTCGGATCTGAGTAATGGGTCTGCTGCTGTTTACCCATAACCTGGTTTCCACAGTGATCCTGGTTTCTCCAGTAAGGAGGTGGAAGGAAGACGGTGCAATGTGATGGGAGGAGTCCTGGAAGCAGGGCAAAGGATACCTAGTTTTAGCCCCATCTTGGACAAGCCATCTGCACCCATTGGGTCTCAGATGCTTTGTCTGTTGAGTCCTGTAGCAGATGATCTGGAAGGTTCCTTCCAGGTCTCTGGTGATCTAACAGATGTTATCAACTGCGACTGTTTCTTTGTATGTATCTGAAAATTGTTTTTCTTAAAATGTGTCTCTTCTTGTTTTATCTTTATTTTTATTATTTATTATTATTATTTTTGGCTGCGCCCTGCGGCATGCGGGATCTTAGTTCACTGACTAGGGATCGAACCAGCGCCTGCTGCAGTGGAAGTGCAGAGTCTGAACCACTGAACCTCCAGGGAAATCCCCTGTCTCTTCTTGTTTTAGAACAGAAATGGTATAGTTTCTTGAAGGCAAAAGAGGTAATGAAGAAAAACTGGGGCAGGGAGGTCGAAGATTTAGTCACATCCTTGAAACTGAAAAATTGAGGGCTACTGAAGGAAAATCAGATAAAAATGCAGGCATCTGTAAATTCCCAGGATGTGATAAATGAGGGATCCTTAATGTCTGTCCTATTTGGGGGAGCAATTCCAATTACCTTATCAGTGCCCACAGGAAGGACTCATAAATGGTTAACTGATTAACTTTAGTATCAATATAACGACTAGACAAGGAGGTAGGTGATTATAAAAGTTTCCTTGCAGTTCTAATATCTGGATACATTTTGCACCCAGAGGACACTTGTGGAGGAAACAAAGCCTCGAAAGTAGGATGCATAATGGCCAGGTGAACCTGTGTTGGAATAATATCAACTAAGCTATTGCCTGCGGGACCCCAGGCAAGTTTTTAATCTCACAGGCACTGTGTTTCCTCATCTGTAAAAGGGAGAGAATAACAGTAGGTACCATACAGGTTTGTTCACTTAACAAATATTTCCTGAGCACCTACTAGGCACCAGGGATATATTAGTGAATAACACCGTCCTCAGGGAGATTCTTTCTAGTTAGCAGAGAGACAAAGTTGGTAAATAAGCAAGTAAATAACCAAGACAGTGATAGGCATCAACAAGTGCTGTGAAGGAAATAAAACAGAGGATGGAGTGAGTGACTGAAGGGAAGGGTGAGACATGAGTGTTCAGGGCAGACCTTGCAGAGGAAATGACATTTTTCAGGAAGGAGCAGCCATGGGAAGCTGGGGGAGAGTGGCATTCTAGGCTGAGGAGACAGCAAAGCCTCTATGGCAGGAACTAGCCGGGTATGTTTTAGGAATAGAAAGAAGGTCGCTGTAGCTGGAGTGCGGGGAGCAAGGCAGAGGGTGTGAAGCGGAGGGGAGATGGGGCCAGATCTTACCGGACTTCGTAGGCCTGATACATTTTAATCCAACAGCAATGGGAAACCACGGACAGGCTTTCAGCAGGAGAGGAAGCTGATGGTGGAAGCTGATGTGTAAAGATGGCCCTGTTTGCTGTAGAGAGAAGAGACTGCCGATGAGCAGGCCTGTTAGGACTCAGCTGTGAATGAGGGGTGATAAGGGCTGGGTAGTTGGTGGTGGTGGAGATGGAGAGAAGCATTGATAATTCAATACTTTAGGATATATGCTGGAGGGCAAGTGGATTAAATGAGGTCATCTATGTAAAACACCAAGCACAGTGCCTGACATGAAGGGGCTCAGTCAAGTGCTTGGATGGATAATAGGATCTGGTGTAGCAGGCCTGTTGCAATTCCATAAGTCAAACAGGAATTTGGCAAATACTTAGGTCACAGAGCAGGTTAGCAAGCTGTTTCAACCACTCATTTATTATGTGCCACTTGGGCAAGTCACATTTGGGACCTCAGTTTCCCCATTCAGAAATGAGGAGTGGACCAGGTGAACTCTAAGGCAGCTGCCAGCGCTTACATCCTATGAGTCTTTTTTTATAGGATGTATCAGTCAGGGTTTGATCGAAGAAGCAGAGTCACTCTGGGTAAGGTAGAATCAAGAATTTATAAAAAGCATCAGACCTTACAAAACTGTGGGAGCCAGTGCAGTACTCGGCAAGGGTACTGGGCCTGAGGTCAGTACAGATCAACCAGGCCTGCAGTCAAGAAGGAAAGCTGGGCAAAAAGTTTGGGAAGTTGAGGGCACACTGGAACCACAGGGACAAACTGGATCCTGTGCCTGTCTCTAACCACCTCTAATCTTGAGGATGCAGGTGACCTGCAAAAGCTCGAGCCCTTGGCCACAGAAATACTCAGGCACCTGGCCCAGGACTCAGAGAAGCTGAAGGACATAGTGCAGGTCCAGATCCTGCCAGCAAGTGAGCCAGCAGTTAGGGACAACATCCGTGAACCGCCACCGTGGCTGGCACCCAACACTGACTTTCAGAGCATAAAGTGCTGCTTCACTTCCACCTCCCCAGTCTCGGGCTAATTTCTCTTGTGGCCAATCCCAATCTAGAATCATGCAAGCAAGGGAATTATGGAAAATGTAGTTCTACTATAGCTAAATGGACACAGTACAAAGCTACCAGAGTCACTCTCTGTCAACTTGGCAGTCACACACCCTTCTTTTAAGATGATTTTTTTTTTTTTTTTGCAGGCCTCTCACTGTTGCAGCCTCTCCCGTTGCGGAGCACAGGCTCCGGATGCGCAGGCTCAGTGGCCATGGCCCACAGGCCCAGCCGCTCTGCGGCATGTGGTATCCTCCCGGACCGGGGAACGAGCCCACGTCCCCTGCATCGGCAGGTAGACCCTCAACCACTGCGCCACCAGGGAAGCCCATACACCCTTCTTTTAACCATGCTTCTTATTTATTTATTTGGTTGCACCGGGTCTTAGTTGCCACACGTGGGCTCCTTAGTTGCAGCATGTGAACTCTTAGTTGTGGCATGCATGTGGGATCTAGTTCCCTGACCAGAGATTGAAAATGGGGCCCCTGCATTGGGAGCACAGAGTCTTATCCACTGCACCCCCAGGGAAGGCCCCATAGTTAACTTCTTCATTTTTAAAATATTTATTTATTTTTGGTTGTGTTGGGTCTTTGTTGCTGCGTGCAGGCTTTCTCTAGTTGCGGCCAGCGGGGGCTACTTTTCGTTGCGATGTGCGGGCTTCTCATTGCAGTGGCTTCTCTTGTTGCAGAGCATGGGCTCTAGGTGCACCGGCTTCAGTAGTTGTGGCTTGTGGGCCCTAGAGCGCAGGCTCAGTAGCTGTGGTGCACAGGCTTAGTTGCTCCGAGGCACATGGGATCTAGTTCCCTGACCAGGGCTCAAACCCATGTCCCCTGCATTGGCGGGTGGATTCTTAACCACTGTTCCACCAGGGAAGCCCTTTAACTTCTAAATAAAAATAGCAAAATCATGCTTCCACTTAACATGACCCAACTGCCCCCCATGCAACTGAAAACAGAACCCCATCTAAAGTCCCTTTATTCACCTTTGGGTAGTCATTCTTTCTCTAGCAGAGTCACACTCTCTTTTGATTATTTTCTTACTTACTTCTGTGGTGGTTACATGTTGCTGAATAACAAACCAACCTAAACCTATAAGCATTGCAACAGACTGAATGTTTGTGTCCCCCCAAAATTCATATGTTGAAATCCCAATCCCCAATGTGTTCGTATTGGAAATGGGGATTTGGGGAGGTGATTAGGTCATGAGAGCAGGCACGAATGGGATTAATGCCCTGATAAAAGAGACCCCAGAGAGCTCCCTTGTCCCTTTTGCTATGTGAGGACACAGCGAAAAGGCATCCATCTATGAACCAGGAGGTGGACCCTCACCACTGAATCTACTGGTGCCTTGATCTTAGACTCAGTATCCAGAGCTGGGAGAAATAAATATCTGTTTATAAGACACCCAGTCTGTGGTATTTTGTTACAGCGGCTCAAATGAACTAAGATAGGCATAAAACAACAGCCATGGATTTAGTGTGTCAGGAATTTGGAAAGGCACAGCAAGGATGGTTCTTCTATGCCCCACAACGTCTGGGCCGGGATGACTCAAACAGCTGAGGGTGAGAACAGCTGGGGCCAGGGAATCCATTTCCAAGACGGTTTCTTCATTCACATTTCTGGCACTTGGCCTGGGATGGCTGAAGGAGAGGCTTATCTGGGACTATCAACTGGAAAGCCTACATGTGGCCTCTCGTGCATGGTGGTATCAAGGTAGGTGGACATTACAAGGCTGCTCAGAGCTCTAAAATGAATTTCCCAGTAAATAGGGTAGAAACTGCAAGGCCTTTTATGACGTAGCTTTGGAAGTCACCTAGTGTCACTTACTCCACACTCTATTGGTTGAAGGAGTCACAGCCCCTTCCAGATTCAAGGAAAGGGAACGTATACTTTGCCCTTTAATGGGAAGAATGTCGAAGAAATTGAGGCTGTTTTAAAACCACCACCTGCAATGCTGTCTAGTCTAGTTCTTGCTTATCCATAGCAGGTGGCTGGTTCACCCTTTGGTAATTACTTAACACCATTTTTATTCCTGTTGATATCTCACCTGTATCAAATGATGAGAGTGATGCCTGTGAGAATATCATTACAGGTGCCTTCTTTTCTATGCTTCCCAAGGTCTCTTGGAAATTTACACATGCCTCATAGCTAAGCTCACATTCTAATTTTTCTACAAACGTATCATTTACAGGAGATCCCGTGACTTATAATTCCTTGGCTTGAGATCCCTGCTTACAGCCTGTGTTGTAGCATGTATGATTCCTAACGGCTTTAGCTGACAATAATGAAATGAGTGGTCAACTAGCCAATGAACAATGATAAGAAAATGTCTTGAGCTGATTTATGAAGTAGAGAAACAGGCTCCTGAATCAAACAACAATTTGGTCAAGACACTTTTCTACCTTAAAAGACTTAGGAATGGGCACAGTAAAATAAAAAATGAAGATAAATGATTGGCAAAACAACCAAGTTCAGAAGAAAGCTGAAAGCTCTTTTGCAGGACCAGCTTATAGAATAGATTTGACCATCATTCTGGGACCAGTTAGGTTGTATTTTGGTTGTCACCTATACCCAGCACATAAAAAGGCTCTCTTTTTCTGAAGAACTAGAGCACTTAGAGCCTGAACCATTCATTTATTTTATTTTTTTAAATAAATTTATTTAGTTAGTTAGTTTTGGCTGCATCGGGTCTTTGTTGCTGCGCGTGGGCCTTCTCTAGTTACAGCGAGCGGGGGCTACTCTTCTTTGCAGTGCGCGGGCTTCTCATTGCGGTGGCTTCTCTTGTTGCAGAGCATAGGCTCTAGGTGCATGGGCTTCAAGAGTTGCGGCACGCAGGCTCAGTAGTTGTGGCTCACGGGGCTCTAAAGCGCCGGCTCCGTAGCTGTGATGCATGGGCTTAGGTGCTCTGCAGCATGTGGGATCTTCACGGACCAGGGCTTGAACCCGTGTCCCCTGCACTGGCAGGCAGATTCTTAACCACTGTGCCACCAAGGAAGTCCCCCATTCATTTATTTATTCAACAAATATCTATTGAGAGCCTTCATTGGGTCAGGTAGTATTTTTCTTTGCTGTTCAGCACAGCCTGTAACCTCAGAGGATTGTGAAGGAGACTGAAAGAAATAAAACAAAAAAACAGAAACAAAGAAACCAAACGTATAATACAGTAAGAGAGCTCAAGAAAAAGCTCTTAACTATAAACAAGCTTGTTTCACTCTTGGTCTCATGTCTTAATCTCCTCCAATGTGACTATAAGCTCCTTGAAGGCAGGGTCCTCCTTTTATACCTGCATACCACTCAGTACTCAGCTCAGTGACATGTCCACAATGGTTATTTGGACTAAACATCATTGAACATTTGCTAATGGCTTGACTGATAAATACTGAAATGAAACGAGGTTGTGGAGGTCTAAAATGTTTGCATTACTTTTTGTCTCCTGCAAAGGTTATTGGTTGATCATCTGTGCATTAAACCATCACCACCAACAAGTAAGAGTGTCCTCTGTACCATTTTATGCTTGGAAAGAGGAACAACAGGGCTTTGATTCCTTGATACCCAGGAGTTCTATGGTGACTTGATTCTTCTCTGCTAGCTAATGGTGCAACCATTATAAGAAGGGGATTTGCCTCTGTCATTACTTAACCTCTCGGGGCCTCTGACTCCTCAACTTTGAGCAAGATTAGTGTTCCCTTCTGCTTTATTCAGTACACATGTTCTTGTTTTATAACTAGTTCGGGTGCAGGGTAAGATGCAGCACCTAGACTGTCCATAAACCCATGGGATGGGGCATGGCTTCTCCCTATGCTTCTGTTGTCCCACAGTAAATTCCCAATCCTTGTGAGGTTTTAGTCGCAGTGAATTTTCCCCTCAAAAACCAAACAGGATAATAATGAACCACTTTCTTGCATTTTCTATCAAGACAGCTCTTTGTGAGTTTTAAATGTTCTGTTCAGATTCAAAGAAGCTGGTTTCTTCATGAGTGGTTGGAATAAGACTTTTCTTGGAAGCTATTGAATATGGATTAGTTGGATTGTTTCGCAGGAAACAAAAAGCAGGCTCTAGGGTGACTACTTCAGCACTTAATTGGGTTAGCAAAGAACTGCAAATGAGAAGTTTCCCTTAGGAGGGAAAGGATGTTTATAGGCCCCCCCTACCCCCCTAGGTGGTGGATTTTAACCTAAACGTTAGCCTTCAAATGC
This sequence comes from Neophocaena asiaeorientalis asiaeorientalis, assembly GCF_003031525.2. NCBI lineage: Eukaryota > Metazoa > Chordata > Mammalia > Artiodactyla > Phocoenidae > Neophocaena > Neophocaena asiaeorientalis. Next base: position 1,128,480 of record NW_020175049.1, read on the forward strand.
AGCCTTTAATTTAGGAACCATTACAAGAATCTATGAGAGCAGAAAATGTCAGGTTGAAAAATTAACACATCACAGGAGTTAATTGGAACCCAGCCTCTCATTAGATGCAAATGGAGAGCCCTCCAACTGCCCAACAGCCCGCTGAAGTCATGTTTGTTGCCGCTCCAAAGTGGTTGCATCCTTATTACTCAGGGAGTAGACTAAGAAGCTGCCCAGGCACTCAGGCCAGAGCCACTAGGGACCCATGGCCTGTCCTTTAGGTTAACAGAAGGTCTATTCCCAAGCCCCTACCTTCTACTCCTCTCCTAAACGCTCTGCGTGTCACAGGGTGGATAGCCTTCTGCCTGGAACTCCCTTGGGGAAGTGTTTTCTGCAACAAAGACAAACATGCCATGCCTGTCACCAGGCGCAGATTGTCGACTGTGTAAACCACTCTGTGAGAGGGAGGCTGAGGCGCTCCAGGCCATTCAGACTTAGTTCTAAGTCGTGGTCTTTGTTTTCTTTCCACATTCAGACTGAAATGTGATTCCCCTGGCTTTCTTTTTTGGAAAATACCTGCGATGAGTTCCATGCCGGGAAAGAAAAGCTGTTGACAGGAAAAGCTTCTGACGGGCAAGGGGCTTTCTCAAGTGTTCTCAAAGGAGACAGTCACTTCAAGCAGGCTGAGGCAGGGATGCCCGGGCTCTAGGAATGAGAGGTCCAGATCACAAAAGTATCATCTTTAACTACGGATTAGGCCAAGTGTCAAGCAGCTTCCTCTGTAAGAGCAGTGCCATGCACACAGACCTCTGGGCCAGGCAGATATGCATCTGAGTCCTTCTCTGTCACTTACTCTGTGTTCTTGGGCAAAGTGCTTAACCTCTCGGAACATCAGTTTTCTCAGGCTGTTGTGTGAAATAAATGACATAATGCATGTACAGTGTGTAAAACAGTATCTGGCACAAAGTAAAGGTTCTATATGAGTTATTTGCTATTGACTTAATGGTATTCCTTCACCCAACACCAGTGGGTTCCCTCTGTGTGCCAGGCCCCGTGCGAGGGACAGCTCCTGCTTCTTTACCTCATGGACTCCATTGTTTAATAAACCATGTACACAAATCTTTAGCACAAAGCAAGCTCCCCTCCCCGCCCCGCAAGTGCCGTAGGAGAAGTGCCAATCGCACATAGCTCTGCTTTGTCCAGTAGCTCAGAATTCTGCTGACCATCCCCCTTTGGGCAGTCCTCCAAACTCAGCTACCTCTACCTTCAATTTACCCACAACTCTCTCTGTGTGCACTTACACATCAAGTTACAGTTGTCTTTTTATTCTTTGTCTCCTCCTGTGAGTTCCTACAGGGTGAGAATCATCTATTCATTTGATTCATTCATCTAATCATTTATTCATCTCTGTAGGCCAATGGTCTCATGCATTACTCTGCAGATGAATGAGCACCACATGAGTGGTACAGAGGCCCTTCCAACTTGCATCCAGCCTCTGCCATATGCCAGACTTAGCTGAAATGGGAGGTTATAAACACACATTTAAACTTGGTCCCTGCCATCAAGTCCCTGGAAAACAGTGGTATAAGTGTTGGGCCAAAATAACTCAGGAAGAGAGTAGAAAGCTCTTAACTCAGACCTGGGCTGCAGAAGATGTCCCACAACAAGAACAATAACCAAGTTATTCGGCGCTTAGGATGTGTCAGTGCGCTCAACGATTTACACGCATTATCTCATTTAACTCAGAACAACTGTGTGGGGGGAGATATGAACTTCCTCATTTTACAGATGGCCAGTCTGAGGCTCCGAGAGGCACACTGGCTTGACCACAGTCCTGCAACGAGTAAATGGCTTAGGAATCCACCTGCTGAGGGTTTCCCTGGCCCGACTGGAAAGTGGAGAGTGTGGGCTAGCACAAAGCTCCGTCCAAGGAGGGGCGGGTGGGGAGAAGGGCTGGTAGTGAGAGGGAAAAGTTGGATAAAAACACGGCTGGCATGAGCCCCAGGACTACCGCAGAAGCAGAATAAGTCAGAAAGAGATGCAGGCTGCAGGGGAGGGATGCCCGGGAGGCTGGGGAAGGGGAGCCCCGGCGGTTGTGCGCCTTCTCAGCCCCCCATGCACAGGTCAAGCTTCTCCCCTCCTGCCCTCTCACCCTCCCAACCTTATTTAGAAACCGTGTCCCCGAGACAGGAAGGGCGGCGGGCCGAGAAGCACGGAGCGTCCCGGTCTCATTTCCTTTCGAATCCCCCTGTGGAATTTCATTTCATACGGTGAGGAAATCGGAGCGCGAGACCGTTGGCTGGTCTGCTGCTCCGGGGCGCCTCCCCCATTCGCGGCTGGAGACAGACAGCTCCCGGGTGCAGGTCAGG
>NW_020175049.1:1130877-1459445 GCF_003031525.2 Neophocaena asiaeorientalis asiaeorientalis
CCAACCCAAGCAAGCTCGGAGTGAAAATAGCTGCGAGCTCACGCTGTACCAGGCACGGTGCTAAGCATTTTACGCGTTATCTCTAATCCTCCCAAGTCTCTTTACGGATGAGGAAACTGACGCCTAGAGGCTGAGCAATCTGCTCAAGGTCACACAGCCGGATTTAAAGGCACAATCTTTGTAAAGCCAAATCCCATGTTCTTTGTATACGTTTCTCTGCTTGATGGGGAAGTGGCCACGGGCTGAGGTGACAGCTGGAAGTAAAAAAGGAAAAGGGAGCCGACTCCTCTGGGAGCGCTTCAGGCAGAGCGGCCCCGCCCCTCGCTGGCCACGGCGCCCGGCCATTGGAGAGGCGCGCTGTCCGTCCCGTCCCGCCGCCGCCCAGCAAAACTCCAGCGCCTCGGAGGGTTTGGGTGGTGAGACCGGAGCGGCGCTGCGTGCTGGCGGGCTTCGCGGAGACGCTGAGCGGCCGCGGCCGGCGCCGGTTTGGGGGCTCGCCGCCTGTAGCCATGACCCTCGCAGTCTGTCCTTCGGCCCCGGCCGGGGGCGTCTAATACCCCACACAGTCGCGCGCAGCTGCGGGAGAGCCCGGCCGCTGCCCCCTCGTCGCCCTTGGCGCCTTATCACACTTCCTTTCCCGGAGCTGGGAGCAGCGCGGGCAGCCGGCTCCCCCGTGCAAACTGGGGGTGTCTGCTGGAGCAGCCCTCGCCACCGCCGCCTCTGCCCCCCGGCTCTGGCCATGGCCTGGCGGGGCGCAGGGCCGCGCGTCCTGGGGGCCCCCGGGGGCGTCGGTCTCAGCCTGCGGCTGCTGCTGCTCTTGCTGCTGCTCCTGAGGCCGGCGCGGGGCTTCGGGGACGAGGAGGAGCGGCGCTGCGACCCCATCCGCATCTCTATGTGCCAGAACCTGGGCTACAACGTGACCAAGATGCCCAACCTGGTGGGGCACGAGCTGCAGACGGACGCCGAGCTGCAGCTGACAACTTTCACGCCGCTCATCCAGTACGGCTGCTCCAGCCAGCTGCAGGTGGGCGCACCTACCCCGGGCGGGACCCCTTGGGCAGGGACGCCCCAAACTAACTCCGTGGAGCCCTTGCCAAGTCGAGCCCCTTGCCCCCTTCCTAAGCCTGAAGGGTATTAACTATCCTGGAGAAGTGATTTCCATTCCCACCCCCACTTTTCTGTCCCTTCTCAGGGACTGGAAGCCAAAACATTGTGTAAGTCATCTGGCCTGCGAAAGGACCCACTCTTACACCCCGCCCTTCCGTTTTTCTCCCCTGCCCACCCGTGTCTGGCCAAGCCCCTAACCCCAGTGGAGCTGAGAGTTATCTTTGCCAAGGATTCTGGCCGCCGCTGCTCGGTGGGCGAGTCCCAGGCAGGGCAGCCAGCTGCAGCTAAGACTTGGAAGGAGAGATAAGGAGACGGGAACTTCTCCTCCCTCACCGACCTCCTTCCTCCCCCCGTATTTTTTGGGTGTGTTATTAAATGAAACACCCCTGCCCCGTTTCTGCAGAATGGCCCCTCGCGTCGTCCTGCATGATTTTAGAGGTCACGAAGTAAGGAATGGCTGCGATGGCTTGAGTTCCTTCTTAGCCTCAGGGTTAAGGGCAGGTTTAGTACTTGGCGGGGGAGAAGCTATCACTTGGCAATAGCTAGTATGTATGGTCGTTACATACTAACGTTACAGCGTTAGTATGGTCAAGCTCCAGAAGGTAGTTTGTGTATTGGAAGTTTTGTGGGGTTTTTTGTTTGTTTTTGCAGTCATTAAAGATATTAAAGCTTATGTAATAATATAGAAAATGTTCATCCTACCATAAAAAGTGAAGAATTTGCATATACAGGGTGATTATAATCTTATAACAACAACCAGTTCATTTATTTATTTATTTTTTTTTTTTTTTTGCGGTAGGCGGGCCTCTCACTGTTGTGGCCTCTCCCGTTGCGGAGCACAGGCTCCGTACACGCAGGCTCAGCGGCCATGGCTTACGGGCCCAGCCGCACCGCGGCATGTGGGATCCTCCCGGACCGGGGCACGAACCCGTGTCCCCTGCATTGGCAGGCGGACTCTCAACATTTTTAAAAATGTTAACACTGGTTGTGTTTTGACTGGTGAGGCTACGAGTGATTTTTAGAAATTTAGAAAAGAGAGAAGTTGGGGGAAATAGAGGATAGTTATCCAGGCTAAAAGCTTTAGAAATCTGTGGTTCTGGTTGTAACTTTTGAGAGATAAGAAACAGGCAGGTAGCTGACTTACTAGGTGCATGTTTTTACATAGGTCATTTGAAAAGTTGGATTGTGGTTTCAGAAAGATGGTTGGGATTAGACCTGTTGCTGGTAAAATGTCCCTTTGGAAGTTTCAGGACTTTAGAACTAGGTTATAAAAACTTAAGAAAATGATTCTCTTGCTCTCAGTTTGGAAACAGCACATATCCTGACATCAGTGACAATTTTCTTGGTGAAACAGCTTTTGCAGGGATATATATTTTTAATTACATGTATCCTGGGGAGGCAGCCAAGCTGTTTTGAAGGACAGGACTGGATCCCTTTACATGCTGGAAAATAGTTACTTGTAACTCTAGACTTCATAGACAACATCTGTAAGGAGCCAAGCAGACTGTTTATCAATGCTGGAGGAATTGAGGACAGCAACTGGACTCTCGCCTGCTGGTGTTGCAGTTTCAGGGACTGAACATTTATATTTTCCTATTGTGCTTCATTATTATTCTTTGAGGAAACCTGGCCAAACAAACCCCTGGTATCCAGAGGCTTCAACCTGCATCCCATCCTTGGATTTAACAGTATCTCAGTGAGGACATTTTCTCTTTCAATATGAGACTGGTTAAAAAAATAATTTTAGGGGATAAAATAGAGAAAGGAGAGAATATTAACATGAGAAAAGCCGTATCTACTTTTTTTTTTTCTTACATTTATTTGTACGGTGATAAAGAAATGGGGGTAAAAATAAATCACCCTATCACCCAAAGGACTGAGTCATTTGGTTAGTCTATCCAGCTCTTTCAAATAGTAGCTGAACGGGGAGGGAGACTCAAAGTCAGCTTTTTAAGGTTTATTTCCCTAAGTGTTGTGCAAAAAGGGATTATGTAATTCTTCGTGTCCCTTTTATATATTTATTTATCTATGTTCTCCTGGAAAGGATTACTAGACCCAAAAGAAAAAAAGTGTGCAAGTGATGGATTATTAGGTACATTTGTTTGAGGTCAGAGTCAACAGACACCCCGTAGACTGATTTAAAAGTAGATGCGTACTTTGCCCAGAAGCATTCAAGTCAGTTTTGTGCAAGCCTTTGGTCAAACTTCCAAGTCATTGTTTTCTTTGCTCATTTCATGACTTTTCCAGTTCTTCCTTTGTTCCGTGTATGTGCCCATGTGCACAGAGAAGGTCAATATCCCCATCGGCCCCTGCGGCGGGATGTGTCTTTCGGTCAAGAGACGTTGCGAGCCTGTCCTGAAGGAATTTGGATTTGCCTGGCCAGATAGCCTGAACTGCAGCAAATTCCCACCACAGAATGACCACAACCACATGTGCATGGAAGGGCCAGGTGATGAGGAGGTGCCCTTACCTCACAAAACCCCCATCCAGCCTGGGGAAGAGTGCCATTCCGTGGGAACCAACTCTGATCAGTACATCTGGGTGAAGAGGAGCCTGAACTGCGTTCTCAAGTGTGGCTATGATGCTGGCTTATACAGCCGTTCGGCCAAGGAGTTCACCGATATCTGGATGGCCGTGTGGGCCAGCCTGTGCTTCATCTCTACCGCCTTCACTGTGCTGACCTTCCTGATCGATTCTGCCAGGTTTTCCTACCCGGAGCGCCCCATCATATTTCTCAGTATGTGCTATAATATTTATAGCATTGCTTATATTGTCAGGCTGACTGTAGGCCGGGAAAGGATATCCTGCGATTTTGAAGAGGCAGCAGAACCTGTTCTCATCCAAGAAGGACTTAAGAACACAGGATGTGCAATCATTTTCTTGCTGATGTACTTTTTTGGAATGGCCAGTTCCATCTGGTGGGTTATTCTGACACTCACTTGGTTTTTGGCAGCGGGACTCAAATGGGGTCATGAAGCCATTGAAATGCACAGCTCTTATTTCCACATTGCAGCCTGGGCTATCCCTGCAGTGAAAACCATTGTCATCTTGATTATGAGACTGGTGGATGCAGATGAACTGACTGGCCTATGCTACGTGGGGAACCAAAACCTTGATGCCCTCACGGGCTTTGTGGTGGCTCCTCTCTTCACTTACTTGGTGATTGGAACTTTGTTCATTGCTGCAGGCTTGGTGGCCTTGTTCAAAATTCGGTCGAATCTTCAAAAGGATGGGACAAAGACAGACAAGTTGGAAAGGCTGATGGTCAAGATTGGGGTCTTCTCAGTCCTGTACACGGTGCCTGCAACCTGTGTGATTGCCTGTTATTTCTATGAAATCTCCAACTGGGCGCTGTTCCGGTATTCCGCAGATGACTCCAATATGGCGGTTGAGATGTTGAAAATTTTTATGTCTTTGCTGGTAGGCATCACTTCAGGCATGTGGATTTGGTCTGCCAAAACTCTTCACACGTGGCAGAAGTGTTCCAACAGATTGGTGAATTCTGGGAAGGTAAAGAGAGAAAAAAGAGGGAATGGTTGGGTGAAGCCTGGGAGAGGCAATGAAACTGTGGTATAAGGCTAGCCAGCCTCCATGCTTTCCAGATTTTGAAGGGGGCATGCCAGCATTGCGGTGCAAATGCTACTAAAAGCTTCATGCAGTGAATCTCAGTTTGAACAAGCTAGCAACACTTAAGTGACCCCCATAACCCTCCACCACTCTCCCCCGTCTCCCCCCAGCATCATAAAACTAATGATTTTTGCTGCGGACTTTGGAATGATCCAAAATGGAAAAGCCAGTTAGAGGCTTTCAAAGCTGTGAAAAATCAAAACATTGATCACTTTAGCAGGTCGCAGCTTGGAGCGTGGAGGTCCTGCCTAGATTCCAGGAGGTCCGGGGCGATGCTGCTTTTCCCTGCAGGGTGGGATTTGAGCTGTGAGTAGGCAACTTGCAGGGAGAAAGATTAACTTTTTTAACCCTTTAAAAATTTTAAATACTAACTGGGTCTTTCAGATAGCAAAGCAATCTATAAACACTGGAAACGCTGGGTTCAGAGAAGTGTTACAAGAGTTTTAGAGTTTGGCTGGTCTAACATAAACATTTTCTGTGGTGTACTGTCTGCTGTTTCGAACTTTGTGGATTGCTCTCCCAAGAGGTGGTGTCAGAATCTTTCAGTGCCTTTGTCATAAAACAGAATTGTTTGAACAAACAAAAGTACTGTACAAACACACATAAGGTATCCAGTGGACTTTTCTTCCCTCTCTTCCTCTTAAATTTCAACAGCTCTGTCCTAGGCTGCTGCTGTTTTCTCCATTTTACGTTAATGACTCAAAAACAGGTATTTTTTTATAGGAATGTTTGCACTGCAGCATGCCTAATGAGGGGGAAAGGAAGGGTGATTCACTTTCTTGACAATCACTTAATTCAGAGGAAAATGATATTTACCAAGTCGACTTACCTTACCCACCCCAGAGACCGACTGCATTGAGCAATGGGGACTTAATATATTTTACTTGTGTGATTGCATCTATGCAGACGCCAGTCTGGAAGAGCTAAAATGTTAAGTTTCTTGGCAACTTTGCATTCACACAGATTAGCTATGTAACTTGTGTGTGTCAATTACAATTAAAAGCACATTCTTGGACCATGACACAACCGTTACTCAGCTGACTTTAAAGCTATGGTCAGCTTGCATTCTCAGAATGATAGTGCCTTTTTTTTTTTTTTCTTTAGCATAAGAATGTTATCAGAGTCTGGTCTGCTTACCACAATGGAGACTTTTTCAATTTTGTAAAGGGAGCTGAGGACAGCTAATCCAACTACTTGGTGCGTAATCATTTCCTAGTAATTGGCAAGGGCTCCCTGTAAGATTTCCTTGGAGGCAGTGTGGCCTGGAGTATTTATATGGTGCTTAATGAATCTCCAGAATGCCAGCCAGGAGCTTGATTGGTTCGTAGGGAATAAAGTGTAGACCATATGAAATGAACTGCAAACTCTAACAGCACAGGTCTTAATTGCCTTTTGCAGAGCTTTTAAAATTTATGCTTTATGTTCCTTGCAAGGGGGTACCCCCTAGCAGACTCTCAAAAGCTGCCGATTCTTTTAAAATTGTAACTGGCCTTTCCCCTAACCCGCCTCAGGCCTTCTAATCACCAGATCTCTGGGACAAATTATTGACGATGTCACAGGTTGCTGTCCTTGAAGTTCATACCTGTCTTTGCTTCAGCAACTACCTTGCGATGACTCATTTATTTATTTATTCATGCTCCTTCCCCCTTTAAAACAGGTAGGAAAGCTCTTCTATCACATTTCTTTGTGGAAAAATATTTCCAGGGACTCAAAATTCCAAAGAGGAGTTCAAATTCTGGAAATAAGCATGTCTTTTTTGGTTTGAGCTTTATGCCCCCTGGTTTGACATTTTCCTTTCTCCTTTCTCTGTTGTGGTGTGGTTCTTGACCTGTCTGAGATGAAGATACATGTAAGGTCTGTTGTGTGTTTTGGAAGGCAAAGTCTTGGGGCTTTGGACACAGATGCTGAGTGGGCACCGGTGTCCCCTGCTGTGTGTGCTGAGCCTGAGTACCTTGGCTGGACTCTGGGTCAGGGCTCCAGGAGCATGAGAAATGATCCCCAGAAGGACCAGTTGAACTGCATCTGAGACTGCATCGCCTAGGAAATGTAAAATGTGAACGCCCTGTGCTGCTTGCAGATGGTTCCCATAGCTGGCCGGGGCCCTGGAGCATGCACCCAGGGGCAGAGCCTGCCCTTACTCACGCTCCGCTCCAGTGTCTTGGGAGTTGTGCGGAGACTCTGGCCCAGGAAAGGAAAGAAGGACCAGGCAGGGGATTGTAATGCAGTTCTCTTTGTAATGTTTCAGTGATCGTGTGACCGACGCAGCACCTAGCAGAGGGCCCGGCATGGAAAGGGTGCTCAATGTTTATGAATAGTAACAAATAAGTAACAATAAGAGTACTTGGGTGAACCTGGACCCCCAAGTTTTGGAGCTCTCTGGGTTGTAACGTGTCTCTTCCATAAATCTCTTGCCTTCACAGGAGAAATAGATATTTGATCAGAAGTCTCATCGATGCAGAATAGATGAGTAGCCTTGGCAATGTCACAGGCTTATAGGCCGTTCCTTTCACATTCCACACCACGGAGAGTGTTTACGGTTTTAAGAAAGGAGCTTTGTGGCCAAGAGTTAGATATCAGTTACCTTGAAACGAACCCATCACCTGTTAAGTTGGTATTGGTTTTAAAAAAGGTTAATTATCAGCACATTTATTGAGTGCTAACTGTGTGTAAAGCCCTGTGTTAGGCACCTTAGGAGATGTCAGGGAGGATCAGCTCTGTTCTTCTAACCGACCTGGAGTGGGATGCCCCTGGATCTGCTGAACTTGGCCATTGGTTTCAGGAAGTCGCAGGGGCTACTGAATTGCCATCTGTTCCACGGTCACCATCCCATAAACCTCCTCCTGGGTCTTTCTCCCTTTAACCCATCACTTATCCCTTCCCAGGATTCCTTGCAAATCGATTCACAGGGGCTTTGCCAGAAAGCATCAGCTCTGTTTCATGACAGTCTCCGTGGAAGTCTCCTAGGAAGATCACAAACATTGGCTACAAGGACATGAACTCCCACATCTAATATGGCTTCGGGAGCAGGCAGTTTAGGGCTTGGGGTGTTCTGGTGACTCGTACAGGTGAATTTGAGGACAGCATCTTGCTAGGGAAAAGGTTAGCGTTCTTTTTCTTTCTCGGAAATCTAGGATAAGTAGGTATAATTATAGCTTCCTACAAAATCCCTTGGCCTCAACAGGGACCAAGGGCACCTCTGTCCAGCCTCCTCTCTGGCAAACTCCTTTCTCCTCCTTCATAAAGGCCACACCTCAGGGCAGAGGCACATGGGAAGAGTGGAACTGGCCAGGACCGCCTGATGGAGCTACTTGGTTGATTCATATCCTTTTTCCTCTATGGAGACTCGTCTCCTGATCTCTGAGACTGCTTCTGATCTGGCAGCTTACCCAGGGACCTGCAACAGGAGAAGCGGTGACACTTTTTATTTCCCTGAGATGCTCTCTGACTTTGCTTTCCCCTGGCCCTCCCTCCCCTGCATCCTCCAAACCTGGACCGTGGGAAACTTCTGTATCTAGGTTCTGAATTGTGATGTTACCAGCACCCCCAGCCCTGTCCTCTCCGGCCCCCCTCAGCTCCCTGGTCACGGAATTCAGTGTTGGGAACCAAGCCGAGGCCCGAGGGTGTAAAGAGAAACTCGACAGCCTCAGCCCTGGAAGGCAGACTCAGCTTAAGATTTCACCAGGATGGTGCAAGCCTCGGCTTCTAGCGAGGTGGCCACAACGGCAGTTAGGGGAGAGGGCTGTGGAGCCCAGACTCTGGAAGGAGCCCCCGGAATCGATCTGTTGTACATCCTGCATTTCATTCTATGATGGAGGAGATTGGAGAGAGTTGCTATTCCAGCCAGAGATGTCGAGTCATTGGACTCTGATGGTTCTTTTTGTTCCTCTATTATACTTGGGTTCAGAGTCCCCGTCTGGGTTTGTATTATGTCTGGCAAAGGACCCGGGTTCTCATTTTTCTTCTGGGCCTAGGCTGTAGATCTTGGAAACTCCTAGGAGAGCATTTTGCTCCTACCAAGGATCAGATACCAGAGCCTTAAATAATGGATTTTGTTTCGCTGCGGCCTGGTTTGAGCTGTCTGCTGCTGCCTCTTGCCACGCACATGTGCAGTGATGGCCCACTGGGTGTTACCTGGAGGGAAGTGAACCCCAGATCTCCCCAATAGGCCTCTTCTCCTTGGTATACCCAGTTGCCTGTTCCTGGTTTGCCTTATTTCCCTTCTTCTTTGCATCAGCAAATTCCCAGTATTCACCCAGGCAACTTGTAGAGGGCCTGCTTGGGGTCCTATGAGCCGTGTCCTCCAAGCTTTTGTAGCTCCCTGATCGCCTACAATATTCAGTACATGACCACTGTCATCCCAGAAGGCTTCCGGGGAGGGGGCGAGAGCCCCTGCCCCCTGGAGACTGGGTCCATCTGCTCTCCCAGGTGTGCACCTTCCCCCATCCTGCTGAGGGCTCGGGCTGGTATGGCTGAGGGTTTGGGGAGGGGAGGCTGCTTTCCAGGTGTCTCCCCGTGGGGCATCTAGGTGGTCCTGAATTTTTTCCTACCTCACAGGGATGTCGTGAGACTTTAGAAGGAAGGAGGACAAAGGCCCCTCGAGCTCTTTGTAGGAAAGGCAGAATAAATATCAGGTGTGATCTCTGCAGAGATGGATTTCGACCTGCTGGTGAGGCAGACACGCTTGTGCTCTGTGGCTGTTCTCGGGCCCCCGTGCCACCCGAGCTCCGGCCACCTCGAGGCCTACCTGAGGGACTTTTAGATGTTCGACACAGAGGTACCAGGCAAACCCTCCTACATGCCCTGAATGAGTTGCTGAAGGTCAGAGGAAATGGACCCTGCTTTTGAGGATGTACAAACGTATGTCTGCATTGATGTCTGTACTGTAAATTTCTAATTTATCACTGTACAAAAATAAATAAATAAATAAACTTTGCTATTTAATTTTTGTATCAAAGGAAAATAAAGTTTTGTTTAGTAGCTGGTGTGTGATTTGGCCTATTCCTGCAGGTGTCTGAAAGCCCCTGGGAAGCATGCTTACCCAGCAGTGAGAAATAGAGAACTGGGTTTGCAGGGCAGAGGGAAAGCCTCGTCTTTTTTTTTTTTTTTTTTTTGTTGGGGTTTTTTTCCCTTTTTTTTTTTTTTTTTTTTTTTTTTGTTTCTTTTTTCTTTTTCTTTTTTTTTCTTTTTTTTTTTTTTTCCCTCTTTTTTTTTTTTTTTTTTTTTTTTTTTTTTTTTTTTTTTTTTTTGGTTTTATTTTGGCTGGTGCTATTTCCCCCCCCTGGGATTTCTCTTGGGTCAGCAAACCCCCGAGATGCAAAGTCAACAGACTTTATCACTACTGTGGTCATCGGTAACACTCAAGTGGTCACTTGATACTTCAGATGTGACTATAGTTCTCAAGCTGTCACCCCATGACACCCCTTTTTGGCATTCCCAATACATGTAACCATTTTTACACACCTTCCCAGTCCCCTTGACTTAATCTGACAGCCTGAAAAAAGTTTCCCTATCACTGCTAGAGCTTCAGGCCTCTTGAAAAGGGGAAAGAGAATTTTTTTTTTAACTTCAGATTTTCATTAAAAGTTTTTTTTATTTTTCTGGTTACAAAATGGTTCTGTTTCGTGTAATAGACATGGGAGTATGTTGTATCAGTCAGCCAGGAAAATGACTTTAACTAAATTTGTAAGTTGGGTGGTCTGTGTCCCCATATCCAGAAAAGTCATCAGACAAAGCAAATTCAAGGCCATTAGCGGGACACTGTCATGGGAGCATGTAGTATAATGGACCACACAGACAGAGGGTAGGGAAGTCACTGCCATTGGAGACGGCTGCTGGTGTCCCAGAGGAGAACATCAGCCCTCGTGGTTTGCCTTTCAGTTGCTTTCCACCCCTTGGTCTCACCTGAATACCACCCTGTTTTAGTGCGAGTAAGAAGCCCAGGGAGCAAGAATCTGCAATGCTCTTCTCCTTGGCTGCAGATCGCTATTGTGTTTTATCTCAAACCATACCTGAAAGGAGGCATGTAATTTAAATTCTCTTCCCTGTAAGACCGGCTGTGTTTCTTATTTCATTACCTACTCATTATGTAGTTATGACGTTAAGGAAAATTCAACACAAGCTGGAATGAATTCATAGTCCATTGCACTTGTAGAAACACTTTCCATATAGAAAATATTTTTATTTACACGATTTCATTTTTTTTTGCTCATAGCACCTCTCAGGTAAGCAGCGCAGGCACTACTTTTCTTTCGACGTGAGAACTGAAACTTTTGCCGGGAGTACCTCCGTGGGTGAGTAGCCTGTGGGCTAGCCTTGTTCTCTCATGCCTAGCCCAGGGTTTTGTTTTCGTTCTACACTCAGTTGTGGGTTGAATCATGTCTGCCCCAAAGACACGCTGAAGTCCTAACCCCCTTTACCTGTGAATGTGAATTTATTTGGAAATAGGGTGTTTGCGGACACAATCAAGGTGAGCTCCTACTAGATGAGTGTGGGGCTAATGCAATAACTGGTGTCCTTATAACAAGAGAGGAATTTGAACACAGACACGGGAGAACGCCATGGGAAGGCAGACGCGGAGATTAAAGTGATACAGCTACAGGGCAAGAAATACCAAGGATTGCCAACCACCACCTGAAGCCAGGAGAGGCATGGAAGATTCTTCCTCAGAGCCTCCATAGGAGCCAACCTTGCCAAAACCTGGGTTTGGACTTCTATCCTCCAGAACTGTGTGAGAATAAATTCCTGTGTCTTAAGCCACCCAGTGTGTTTCGGTAGCCCTAGGAAGCTAACACGCTCTATAGCCCTAGGAAACTAACACGCTCTATAGCCCTAGGAAGCTAACACACTCTATCCCTGTGATTTTTTTTTTACTGCAAATAGTTCACTGAGAGTGGGTAAATGTTTTGGCAGGCAACTCAATAAGGAGACCTGGCCATGAGCTTCCGTTGTTTAAGGATTATGTAGCATAATCACTCTTGTAAGTTTCTTTATCTGTAAGCTGGACACCTCTAGAATAAACCCCAGGACCCTGGACACTCAGCTGATCTGAAATGGTCTTAGCTGCTCTCCCGTCCACCCACCCCCGATAGGAGCTCCATACACAGGGCTGGGACCTTGACTGGAATGTGGCCTAAGGGTTTTTTAGCATTTCTGTCCTGAGAACTGATTTTTTCTCTTTCCCATTTTAGCTTTCACATGCAATCATAATTTTAAAGTTGAGCAGACTCTTGACTAAAGAGGTCAGCCTTGGCCTCCTGTCTTCAGAGTTTCTGTGAACAGAAATAAACCACACTCGGAGAAGGGCGTTGTCCTCTGCTCAGTTTTCCTTCACCATGCAGCTGGGGTGTAGGACTGGGAACATCTCGCTAAATGTTTTGAAAATGTTGGACCTGCAAAGGTTTAGTCCAAAAACTTTTCAGAATGGACCTTGGTCCCACCTGAAATTCCCAGAATCACCCTGTCCTTTTCCTTAGGCAGAGAAACCACGGATTCATCTGTTCTCACAGCAAAGGATTCCAACTTCTCAAACCCCCAGGGAGAGAGAATAAAAAGTAAGATTTCACATCAACCGCCTGATTTTCATCAGCCTCCCACATGATTTCCTATAAGTACCTGATCCGGTATTCACCCAAGAACGTGCTTAATCTCATAGATAGCCCACATTATCATTGCCTTTCTCTTTAAGAGATTGAATGATTGGCTGTCTAAATTTTCCAAGATGCTGAAGGATTGCATCATTTCACTTGATATATATGAGGTGAATGTAGAGTATAAAGCACTGAGATGGGATTGATAAGTCACAGAGAAAAATCTGTCCTAGTTCCATCATTTTCCTTACTCTCCCTTGCCTTTCCGCATGTGTTTCCCTTTGCCTGCAATGCTCCTTCCGTCTTTCTTCAACTAGGCTGTTTCTATTTTTTTTTTTTTTTTTTTTTTGGTACGCGGCCTCTCACTGTTGTGGCCTCTCCCGTTGCGGAGCACAGGCTCCGGACGCGCAGGCTCAACGGCCATGGCTCACAGGCACAGCCGCTCTGCAGCATATGGGATCTTCCCGGACCGGGGCACGAACCCGTGTCCCCTGCATCGGCAGGCGGACTCTCAACCACTGCGCCACCAGGGAAGCCCCTGTTTCTATTCTTTATCGTTGAAATCTCAGGTCATGTCTCCTGGGAAGATGCCCCTGACCCTCCTACTTGCCACTTCTTGCCTCTCTTTTCTTCTTATCATAGGTAAATTTTAGCCTCTGTGCTATCAATTCTGGGAGCCTTCATTGAGCTGTTGGTAATAGACTATTCATGTGTCTGTATCCCTACTAGACCGAGCACCCTGACAATGACTCTGAGCACCCAAAGGTGCCCGTCTGTGGGTCCTCAAGGCCTGGCATGAGTTTCTGAAATATCTATGGAGAGAATAAGTAAGGGAGGTTAGAAGGACAGGAGGGTTTTAGCTTGTTAGGTGGGGAAACTGTGGAGCTTTGGTGACAAATGTGGCCAGCATAGGAAAGAAACCAAAGGTCCAACAAGAGGCCTCGCCTGGGCAGGACTTTCTGGAAAGATGCTTGGGCAGTAGCCGCAGAAAATACTGTAGTCTCAAGATGGTTTTGAGACTGATCACCGACCTACCCACCGTGTTGCTTACTGTTAAGCTGTCTCTCTTCCCCCTTTTTTCTCCTCTCTCCCCAACAAATATTTGCTGACCACCTACTATATGTAGAATACTGGGGTGGGCTGTGGAAGGGAGGGAGGGAGTGATTGTAGAAAAGCACAAAGACAAGGTCCAACTCAGAGTCCAAAAGGGCAGATGATGAAACAGAGAAAGAATTCATCTGTTATTAACAAGCTTAAATCTCCAAACCTGGAAAAACAAATCCTCTATTGCTCAGTAAATATTTGTGGAATAGCTGAATGAGGGTCCAGCATGTGTCAGCCTGGGAGGGTACACCAAGATAAATAAGGCACAACCTTTTCCCTCCAGAAGTTCATGGCAACAGACTACGTGCCTCAGTACCTGGTAAAGGGTCTGTACCTACTGAGAAATCAGTGCTACTATTCCTATCACACTTAATAGGTAATTTCTTCCTAGTCTGAGTCCCAGGGCCTTGTTGGTTTAATTTGGGTAGAACAGCTTCTGAGTACTGAGTGCAATGGGAAAACGTTTTCTAAACCATTCTCATCCCATTTGATCCCTGGAAGGACACGTCTCCCTCAACAAGTAGATGCGTAGGGAGGGCGCAGGAATAGGAAAAAGGAAGGGGCAGATCCCAGCAAGCATGACTTTTCTAAAACTTTGTCTGCTACTCAAAACCACCCTCTGTTCAAAATGTCAAAAATAAAAATTAGGGACTTCCCTGGTGGTCCAGTGGTTAAGATTCTGTGCTTCCACTGCAGGCGGTGCTGGTTCGATCCCTGGTGGGGGAGCTAAGATCATGCATGCCGTGCCCCATGGCCAAAATAAAATAAAATAATAAAAATTACAACTTACTCGTGAGGTGCCATTGGAGGCATTTAGTCATGAGATCGGCTGCCTCCATCTGACTATCTTTGCTGGCGCACGTGGTTTATGATACTTGCATCCAGTAGATGGTGTGTGTAGGCGTGTCTGCCCTGTGTCCTCTGAGACCTGCTCTCTTGCTTCTCTCATGTCATAATTCTGTAAATCCAAAGAGGCTACTCTATAGAAATCAAGAGAAGTGTACAGTCCACCCTCATCTCCTCATTCGCCCAGAGTGGAAGGAAGAAATGTGTGAATAAACTTGGCTGAGAGGGACTTTCCTGGTGGCACATTGGTTAAGAATCCGTCTGCCAATGCAGGGGACACGGGTTCGAGCCCTGGTCCGGGAAGATCCCACATGCCACAGAGCAACTGAGCCCGTGCGCCACAACTACTGAGCCTGCGAGCCACAACTACTGAGCCTGTGTGCCACAGCTGCTGGAGCCCACGCGCCTAGAGCCCGCACACCGCAACAAAGAGTAGCCCCTGCTCTAGAGAAAGCCCCATGCGCAGCAACGAAGACCCAACACAGCCAAAAAAAAAAAACCTGGCTGAGAGATCCCTGTGGGGCATTGCAGGCGGTGAGTTGTTCAGTGTAACTGGAGCCTGAGATTCTTGGAGTGGGAGTGTGGGTGGGCTGAGGCCGAGTTACGAAAGGCCTTGGAGCTTGTCCTGTCTCCTGCGCTGGGCACAGGGGAGGTGGCAAAAGTTTGAGGGCAAGGGAGGCTCACACGCACTTTGGTGTTTTACAAAGCTCACCCTGGCTGCCGCAGGGGCCTGGGCTGGGGACAAGGCGTGGCTGGGGAGGGCAGGCAGACCAGTTTCAGAGACCGTGAAGACCTGAATGAAGTGGGTAGCAGAGAGCTGCTGGAAAGGAGGGGGCGATTTTCAGAGAAACCACAACAAGCTGCGTCCTTCTTCGCACAGTTCAATGACCCGAATCTGTGCTTTCTAAACGGTCTGTGTTTCAGAGGCCTGGAGCTTTCTGTTTGCTCTGCACACCTGCTATAGCACACTCCCTGCGTTGCGAGTTCCAGATAAATAACGACCTCCTCACTGAAGGGCTGTGGCAGATTGCACCCCGGGGAGCTGGGGTTTCCCGGATGAGACTGTCTCCCTCGATGTCTGCATGTCAGCATGACACCATTTGTTGGTGGCTGGAAGGGACAGGGTCCTGGGGAGGAGAGCATAGTGCTTAGTTGTTTGTGTAGTGCTAAGGGGTCCCCCCACCTCTTTTGGACCAGAGTTTCCTATCAAGACATACCTCCTAGAATAGCTGACACAAATTCCATAGTAAGTGCTTCATTTCGTACAAACTTAATCCCACTCACGTCTCCCATCTAATAGATTTTCTTTCTTTTTTTTGTGGTACACGGGCCTCTCACTGTTGTGGCCTCTCCCGTTGCGGAGCACAGGCTCCGGATGCGCAGGCTCAGCGGCCATGGCTCACGGGCCCAGCCGCTCCACGGCATGTGGGATCTTCCCGGACCGGGGCGCGAACCCGTGTCCCCTGCATCGGCAGGCAGACTCTCAACCACTGCCCCACCAGGGAAGCCCCTAGATTTTATTTCTTGACACAGTTTTCTCCGTGGGTTACTGTGATCAGTAAAAGTCTGGACTGCCCAACCAGACCCACGGCAAAAGATACCACGAGCACACACATTTTCCCTAGTCCTCTTCCTTTTAAACCAGAAATTCTGTATAACATTTTCCATAAGTGAAAGAGAGAACCACTTCCTAGCTTTTTTTTTTTTTTTTTCCTTTTTTTTTTTTTTTTTAAACAACAGACCTTCCTTTTGGATTTATGAAAAAGAGAACCACTTCCTAGCTTTTTTTTTTTTTTGTTCCTTTTTTTTTTTATTTTTAAACAACAGACCTTCCTTTTGGATTTACATCAGCATTTAGCTAACTTCCTGAACACTTCACCCATTTCCTGAACTTATTCTGAGGAAGGAAAAACATCCTCCTTCAGAAATAAATGCAAATAATCGCAGAGATTATTTTTATTAAATAAATAGTGTAAATGCAATGGAATTTCCTGTACAATGAACGTTTACCGTGGATATTTCAACAAAAATCTATTTGTTGTGATCCTGTAGGGACTACCTTATTTGCAGGTAGTCTGAGGAATTACAACCATTATGTAGCTACTCAAGAGATAAATTCTGAACATTTGCAATTTTTGCTGTTGTTAAGAATATTTTTTTCTTTTTTACTCAAATATCTGAACACTAGGGGGAATGGTTTTCTTTAGGTCAGCAGTTTTGAAGATTTGTCTTTTCAAAAACAGGGTTCTCCTGACATCTAGTGGTAAATAAGGGAAGGACAGCTTCAGAGCAGAGATTAACTTCATAGTGTCTCAGTGATCAGGATTTTTTGTCTATGCGTTAGTTTGGGAGAAAACACACCTGTTCCAAGGACTTCTTTTTTTTTTTTTAATATTTATTTATTTGGCTGTGCCGGGTCTTAGTTGCAGCATACGGGATCTAGTTCCCCCACCAGGGATCGAACCCGTGCCCCCTGCTGTGGAAGCTCGGAGTCTTAACCACTGGACCGCCAGGACCCTCTTCTCTTGATTAATATTTCTTCAGAGCCAGCCCACCACCTAGGACTAAACTGGTTTAATTTACAAATAAATGAAAAATGTGAGACTTTGCAGAGAGAAACACATCAATATATCAAGCTGGAGTCAGGTTCCCTTCAATTTTTTTTTTTTTTAATGAGAGCAATTTCTCTGCATTTGTAACAAGGCCGATTTGGTCATCTTTTTGTGGAGAAGAATGGTACTTTTCTGGTGAGTAAATCTCACTGACACCTTAGAGATGTGTTTTAAGCTAACTGTCCCCGTCTCTTATGAAGGCTTTATAGGGCCCTTCCTTTGTTCTCCAGTGTTGGGCAGTGGCTGATTTTTAGAGACAGAGGTGATTGGAATCTGAGAAAAGCTTTTCACCCCGCATCTTGACCTCCACCCCATCCAGCAGAAGGCCGTCCGGGACAGATGGATATCTGGCTTCTTGCACCATCCCCAGGAAGAGGCTCCTTCATCCATCACCCAGGCTGACATTCTTCCGTAGGTCCAACCCCTTAGTGTTATATCCAAGGCCTCCAGAATTGGACCCCTTCCCCTCTCCTCCAGTCTCACTTCCTGCCTCTTCTTCAGACACAACAACGTATGTTCTAGCCAATTCCAACTCTCTGTGTACCTCACGCTGTCTGAGTCTTTTCTGCCTTTGCATATGTGGGTCCCCTCAGCCAGGAGATTCTGTCCCTCCATGGCTCTGGGCTCACTCCTCAAGACCCTGTGTAAGTGTTTTCTCTCCTGGGAGCCTCGAATGATCCAACCTGGCAGACACAGTGTACCCGGTATGTCACCTCTCAAACACCTATAGTTGCCTGTGTTATCTTACATTTTTTGTCTGTATGTGTCTCTCCCCTAGACGTCTGTGATCTTCTCAAGGACAAGAGCTGTCCTGGTGCCCATGTCCCTGGCTTGTCCAGGCACTCTGCAAACGTTCACTGATGTCCTCACATCAGCCGTCTGTGGGGTTAGACTGTCCCACTGGGCTGCAGTGTTTTGATAGGAGCAAACTGGGGGGCTGGGGCGTGCAGCTAGTTCAAGGGTAGAGTTGGCAATCAGCGGAGTAGGTCTTTGAAAATGTACAGAATCATTTATTATCCCAAATTACCTCAACCTTCACCCCCTGAGAAATACGATGGTTTCACATAAATGATCTCTAAGTTTCTGTCTGGGCCCAGCATTGTAGGTTTCTATAACTGAGGGATCAGTGATCTAAAATGCCTGGGTTTTTAAAAAATCTGGGGTCAATGAAGGAAGTCTATAATTGCATGCAAACTGTTTTATGTACACATGTGTCTTTTGGGAGGGAAATGGTCCAGACTTTCATAGATGGGTCTATGATCACAAAAGATTAAACGTCACTGAGTAAGAATTGTTCACCAAAAGGATGTTCATAATCTCTATTGGCTCAGTAGGAGTTGATACCTCCTTGTGTGCTTCAGGAGAGAGGCTTATAAACCAGCAGTCCTGTTGCTTTTTGTCCACTGACCTTCATTAGGGCACCTACAGGTCTGGTCTGCAATTTAAAAAGAGAGGCTAAGGGGCTTTTGGCCGTGTTTCATTTTGTGTTGTATTAATGTCCCCCCTCCTTAGGTTCTAAAGGTAGGTGAGGGTGTAGTCAGAACCCTTGTCAGCCCAAGATTATGTACCTTTCCCCACATAAAAAATTCTTCCTGCTCTGGGAAAGCTATCACACAGCGCCCACAAATTCTGCCCACATGGTCCACGCTGAACCCTCTGGGTAACGTCAGGTAACCTGCACGTGACGCGTGGTTATAAAACGTTCTGCCACTGTGGTCTGGGCCTGCAAATTGCTATGATGCTTTTGCTCCTGGATGGGAGATGCCATCTGTAAAGTGAATTGTGGCTGGTGGGGCAGGCTTCATGGATGTGTGACCTGGGCAGTCTTTCAGGGCCCCATGCTTTGTTGAATGCTCTACTGTTGCTGTCTTGAAGTTCTTAATAAATTTTGAACAAAAACCTCTGTACTTTTACTTTTCACTTGGTCCCGCAAATTATGTTGCTGGTCCTGAGTGGCTGCACCTACTTGAAGGAGCAGCATGCAGTGGAAAGGGCATGAGCTTTGGAGTTGGCAGTTGGGGTTCAAATCCCAGTTCTGTAATTTCCCGGCTGTGTGAGTATGAGTAGGTTACTTAACCTCTCTGAGCTTCAGTGTTCTTATATCTAAAATGGTGACCATAATATCTGACTTTTGTAATTGTTGAGGTCATTAAACAGTATGTGTGATATAGTGATTGGCCATGGTTGATAATGATGACAATGATTTGAAGTTAACTAGTTAAGGAAGAATAAAATACATTAATGTGAAAAGAAGATCAAAACAAATCAAACAAATAAAGCCATACACACAGACTCTTAGAGGTGGGAAGAATCCTAAAGATGAGCTCCTAGGTTGAGTTGTTTTGACCTTTGTCCCTCCATAGCACTTTGTACATAATGTCATTAGAGCACTTAAAAATATTATGTTATTATTATTTTCCTTTATTATACATATTTTCCCCATTAAACTTTGAGACCCCCCCCACCCCCACCCCAAGACCAGGGACTGTGTCTACCCTTTAAAAAAATCTTTTCACTAGGCCTGTCACAAAGTAGATGTTTAATAAATATTTGTCGAAAGAATAAACTAGCTCGTTATTTTATTTTATGGTTGACAAGCTGAGGTCCAGAGAAGTTAAGTGAGCTACTCAGGCTCACAAAGCTTGTCCTTGGCAAAGCCAGAACTGGAATCCCTTCTGTTTGTTTTGAAAGGATTGCCTGGGGACCCCATGTGGACCCAGGCTTCTGAGCTACTAGACACTGTCTTTATTGCTTGCTGAGTTGCAATGATCGGATTACCTGGGAAATGTTTGAGCCTTTTGTGTAAGTGTACATTTATTTATTTGGAGTCAAAAATCAGAGGGGAAGACCAACCACTGGAGCTGGAATATCCTTGTGTCTATCCCAGAGAACTTCTGGAGAAAGCAATCCATCAGATCACCTTTACTGCGCTCACAATCCTGGGACAGCTCAGGTTCCCCTCTGTCCTTCCCCAGATCCTCCCATTCATGAGATTATCTTCTGTGATGCGATGTCCTGGATGTGATTGATTACCCACCACTATCTTGGGGACCCGAGAGTGACCTTCTGGGTGCATTTGTAAGGAACCAGCTTGGAAAAAACAAAAACAAAAACTTGAAGGCATCCTCCGGTTGGCCTGAGATAAGGGGACCTCAGAGTCATCTTTCATTAGCCTGGCAAAACAATCTAAACAATAAAAAAATCCATAAGAAAATATTCTCCTTCCAGGGACTTGAAGGATACTCCTCATTTCACCCACCCTGTCAACATGATACCACCCCTATGTAAGAAAAACAAATGTGTGTGTGACAGGAGGAGAGGAAGGGAGGAAAGAAGAGAAGGAAAGGTTAAAAGAGAAAAGGAGGAGGTGGGGGGGTGGGGAGGGTGGAGACGAAGAATGCCAGGAAAAAGATGAAGAAATAAAGACAGAGGGAGAGACTGAACATATTTGGAAAGAGATGTGGGACTAATATTTACTGGAATAATCCCAGGAGGTTAAATCAAGCCATCAGGTTGAATCAATCCAGGTCACCTTGTTAAGCTCACTTGGTGTAATGATAATTCTTGGGCTGGGGAGGAAGCAGTGGGATACTGTGGAAAGATCTGGGTTTGAGTTTTGGCTCGGATGATAATTTGTTGTGTGAACAGGGACACGTCATTTCAAGTCCTGGACCTCAGTTTTCTCATCCAGAAGTGGCGGGGGGGGAAAGAGATGAAGTGAGACATACGAAAGTAATTTGAAAAAATAGAGTGTGACACAAGCAAACACGGTCCCGACTTTACACTCAAGCTGGTTCCATTCCACTTAAATCAAAACAGGCTTGGACGCGCCCCCAGCTCTGCTCTCCATGGGCTTGAGAAAGTTTTCTACCTCGTGCTTCTTAAATAAATAAATACATGATCCAATGAGCTTGTTACATCATTATGCTCAGGTGAACTCATTCCAAATCATGGGTACAATTCTGAAATCATAATAAAAAGGGAAAAAAAGACACACGGCTTACCCATCAGCTTTCAACACATTTATTACAGTGGAATGGGCACATCTTGTGAGGAATGAGATCTGATGCAAGTTCTGCCACTCAAGTGCTGTGTGGCCACCCACAAATTTCTCAGTCTCATCCAACTTCACTCTTTCCACTTCTGATGCGGAAACACCTCCCTCCCAGTGTTGTCTGCACCAGGACAACTCTTAGCACAGCTCCTGGCATCTGTCAGCGCCTCTGCCTGTATTGACCATCACTGTACTGTCAGTTCTAGCACAGACTAGATGGGAAATACGTGGTACTTTTCCTTCTCCCTTTCTCTTTTTCAGTCCTCTTACCTCATCCCCACTCCCACTTACTCAGGTGTATTTCCATGGCCCCCAAAGTAAAGTCTTGGATCTGAGTATCTGAGATACTGCTAGACAGCATCTCTGCGAAGGCTTCAGACAGGAAATGAAACCACTATTTTATGACTGTGTATCTGTCTTCGGTGTCAGCAATGAAAACAGATTCTAGATAACTTATTTGGAAGGGAATTTATTGGGGGGTTATTGGAGGATGGAGAGAATTAGGCTTAGAAACTGGTGGAAATTAGGGGAGATTCTTGTGCTGTGAAGAAAGTAGTTGGGGAGAGTGAAAAGGTCTAAATATGAGTTTTGGCTTGGTTGATAATTTGTTGTGTGAACATGGACACGTCATTTCACATCCTAGGCCTCAGTTTTCCCATCCAGAAGTGGAGAGTCAGAGGGTGAGGCCAAAGGTGTCACAGCAGTGGTGCCCTGGCAGGAGTGGTTTGGTCAGCATGACGGTCCTGCTACTTCCCGAACAATGACTTCCAGCTGTCTCCACGGACAGCAACCAACCACATCCATGTTCTTGTATTGCTTCCCTGAGACTCCCAGTTCAAGGGAAGACCACCAGTGGGGCTGAGCCCAAGTCAGTTGCCCATCCTCAGATTTTGCCAGGGCCAGTGTGTGTATGTGTGTGTGTGTGTGTGTGTGTGTGTGTCTGTGTGTGTGAGATCCTGCCTACTTTTTTTTTTTTTTTTTGCGGTACACGGGCCTCTCACTGTCGTGGCCTCTCCCGTTGTGGAGCACAGGCTCCGGATGCGCAGGTTCAGCGGCCATGTTTCACGGGCCCAGCCGCTCCACGGCATGTGGGACCTTCCCGGACCGGGGCACGAACCCGTGTCCCCTGCATCGGCAGGCGGACTCCCAACCACTGCGCCACCAGGGAAGCCCCCCTGCCTACTTTTGATGTGGGAGTTGGGTCCTATCTCCCACCAAGAGAAACCACAACAAAGATTAATCCTTAGAAAGAGAGAGGGACTGGCTGACAGATACTAGATAATAAAAATACGACACATGTCCACTGCAGCTCGGAAGAGGATCTTCAGTCATCTTCCAGAGGTCATGGAATCTAAGGCCCCGCCTCGTGCAGGGACAAAGGGCCCAAGTAGAGCACTGGGGTGTTTAGCATCCATTGGTGTGAATAGGGAGGGCCCAGCTGTGTCTGGTCATTCAAAGTGGTTTTGAAAAAAAAAACAACCATTAAATGACAATGAATAATTAGGGATTTATTAACATTGAATAAAAAGCACATATAAAAAGTTGAATTCATGGGCTTCCCTGGTGGCGCAGTGGTTGAGAGTCCGCCTGCCGATGCAGGGGACACAGGTTCGTGCCCCGGTCTGGGAAGATCCCACATGCCGCGGAGTGGCTGGGCCCGTGAGCCATGGCCTCTGAGCCTGCGCGTCCGGAGCCTGTGCTCCGCAGCGGGAGAGGCCACAACAGTGAGAGGCCCGCGGACCTCAAAAAAAAAAAAAAAAAAAAAAAAAAAAGTTGAATTCAGTTACATGGTGAGAGACCAGCTATTCAGATGGCTTTTGACTGATTTCCACACAGCTGTTTCTCCAAACCTGTCTACATGCAGAGGCAGACGCTTCAAGCAGGCACGTGTGTTTCCCACACACTCTCAGCTTTCAACAAGCTCTCCTGAGTGCTGGGTGGCCGTGTCACTGATTGTTATGGTCCCTGCCTCAGGAACTGACTGCTTCCTTCTTTCTGTATCATTCAAACCCTAATTATTCAAAAAAAATAAAGACTCAAGCCCAGCAGCATGCATTTTTTGTTTGGGAAAGCCCAGTTTTCAATAGAAAACTACCCCCAGCAAAAGCAGTTCCTCCCCCCCCCTTTTTTTTTTTTTTGCCCCAAGAACAAGTATTCTGATGAATCTCAGTATCCATTGGATCCATTTCCTACCAAAAGGTGACAGACCAACAAGAAAATAATGATTAATCACTCCCCCAGCCCTTCATTGCAAATAAACAGGACTACCTTGGGCAATTCAGATGGTCAACAGTCACCTCCAAACTTTGGTATGGATTTAGACTAAATCCTCACTTTCGAACAGGGCTTCACAGTTTATATAGAGCTTTATGGCTTGCATGGAGCTTTGTAGTTTGCCCTCTTAAACACATTATTTTATTTGATCCCTATGCTAGGCCACTGGGCAAGCATCACCTTTCTCCTTGATTATTGTAAACACCTCTTCACTTTCTCAATGTCCACTCTTTCCTTTTACTTTTAAATTGAGGTATACTTAACATATTATAAAAAGCACAAGTCTCAGTTGTTCACTTTGACAAGTTTTGACAGTTTTACACTGTGTAACTGCCAAGTACTAAAAGATATAAAACATTTCCAGCGCCCCAGAACATTTCCTCATTTTTCTTTCCAGTCAGTTTCCCTCTCCCCGCAGCAACTACTTTCTGATTTCTATCACTATACTTTTTTTGTACATGGATTTCATTTCATGTCAATGGAATCATACAGCATATGCATTTCTGTGTCTGCTTTTTTTCATGGATTTAAAAATGATCCATGTTGTGTGTATCAGGAGTTCCTTTCTTTGTATTGCCAAGTAGTATTCCATTGTATAAAAATATCACACTTTGCTTATGAAATCATCTTTTGACAGAAATTTGTGGAGTTTGAGGGGCACAATTTTTGCTTTTATAAATAACGGCTGCTATAAAAATTCTTGTACAAATACTTTTGCGAGCATATGTTTTCATTTAACTTGGATAAATACCTAAGAATGAAATTGCCAGGTCATAGGGTAGATGTATGTTTAACTTTATTAAAAAAGCACCAAATAGTTCTCCAAAGCGGTTTGTCAGATATATGAGTTGTCAACATCCACTCGGCTTCCTCTGGTCATTTGTCCTCATAGACTCCAGAGCAATCTATTCAAAACATAACCTTGATCCCAGCACTTTCCTGCTGAAACCGTTTCAATGGCTTTCCACTGCCCTTCAGATAGAGTCCAAATTTTTAAACAGAGCCTGCATAACTTGGCCCCTAACTTTGCATCAGCTACTGCTTCCCCAGTATCCCTGCTCTGTTGTATCTGCATTCCAGTCTGCTGTATATGTTTCCACTCCTCGTCTGTGAAGCTCTTGCTGTCCCCAGGGGTTTGTACGTGGGGTCCCTTTTCCTGGATGGCCCTTGTTCATCCATGGGCCCCTCTGCCTATTTATCCTTCAAGTTTCAACTTACGACTTACTTCCTCAGGGACTTCCTCAGCAGGCTAGGTCAGGTCACACGTTACCTGCTTCCGTAACACCCTGGCCTTCACCTTCTTAACATTCATTGTAGTGTTCTTATTTTTAAATTATGCATATTTATTTCAATTTCTGAATAGGTTATACATTCATGGGGCTCAAAAATTCTCAAAAGATACTAGGTGAAAGGTTTTATTCCTACCCGTGTTCCCTTTTGCCTGGTTTCCCACCTACCTTAAAAAAAAAAATAACCCCTTACATTGGTTTTAAAATCCTTTCCAGAAATCTAAAAAAAATGCCTCTACAAAATTTTACATACATATACACTATACTAATTATTAATATTACTCTTACTAATATTATTATATAATTTTATTATGTTAGTTTGTAACTAACACTATTTGTACAACTATACTGTCATTAGTATGTCATTAATACACTCTATATACCATCCTGCACTTTGCTTTTTCCACTTAGCGATATGTCTTGGCAATTTTCCGTGTCAGAACTTAGAAAGCTTCCTCATTCTTTGTCACTTACGCCCAGTGTTTCACTCTATGGCTGATCTAGGCCTATACTGGTGGCCACTTCAGTTATTTTTAATCTTTTGCTATTACCAGCAATGCTGCCGTGATAACAATCATATACATATGTTACTTTTTGTGAAAGTGAGAATATCCAAAGGATAATTTCTTAGGAACAGATTGCCGGTACAAAGGGCATACGAGTTTGTATTTGAACAAATTTTGGCAAATTGCCTTCCATGAGGTTGTACCACTTTTATACTCCCACCCACAGTGTATCAGAAAACTTGTTTCCCCTTGACCTCATATGTGTTGCAGAACATTTGGAGATTTGGCAATCTGAGAATAGAAAAATATTATCTTGGCATAGTTCCTTTTAGTTTGCATTTCTTACTTGGAAAGCTAAGCATCTGGTAGGATTTGTTGTGCTTTTAATGACATAGCACAGTGACGGGCATGTGGTAGATATCCAATAGAGCTATTGATACAATGAAAGACATATGTATTATATATTAATACGTATACGATGTATTGTATGCCAACTATACATGCCTTATTTATGAATGTATATTTAGCATATGTATTACACACAGATATATATAATGGTTAAATGGATGAAAAACAGAATGATAATCAAAGAGCTTAAGATAAAGTGATTTAGGACACACAGCTCATAAGTGGAGATTTTCTGGCATCAAGTACACTATGATTTCTATCAGCCTGTGCAGCCCCACATTTCTAGGGTGGTCCAGAAGGAGAAAGGAAAAGGAGAGGACACTACAGGGCAGAAGGTAAAATCTTAGTTCTGCCTTACTCTCAGTATTACCGTTGAAATCATTTACATGATGCCAAGTGTACCACTTAATGCCAACTGGAGAACACCCAGCTCAGGGCCAGCTTCCGGGCTCTCATCACTCTGTGTTTGGTGAAGAGCGTGGTGGTGAGGGTCTCTCAGACCTGGGCATGAATCTCAGCTCTGAGAGCAGCTTCTCCTAAGGTGCAACTTTCTGCTGGTGAAGAGGCGATGACAACAGAAACCTCGAGGCTTCTGCTCGTCCCCAGTCCTCTTCCTCCAACAACTTTCCTCCCTGTCGGTACCCTGTGACTCCTCCAGGGCCCTGGCAGAGCTGATTGGACCCAGGGTGGACTGGCCCAAGTTAGGTCCTTCAGAATCTCAAGAGAATTTGGGCATAGAGGCCAGAGGCTCTGTGAATTCTTGCTCTGGGAAGGGTGGGTGAGGCCGTGACGGGGCGGCCCTCTTTTTTTTTTTTTTTTTTTTTTTTTTTTTTTTTTTTGATTTCCTTACAGTTTTTTGTTTCTAAAGTGTAACTGCACATCTTCAATAATTTAGATTTAATTAGTCTATACTTTGTAATAACCGTTGAAATTAGCTCGATAAAAGGCCGTCTTCCTGAATTTGCAAACAAAGTGATTGCCAGGCAAGACAGAAGCGCAAGTCCATTGCTGGGAAGATGTTTGTGTTTAAACCACACGCTGTGCAAATGGAGTATTCAGTAGATGCGGCATGAGGGCTCAGCAGTTGTGGCGCGCGGGCTTAGTTGCTCTGCGGCATGTGGGATCTTCCCGGACCAGGGCTCGAACACATGTCGCCTGCACTGGCAGGTGAATTCTTAACCACTGCGCCACCAGGGAAGTCCAAGGGGTGGCCCTCTTTGACTGTATGTAGGAATTAGAGGGGGCCCAGGCAGTGGCCTCCCCTTCCTTTGCCCCACTTCAGAGCCAGGTAAGGGATGGGCCAGGTTATGGCAGAGGAAGGGTTACACATCTGCCTTTTGTAGATGAACTTGTCTCAGTGTGGCAGTGTGGAACCCCATAGTGAGATAGACCTTGTAGGCAGCCCTGAGCAGTCAGAGACCACCCCATGTAGATGTAGGAAGGGAGTTTGGGAGCTTTTTGAGGGCATCCAAAGAAAAAAAGGGGAGGGGAAAGGGCTGATCGATGAATTCCTAGTCCTTTCCCCAAATTCATCAATCAAAGCCTGGAGTCTAACCCTAATGGGGACCCTTGTGCTTAGGCACACGGTGGGTCACCCTAACATGGAGGTGCAGGGCTGAGAGAGGTTGCTCATTGGAGAGGCAGCCTCGACTGTCTGGGCTCTGACTGCCCAGCTTCTGCTTCTCATCTCTTCTGAAGCCCAGTCACACTTCTTGGTCTTAAGTTCTCTCAGACGCATGACGTTCTTTATAATGACGTGTCCCCCTTTATTCAAATTCTTTCATGTGGATCCTGTTACTGGTGCCCAACACCCTTTAATAAAGCTCTAAGTCACAACTGTTGTGAGGTTTAAATAGAGAAATGACTATAGGCATCTAACATGGTGGACTCAATATATATATTTTTTTTGATGGGGGAGGGGATGGGGCAAAGCTCTGAGCCTGTCAGTCAACTTGTTTCCAGTTTGAACATGACACCAAATGAACCCCAAAGTCTTCAAATTTCTACTTGAAGATCAAAGAGCCCGCCAAAGTTGTATATTTGCTGTGAAACATTGTTGAAGTCATGTCTGTCACGGGCTGGGGAGACAGTGTAGGGTAGTAGCTGGAGCCAGACATACTTGGGTAGCAATTCAAGCTCCAACACCTATTATCTGGGAGGCTTACAAAAGTCATCACCTCTCTGAGTCTGAATTTTCTCAACCATAGAAGACAAACCTAATTTGCGTGGTTGCTATAAGCACTAAATATGCCCCTGTACACAATGAGTGCTCAGTGAATGGTAGATATGTATTATTGCAGTATTCTCAGTACTCCCAAGAAGAGTCAGGAGGACCCTTCTTTCTGATGATAAGAGCTACCTGCCTGATTATGCTTCCCTTTTAACCTAGAGTCCAGAAACAAACTTACAACTTAGTTATGGCAGCCCTGTTACCATTAAGGTTGTGATATTATAACCTTTTTCCTAGCTCTTGATTTTCTACTTCTGAAGTTTATCAACCAATGAGAAGAACTTATCAACCTGACCAGACCAGGGCATGTGTATATATGTGTGTACACACACATGCACAAGCTTCGAACAGCTATTTTTCAAGGCAATTCCCACTTGGGTAATCCCCTGCCAAGAGAAAATGTAAATCACTTTTCAGTCCAGCATCCAGGGGCTCTGCAAATCAGTCCAAGATAAATTTGATCTGGGTCTACATAACAGAAACCGGGCAGCCAGCCAGCTAACTTTTGTTTTGTGTTTTAAGACATATTAAGAGAAATGCAACGTGCTCTTTGTCAAATGATGTCTATGGCGATCAAGCACGGCCCCACTGGGCTAAGGTGTAGCCCTGGCGAAGGAGCGGGGTAGCTTGGTGGGTTGGGCTAAGGGAGGACGTTTGAGGGGTCAACACCCCTGGGTAACTTAAAGGCTGCAGAAACCTCTAAGGAGGGAAAAAGCAAGGACCTCAACATTCAGGATGTTGCTTCTAAAAGTGTTGCAGATCAGAAACTCCTAAGGGTGGAGTGGGGAGGTGAGGGTGAGAGGGAAGCAGGGAGATGAGGTGCGGCCAGTTCACAAAAGGGAGTTTGAACCTTCCCCTGGAGTCTGTGGGAGCCCTTGGACCAATTTAAACAATGATGCTGTCATGCCCACTCTTCAACTCAGCACTATTGAACTGGGAGTCAGGAGATTTCTCATTATCATGTAATTACTGTAACAATACTTGGAGGTAGACTTTATTACTTTTCTTTTCCAGTTGAGTAAACTGAGACTCTAAAAGTAGCTAAATTGCCTAGGATCACAGGCTATGTGGAGCCAACACTTGAAGTCCAAGAGCCTTCAGCACCACGCGTTGAATTTTCCAGTTTGGCTCCAAGGCAAGGACAATATCTTAATTATGCATCTTTGTTTTCCCTACCCCTCCCCGCTTGGTCCCAGCTCTCCAAAATTTAGTCGACTCTGGGAGGTTGAAAAGTCAAACAGGACCTCGCCTTTTTTTTTTTCTTCCCCCTCCAGCAGGCCCTGGGAATGGCTGTAGGAGCTGGCAAAATAAGTGCACTTTGAGGCCAGAGACCCTTTTCTCCCCTTCGGAGCACATTCCCTTTTCCTGTTCCGTCTCTGAGAGAGGAATTTTGCCCGTGGGAGCTGTCTCAGGTGCCAAATGCTCCCCCTGACCTTTCCGTGCCTCCCTAACACATTCCTGCATTTAAATCAGAGCTGGTCAATGTTTCATTCCCTGCTACACCCCCCCAGCCTATCTTCTGAAGCTGGTGAACGATTAACCTCCAACAGCCCTTGATCTTCCTCCTGAGAAGCCTTCGAACACTTTACTACTCGGTGTCAATGATCTACCAAAACTCTCCAGTCTCCGAGGAACCCCTTGCATACATTTTTATAATGATTCTGATGATATACGATTCTTCCAAACAAGTAAATACGAAGCACACACATCAAATCTTTTTTTTTTTTTTTTTTTTTGGTACTGTGCCACCAGGGAAGCCCCACATCAACTCTTGAATCACATTTTCTTGAAATTTCTTGAAAATTATTACAAAGAACCAGAGAAGACGGGCGAAGATTCTAGCTTAGCTCTGCCACTTACGTCCTTAGCCAAATCTCTTCACTTGTGCAGGTTTTCTCTTCTTCACTTATCAAATGAGGAGAACCATTCTTTTCTCTTACATTTAGTATACAGATTAAACATCAATGTAAAACGGTTTGGCTCCTAGTGGAAATATAACAAGTATTCTTACTTAAGAAGAAACTGTAGCCTAAAGTTTGTAAAGGCATAGAGACTTCTGGAACTGGAAAGCACCTGATAGAGCTTGTGCATCTTTTACACGTGAGGGAGCTGGAAGGGAGAAGTCAGAACTATATTCATCAATCCCTCAGTCAGTCAGTGGTCTATAGTCCAGTTCAGCTCTGTCTAGTAGAAATACAATATATAAGCCATACATGTAATTTTAAAAGTGTTAGTAATCACATTTAAAAAGTAGAAGGAATTGAGACTTCCCTGGTGGTCCAGTGGTTAAGACTCTGCGCTTCCACTGCATGGGGCACGGGTTCATTCCCTGGTCAGGGAACTAAGATCCTGCATGCCGTGAGGCGTGGCCAAAAAAAAAAAAAAAAGTAGAAGGAATTGACACAACATTGTAAATCAACTATAGTTCGATTAAAAAAAATTTTTTTTAAAGTAGAAGGAAACAGGTGAAATTAATAACGTATTTTATTTAACCCAATATATTTTTCATGTAGTCAACATAAAAGTTATAAACAAATTATTTTATATTTGTTGTACTAAATCGTCACAATCTGGTGTCTGTTTTACACTTAGAGCGCTGTGAAACGGACTAGCCACACTTCAAGTTCTCAAGTGGCTAGTGGCTACCATATTGGACAGCACGGCACATATCTAGTTCAATATGTCAGCAAACATTTCATGCGCCTGTTATGTTCCAGGCACTCTACTGATGCAGGGATATGAGGGTAAACAAACGCAGGAGAGGACCAGGTGGACAGCCTTGGAAACCACAAACCGTAACCCAAGGCTGGGAGCCCTTCCCCAACTAGGCTGCTGGATTATGCACGTGTATGTTTGCTTGAGCAAGTCGAGAAGCAAATTCTCCAGGGACCATATCTGTATCTCGAGGGCAGTTTCCTGTACTTGGGTATCAGGGATAGCAACGTTTTTGTACCGAGTTGCTATTATGTCCTAGGCATTGTGCTCTGTACTCAACAGGTATTGTCTGATTTACTCCTCTGAGTGACCTGTGGGGGGATATTATTTTGCCCATTTTAAAGAAGAGGAAGTAAAGGCTCAGAGAAGCTGAGTAATTTGTCCAAGGGTCACACAGCTTATCAGAGGCAGAGCTATGACTCATTCTCAGAAAGGAGGCATGTTTAACTTGGTCAGTGTCACCCACGGAGAAGTGGGCAAGATGAATGTTCCTTGGCCATTACTATTTTGGACTATTTAGAAACGTTCCTAAAGTTTCCTGAATAAAGTGACTGGAGGTTTATTTTAATAACAACTTTCCATCCCTGGTGACCAAAGTTCCCGCTGTTTGAAGGCTGTTTTCAACTCCTGCTCACACAGGAATTGTATGAGCTAGTAAAAAGTACCCAGAACGTGAATACCCACCAAGCTGGAACATGGGCCGCTGCAGCTCCAGTATTTCCTGAAAGAGTATCCACTGCCATAAGGGCCACAGATGAATAAGTTTATGAACCTGGAATAATCAAGGAGAATGAAACGTTCTGCTCAAGATCATCAGTGTGATTTCATGGGGACATCTCCCCCTAGAGGAGAATAGACAGTGTGTATGTTTGGCGGGAAATTAGTTCCTAGAAAAAGGTGATACTTTGCATTAAGAAACAATTCAAAATTAGATCACATCCTGAAACACAGAACATATGACACCCTGTGAGACCCACCTGGCTGAACTTGAACTGGATTGACTACAGGATTAGGAAGAAAAAGAATCAAAACCACGTTTATTCTGTTATTTGAAATGATTTTGTTTACTTATATTTTATTCACTTAGCAAATACTTTCTGAGTACCCACTAGGTGCTGGATCTGCATATATGGCAGGGAGGGTGGGAGGCAGACATAAGAAAAATGCCAAGGGAGGCCACTTGACCCTCAGGTAGCCTTTAAGCTGAGCTGAGAAGTCTAGATTTCAGAGCTCAGGTTTGGGTTTTACAAATCTAAGAGCTGATACATGATGCTTAAAACCATGGGAATAGGGCTTCCCGGGTGGCGCAGTGGTTGAGAATCTCCCTGCCAATGCAGGGGACATGGGTTCGAGCCCCAGTCTGGGAAGATCCCACATGCCGCGGAGCAACTAGGCCCGTGAGCCACAACTACTGAGCCTGCGCGTCTGGATCTTGTGCTCCGCAACAAGAGAGACCGCGACAGTGAGAGGCCCGCGCACCGCGATGAAGAGTGGTCCCCGCTCGCCGCAACTAGAGAAAGCCCACGCACAGAAACGAAGACCCAACGCAGCCAAAAATAAATTAATTAATTAATTTAAAAAAAACAAACATGGGAATAAATGAGATTCCCTAGATAGAAAAAAGAATAGAAGGTCCAGGACCGAGCACCGAGAAATAGTGACATTTCACGTTGGATGGAAGAGGAGCTGAGAAGGGAGGCTGGGAAAGGAGCAGACTGTGAACTTGGAGCATAACTAGGAGTGTGGGTCTCACAGAAGCCAAGAGAGTGCTTCAGGAAGGAGAGGGTGCACTACTGTGCCCCGTGCAGCTCGGAGGGAAATAAGATGACCACAGCAGCAGCAGTAAAAAGGGTCATCTGGTTGAGGTGTCATGGCGACATTGGTTAGTCGCTGAGGGGTGGTGCTGAGACCGGGTGGGGTGAAGGGTGACTAGGAAATGCAGATGTGAGGACAGAGCATGAAATTTGCTCTTTTGGAACATCGAACATATGAAGCTGAGAAATTGAGTGATATGTGGAAGGGCAAGTGGTTGGATCAAGAAGGTACTGGTTTTGATTTGCAGATAGAGCCTGCCCATAGTCACCCTGTTCTTTCTTCTGGAGTTCCTCTGCAGGCAGGACTCTACTCATTCTGTAAGATCCAGATTTAAGTGTCCCGTCCTCTGTCAAACATTCATTCCGGGGCCAGTTAGATGTCTGTCCTAGGTCCCTAGGCCACGCTGTGTATACCCTGTCTGCCTTAAGGCTTATTTCAAAAATTAGGAGGAGCCCTGGAAAACCATTAAATCTCAGCTCCTGCCCTGTTAGATGTTCCCAGGTCCTCCTCTAGAGCTGCACTGCCAGCCCCACAAGACACCTGGGGGTGAAACCCTCACATTCACATCAAGTTTCACACTTCACCACAGAAGCACAGATCTTCACCTGTGGGTGGGTGGACCAGGGAGGGGGTTCTTGGCTCTCTGTGGATGAAACGCCCTAGGCTGTAGGCTAGAAAATTGAACCGAAACCAGGGGGTACCACAAGGTGTCACTGTTGATCCTCAGTTAAACAAAAACTGATTAAGGCAGGGACTTGGAAAAACACTTCAAAAACACTTATTCTGCAGATGAAGAAACTGAGGCACGGAGAGGTGACACGATTTAACAAAGATCATGTAGCCAGTCAGTGGCAGAGCAATTATGAGAATCCAAGTCCCTTAACTTTTGGACCATCTTGACCACCCTCTCCCGCTGCTCTTCGGCAGCACCTAGAGAGGAGGACCAAGCTGTTTCTACAATCATTCACTCAAGACCATAGCTCTAGATTGGAAATAGAATAGAGAAAAATGGAAGGGGAAAAAAAGAACGGAAAAAGCAAACCTTTAGCATTCATTTTCCCCATGTGCCTTATGCAAAGTGTTCAGCTTAGATGCCGCGGTCCACAATGAGAGTATGGCACGCAGGGCCCCCATCTGTGACATGGTTTGAATAGCTGAATAGAAAAGTATCAGGTAATGGGTTTCATCCTTTTTATGGCTTCGACTTAAAAAGAGTCTGGTTCCCAAGGAAAACAAAAAGCCAAGTTGCTTCAGCAAAGAATTGGCTGAAACCTAAGTAGGAACCAGATAAAAACATTTGGCGGACAGAAGAATGAGGATAAATTTCTGGGCCCTTTGTTCGGGGAACGGGGCGCTATGGGGCAGGAGATCCTTTGTGAGCCAGTGACCTATAGACCAGGCATTTATCCCGGTGTCTGAAAAGAACAAGGTAGCAGAGGAGTCTTGGGAGAGGGACTTTATCCTCACCCACCAGGTGTCTCATGAGGTCTCCCCTGCTCCTTGGCCTGACTTCCATCAGCCCTTTCTTCTCCCCTTGCGGTTTCTACTGGAGTCTCCTTTTATTGCCTCCCAGTCAACTTTTTTAAAAAGTTAAGGTAATAAAATTAACATGAGCTCATTTCAAAAATTCAGACACCAAGTAGCAGAAAGAAGGAAATAAAAAGATCTGTAATCCTCCATTCAGAAATCATTTCTCTTAACCTATTGTCTGTAAGTCAGGCAGTTGGCTTGTGGAGCACCTGCCGTGTGTCCAAGGCGCTGGGTTTAGAGCCGGGAAACAACACACACCAATCCCGGCTCTGCCAGAGTCTCCATTATAGTTCGGAAGGCAGACAATCAACTTTTAAAAGAAGTAAAATACTTAGTGTCAGAGTCTGGTAAGTGCTATGGGGACGGAGAAACAAGAGAAGGGGATGGGGATTTTACTGGTGGTGAGGTGGCGACTTAAAATGGGATAGTCCGGGGCTTCCCTGGTGGCGCAGTGGTTGAGAGTCCGCCTGCCGATGCAGCGGACACGGGTTCGTGCCCCGGTCCGGGAAGATCCCACATGCCACGGAGCGGCTGGGCCCGTGAGCCATGGCCGCTGAGCCTGCGCGTCCGGAGCCTGTGCTCTGCAACGGGAGAGGCCACAACAGTGAGAGGCCCGCGTACCGCAAAAAAAAAAAAAAGGATATTCTGAAAGTGCCATCTGAACAAGGCCCTGAAGCAGATGAGGGAGCAAAGCATGTGGACACCTGGGGAAAGGCTCCTTCCTTCCCATCCATTTCCTGTGCATATGTAATAATGCAATTATAGCATAAGTAATATCTGACTACCACCTTGATGCTAAAAACATAAACAATATGGAAACATATAGATGACGAGAGAACCACTTTCTCACCACCCATCACCTCCTCCTCCCTCCAATAAACACATTGACCATGGTGTGATCCCTACTGAACTTGGTCTCTGCATTTGTATTCATTTCTGTGTATCCCACCCATGCATTTAGCTTCATTTTATTTACTCCATAAGTGAGATTATCCTTTGTGAAGGTGATGCCTTTTTATTTTCCACAGACAGTCTCTTCTAAATGTTTTCTATACTTCAGAAATATAGGAGAGCTCTGGGCTTCATATAAAAATGAAAGAGGTACATTTCATTGCTAAGTGTGGTTGGATGTTTCTCTTCTTCTCATGGGCTATTAATCTAGGATTCATTGCATTATATTATAATGATTTGTTTCTGCCTCTGTCTCTTCTATTGGACAGTGAGTTATTTGTGGTCAGGGACTGGGTCTTCTCCCTGAACTCCCAGTGCCTGGTACAATGCCTAGCACATGGTGGGTATTCTGTAAATGAATGGGCAGTTAATTACACTTTCCTACGTGACCATATAAGGCTTCCAACATTGGATGGGATATGCGCTGAGATCAATGTTATGGTCTTTCCTATTGGGAATTATTTATTCTCCATTGAAAAATCTGTGTCACTATTGGATATAGCCATTATTGGATGGCAGCCAGGATGCCTGGGGTCAAGTCCTTCAAATCAAATAGTCCAGTGTTAGCTATGAGAGCTACGTTTCACTACCCTTGCTGAAAGGAAATGAACATTTAATGAGTGCACAATGTGCTAAGCACTTGACAAAACACTGCTCATTCAAGGCACAAAAGAACTCAATAAAGTAGATACTATGTTGGAGATGTGAGGAAAGCAAGAATCAAAGAGATTAATATGGATATTACGTGGGTCCATTCATGTACCACCATGCAGATTTATCTTACCATTTCCCAACATTTATTTTAGGTTTTTTTCCCAGAAATAAACCATTATGTATAAATATACCCTGGAGGACCATGTTCGCAAATTTAATTGCCAAGCCTGGATGGAACATTTTAAAAGCCACTTATGCAACTTTGTCACTTAGCAGACTTTAATTGACCTTAGGCACTGGGCTAGGCCCTATGGATACAGAAAGGAATGAAGCATGGTCCCAGCCCCGAAAGAAACTCCCTTTCCAGAGGGAGTGGCATGGCAGATACAAAAGCT
This sequence comes from Neophocaena asiaeorientalis asiaeorientalis, assembly GCF_003031525.2. Taxonomy (NCBI): domain Eukaryota; kingdom Metazoa; phylum Chordata; class Mammalia; order Artiodactyla; family Phocoenidae; genus Neophocaena; species Neophocaena asiaeorientalis. The sequence goes on from NW_020175049.1 coordinate 1,166,581, forward strand.
TTTACAGTTGAGAAACTGAGGCTCAGGGAGGGCTGGTGACTCTAGCAAGGGGCAAAGCCAGGTTTAGAGCCCAGGGGTCAAATGAAACTGACCTCTTAGAGCCCTGGGAGACCCCCTACAGCACATCCCACTTGCAGCAGGGCAGCCCCTGAGTGGAGGGGTCTCCTCTCGGAGGGATGCCAGCCACACAAGAGAACTGGTCTGACACAACCAAGCAGGATCCATGAGAAACACTCATGGCTGTTTTTTTCTGTCTCCACTAACCAACTTTTTGCTGCAAAGAATAAAATTCTTGTCTGGTGACACACACTTCCTGTCAGGATGAGGCACACCCAGCCAGTGGAAACCACCCAAATCAAACGAAGAAAAATCCTTTTAATTCCTCTAGGTGCACATTTTTGGGTTCCACTGGATTGTTGCCATTTTCCCAGGGGCTATGCCAGTGGTGGGTTTGAGGAACAGCAAATTAGAACAATACACTAATAAGGGTAACAACCACAGTGACATTAAATCATCCACCATTTAATATCTCCAATTAAATTCCCATGTTCTATAAAAGCAATTCATTCTCATAGAAAACTCAGAAACTGACAAAAATCTGTGTGCTTTTTTGATAAAAACAAACCCAAATCTATATTTTTTCAGTTCAAACAACCACTGTTAACATTTTGATGTGTATAGTTCCTTTTCAAAAATAATATTTATATACATTTTACATCCTGCTCTGTTCACATAACTTTATATGGTAAATATGTCCCCATTAATTATGTTCTTTAACACATACTTATAAATGATACGCAACATTCTGCTATGCAGTTGCCATGTGATTTAGGTGGTTAATCTATTTTTGGACATTCACATCCCCACGTAATTTTTGGTTATTATATTATTACAACTCTAAGCAGATTCTTGCCTCATTAAGAGGCACCACTGGACTTCCCTGGTGGCGCAGTGGTTAAGAATCCCCCTGCCAATGCAGGCGACGAGGGTTCGAGCCCTGGTCCGGGAAGATCCCACATGCCGTGCGCAGAGCAACTAAGCCCGTGCACCACAACTACTGAGCCCACACACCTAGAGCTCATGCTACACAACATGAGAAGCCATTGCAACAAAGAGTAGCCCCCATTTCCACTAAGATCAGGAACAAGACAAGGTTGCACACTCTCACCACTATTATTCAACATAGTTTTGGAAGTTTTAGCCACAGCAATCAGAGAAGAAAAAGAAATAAAAGGAATCCAAATTGGAAAAGAAGCAGTAAAGCTGTCACTGTTTGTAGATGACATGATACTATACATAGAGAATCCTAAAGATGCTATCAGAAAACTACTAGAGCTAATCAATGAATTTGGTAAAGTAGCAGGATACAAAATTAATGCACAGAAATCTCTTGCATTCCTATACACTAATGATGAAAAATCTGAAAGTGAAATCAAGAAAACACTCCCATTTACCACTGCAACAAAAAGAATAAAATATCTAGGAATAAGCCTACCTAAGGAGACGAAAGACCTGTATGCAGAAAATTATAAGACAACCTGCTCGCTGCAACTAGAGAAAGCCCGCGTGCAGCAATGAAGACCCAATGCAGCCAAAAACAAACAAATAAATTTATGTTTTTTAAAAAAAGAGGCACCACTGGTCTCTTTTCTTACATTATCTCATTTCCTCATCTTAGGCCTCCAGGGTAGGCATCACATTGTTTTAGAAAGAAGGGACTGGGATTCAAAGAGGGTAAAGAGCTGTCCCAAGGTCAGAGCCAGGTTTGGAACCCAGGTCCCTCTAACTCCTGAGCCAGCCCTACCCATTATCACACCTCGGGCGTGCTGGGCTCTGTCTTCGCCACGTTGTTTTCTGTCTTCACAGAGCATCAATGCCTGGGATGGGAGAGTGTTCTTGTACTCTCCTCTGCCCAAATTCTTAATCCTGGTCTCACTCCTTTCGTGTTCCCCTGGATACCCTGGTCCCTTAGTATGACTGAAGCCTTTCCAATGAAACACTCTCCATTCGAAAGTTCCCAGGCAGCTGGGCTGCAGCGACTGATGGTTCCCAACTGCTGCGCCATATGTTCTTGCCCTCCTCGCTCTCAGCTGTTCTCAGATAGGCCGGCTGCGAGGTTAATCACATCTCACGTTGTAAAACTGAATCCTGATACACTCAAGAAAGCCCTCACGGTTATTTGTGCTGCATTCCCATTCCCATTTATATTCGCAACGATTTCCAAGATCTGAGGTGACCTCAACAACTCAGCACATTTTAAACAGAACACTAAACTTAAAAGAAGATACGTGGAGCTCAAACCTCTCTTTTCATTCCAGACTTGTATATCCAACAGTCTAATCGACACCGTTTCTCAGGTGTTTTGAAACTTACTCTATTCAAATCAGAATTCTTGATGTTTTCCTCTCAGACCTGTCTCTGGTAGGCGTGTGGGCTGTCTGGCCAGTAACCTTTCGCTGCCTCCTTCTACTTCACAGAACCTTGATTTTGTTCAGGGACAATGTGCCCAGACCAAGGGTTGAACCGACATGGGTCTAAGCCCATCACAGCAATCTCAGCCCTATCGCTGGGTATTCCTGCTTCTGGCCTCCAGCAAGGGTGGGCAGTGGGATCGAAAGGAAGTCTGCTAGAGAATTTCTAGGTGCACATTTTCGCTGAGATGAAAGAGAGGTTGCATTAGACATTTCTCATGTAACACTTCAAGTCATCTTGGATCACTGCTTACTTACTCTAGCCACCTCTGTGGAGACCAATTACTTGCAAAATTCTACCAGCTTTCCACTGGTGCAACTTGGGCCTACAGCTGAGTGTCTCTTGCTTTCTTCCCCGGGGCTCCCCATCTATGCAACCACCACCCCAATCGAAGATGCCAATCAACTCTCACTTGAACTACTTCAACAGCTTCCTAATTGATCTCCCCTCTCCAACTCCTGCCCCCTCCCCAATATAATTCTCCACATCACAGCCAGAGTGAGCTTTTAAAAATACAATCGGAATCATGCTAGGTTCCCTGCTTCAAAACTTTCAAGGAATCTGTATTATATTCTGAGTAAAATCCAAACTCCTTACCATGGCCTTCAAGACTCTGCATGATCTGGCCATCTTTCCATGTTGCCAGACTGTACTTATCTCAATTTGCCCTTGTCCAAATTGTCCCCTAGGTCTTACATGTTTGGAGTCTTCACAATGCAGATCCTTCTGCCCGGTATACTCTTCCCCTATTGCTCCCCATGGCTGGATCCTTTCTGTCAGCCAGATGTCAGTTTTAATGTCTACCTTCTTACAGAGGACTTCCTTACCACCCAGGGTTAAGAAATTCCCCATTATTCTTTTTTTAAAATTAATGAATTATTTGGCTGCGTTGGGCTCACGCAACATCTTAGTTGCAGCACGCGGGCTCTTCGATGCAGCGCGAGGGCTTCTCTCTAGTTGTGACTTGGGCTCCAGAGCGCTAGGACTCAGTAGTTGCGACGTGTGGGCTTAGTTGCCCTGCAGCATGTGGGATCTTAGTTCTCTGACCAGGGATTGAACCCGCGTCCCCTGCATTGGAAGGCGGATTCTTAACCACTGGAAAACCAGGGAAGTCCCTCCCCATTATTCTTTTTACCACATCTTGTTTGTTTTCTCCATAACAAGGCACAAAAGCTAACGCCTTATGCATTAAGCTTATAGTTAAGTTGTTATTATATATTTATTGATTTATTTTCACCCTTTAATTGCTTATCTCCCTGATCAGATTAGAATCTTTTCTAGCAAAGGCCAAGATTTTACTCTCCACTATATCCTCAGGTCCTTGTACATTGCCTGCCTTACAATATGTGCTCAGTAAATATATATTGAGTAAATGAATAAACTGTGATAACAACAGTATCCGTTGCCATTGAATGAGGTCCTTGCTTGCGTGTTCAAATCTTGGTTCTGTCACTTATTAGCTCTGTGAGCTTAGGCAAGTGTTTTAACCTCTCTGTACCACAGCTTTCTCATCTTAAGTGGGGATAATAATAGTACCTAGTTGAGTTGCCAAAATAATTAAATTTTTTTATTGTTATACGTGTGAAAACTTAGAATGGTGCCTGGCAAGTAGTTAGCATTATGTAAATGCTTAGCTGGTCTTGTTGTTGTTTTTATCATTATCTCTGCCAAGAAATCGAGGCTCAGGAAGACTAGAGTCATATAGCTAGTAATTGGCAGCCTGGGATCCCAACCAACTAGAGGTGTGAATTAACAAAGACACCTCCACATAGCGCAGCATTGGTTGTACGGTGGTGAGCATAGCTGCGTTCCAAAGATACCTCCACTTTAGTGTGGGTGAAATTATGAAATCTTTTGAGGGGAAAGTTATTGATGGACTTTACTGGAAGTGTCTGCCACCATTGCAATCTCTTTGCCAATTGTTTGCTTCTAAATGCTTTTTTTTTTTTTGCGGTACGCGGGCCTCTCACCGCCGTGGCCTCTCCCGTTGCGGAGCACAGGCTCTGGACGCGCAGGCTCAGCGGCCATGGCTCACGGGCCCAGCCGCTCCGCGGCATGTGGGATCTTCCCGGACCGGGGCACGAACCCGTGTCCCCTGCATCGGCAGGGGACTCTCAAGCCCCCTAAATGCTTTTGAAAGTGTAACCAGATGGCAATTTTTTCAAGGATATTCACATAAAAAAGGGAACCAAAAATGGCTTAATATAATTACACTTTAAAAAAAATTAGGTGGTGCATGATTGTAAAATTTGTGTGTAGACAAAGATCACAGGAGAACAAGTGGAATTGCTTCAAAGGCATCTATAGATGCAGAACAATCTGTGCTTCCTCACTTCCGGTTCACTTTTTAACTCTCTCCAATCTGGCTTCTCCAACCTCCACTGAAACTGCCTCACAAAGGTCACTGGTGACTTTCCAACTACCAAGTCCAATGGGAGCTTTCTGGACCTCAGCTTACTGGATTAATTTGAGTTAATCGATGTTATTAACCAACAACCACTCTCAGCTCTCAGTATCACCACTACCACTTTCCTGATTCTACAACATCTCCTACTCTTCTTAGCCACTTTGCTGCCCATCACTCTCTGCATCTTCCCCAGGGTTCAACTTCTGGTCCCTTTCCCTTCTCGAACTTCCCACTCTCTCCTGAGAAAACACCACCCAAGATCATCGCATCAACTCTCACCATAACCTGCATTCCCTAACCAGAAACTCTTGACATTTTAGTTCAGACTCAAAAGCTGACCATTTTCCTGAAGAGTTGGGATTTTAGAGTCTGGGACTCTCAAATACAAACTTTCCTTTTCACCTAAATGCTGCTGCTATGAACTCTCATCCCCTTACCCTGGGCATCTTACCACAGCATCCTGACTTCTCTCCCTATCCCTAGTCTCACCTCCAATCCATTCCCAACACTCCTGTAGAGTGCTTTCTAAAACGTGGAAATCTGAGGTTCCACTTCTGATAATGGCAGAGTTGCTCCTGTAAATACTTCCCATAAGTAACAAGTATAAGCTATAGAAAAAAATATAAAAACCAATCACGGGGAGGCAATTAAAGAGGAACCAAAGCTGACATGGTGGACAAGAGTCACGCTTGGAAGAAAGAAATGTCATGTGTGAATTTTGCATTTTTTATGGATTTTTACCTGAGGGAAAACTCCAGTCAGTACTCAGCAGGACAGCTAAAACTCAGAAGCATGCAGTCTTACTAGTTAGAAGAACCAGAGGAAAGCATTCAGTAACCCTAGCTGCTGTAAATTGGCAGGTGTGGAGGTGGGGTGGGAGGGGTGGGGGGATGAGGGGACATCTAAGAAAGGAGAAAGCAACTTCAGAACTCACCATATAGTGATCCATATTGGTCACTCTTGGATCCTGTTACTTCTAAAACAACATTTTTATTTCTTATTACAAAATAATGCATAGGACATTTAGAAGATATAGGAGAGCAAAGGTAAAAATAATTCATTATTCAGTAATTACTCACTGAGCACCAATTATGTGCCAAGGATCATCCTTGGTACTGGGAACACAGCCTTAAAAAAAAAAAATCTTTGCACTCACTCTAGTAGGTGAGACACACAAGATGAAAATGAACAAATAGATGTGTAATCTAATACCCAAGGTGGGAATTAAAAAAAAGTCAGTGTTTCTGGACAAAACAGAACAAGAGAGAGAATATTTAGAATGTTAAAAGTGGGTACTTACAGGAAATCTTTTTTTTTCATTGAAAAAATTTTAGCTCATTCTAGATACTTTAGAAATGAAGTAGCAAAGTTTAAATATATAAATATTTTTCTGGGCTTCTCTGGTGGCGCAGTGGTTAAGAATCCTCCTGCCAATGCAGGGGACACGGGTTCGAGCCCTGGTCCGGGAAGATTCCACATGCCGCAGAGCAACTAAGCCCGTGAGCCACAACTACTGAGCCCATGTGCCACAACTACTGAAGCCCGCACATCTAGAGCCCATGCTCCGCAACAAGAGAAGACACCGCAATGAGAAGCCCACACACTGCAACGAAGAGTAGCCCCCGCTCGTCACAACTAGAGAAAGCCCACGCGCAGCAACAAAGACCCAACCCAGCCAAAAATAAATAAATTAAATAAATAAATAAATAAATAATATATAAATATCTTTCATTTAGGCACTTTATTTATAGTTAAATATGTCTTATTTTACCAGTAAAATGCTAAAATATACCCTATGTAGGTTCAGTCTATGGCTGGATCTCTCTATGGAGCGAAACAATTTTTGATTAATTTTTTAAAACCCTGAATTGACTCACTGTTTTGGTGTTATTTAGATACAGTATGAATTTACGTCTCTATCCTGTGGAGACAGCACAAGGTATTATTACAATCAGAGAAGAGCTGTCATGAAAAGTGGTCTTCCATCATCCGTTCTCTCCCGTTAGCCTAATGAGATACTGCCATCGTCTCCTGATGAAATATTGTTCTGCAAAACCTTGTCCTGTCATGCAATTCCTGCAGATCTTACAGGGGCAATCTGAGCTCAAGTGATATTAATTACTATTCCATCACTCCATTTATCTCTCAGTAATCATGTATTTTAATGATCTTCTCTATTTCCTGTGGGTTGTATAGAAGTTATCTTGGAGACTAATACAAAACAGTCAAATTTGTTTACCCAAATTTGTTTACCCATTTACCCAGGAGTCTGGAAATAAGTTTTGTTTGTTTGTTTGTTTTTTTGTTTTTTTGCGGTACGCGGGCCTCTCACTGTTGTGGCCTCTCCCGTTGCGGAGCACAGGCTCCGGACGCGCAGGCTCAGCGGCCACGGCTCACGGGCCCAGCCGCTCCGCGGCATGTGGGATCTTCCCGGACCGGGGCACGAACCCGTGTCCTCTGCATCGGCAGGCGGACTCTCAACCACTGCGCCACCAGGGAAGCCCTGGAAATAAGTATTTTAATTGTTCTAAAAATATTTTTAAAAATTATGCATGAAAAATTACAGTAATTGAGTAACCACTTGGTACGGTAGTGGTGCCTGTGGCTGACATGTAAATGACTGGTAGGCATGTCTGAGGAGCTCAGTCCATACAACATAGATGGCATGAATCAGGACAGATGATGGCAGTTACCTTGTAAGACAAGAAGCTGGGATTCTTGTTTGCTTATATTTTGGTGGATAGCACATGTTTTACATTTTTTAACTGTAATTGTGCAAATTGACATTAGACATTCATCCGTTAATCCATATAATAGATAAGAACAGAGAAAGAGTGAGAGAGAGAGAACAGGAGGAGGAGGGGGAGGCAGAGGAGGAAATATATCTAAAAGATTCTGGAGCTGGATCAAACGGTAGTGAGAAAAGCTTTTTTTTTTTTTTTTTGCGGTACACGGGCCTCTAACAGCTGCGGCCTCTCCCGTTGCGGAGCACAGACTCCGGACGCGCAGGCTCAGCGGCCATAGCTCACGGGCGCAGCCGCTCCTGCGGCATGTGGAATCTTCCTGGACCGGGGCACGAACCCGTGTCCCCTGCATCGGCAGGTGGACTCTCAACCACTGCGCCACCAGGGAAGCCCAAGAAAAGCTATTGTGAAGATGAGGTATCTATACTTTGGAAATATCATTCATTCATCGAGGCAGGTGAGTCTCAGACAGCTCAGTGAGTAATCTTGCTCTGTGCTGTTGTTCTCCGTATCTTGGCAATAAGGAGACCAAGGTTTGAAATGGTTACATATCTTGCTCACTCTACTCAGAGGTAGAACCAGAATTTCCATACTGCTTTCCCAGAACCCACAGTCCAAGCTCTTAACAACTATTATGTACATCTTTTATCCTTGGAGAAAAGGGAAGAAATTTCCAACTCAAGCCTGAAAGCATAAGCGGGTTGAGAGAAACAGTTTGGAATTAGTTAAGATTAGAAAAAATAAGCGCCAATCTATGCTTTGATGTTATTCTGTTTTGGGTAGTTTACTGTCTTTGTAGAAAAAGCATAGGTAGTGGCATCACGTGCACTAATCTTTTTCTCCTTAGTCATTCATAGCTGGAGGTAGTTTAATAGCTGGCCCTATGACACCAGGCCTGTTACCTGCCATCTGGTGGCAGCTAGCCAATTTATCCAGTTTCTTTAAAATTTCACAGAGGGAGTGGGCTGAGGGGAGGTAAGTGAACATGAACTGGCTGAAGATTGGATGAAGACTCTTATCCAAGTAGCCAAAGATGGGAATGAGATAGCCTGAGTTACAGTAGTTAGGGAGTGGAAAATTGAGTACAAATGCCTTGTGTTAAGGGAGAGAAGACTCCAGCTGGGAGATATTGTCAAAGGTCAGGACACAGACTGAGCGTAAACAGAGCAGGAGAAGCTGGGAGTAAAGAAGGGGATTCTGGGGATTGTAGCGTATGTCTCCACAGGGTCTGAGCACAGGTGGGTCAGGTTAAAGGTACAGCATCTTCTTAAATGGCTACTGGGAGGGGCAGCTTCATCTCAGTGGAAGAAAACTCCACAAACTGCATAGACACACTCTCACCCATCTGTTATTCAAGTAGACATTAACCGATGATCTACTCTGTGCTCTGCACTGTTCTGGGCTCCAGGTAAACAAAGAGCAGGGGCATACAGTTTCTGGCCTGGAAGGAGCCCCCAGTCCTGGTTCAGTAGAGGGAGACAGACATGCGTCGTGAGTTTCTCTCTTTATCTGCTTTTCCCAGGAAGTGTCCTGGTTTTCATAAATGACCATGGCTTGACATGCTATGCCTTTATAATAATATTTTACAATTAGTGGAAAACCAGAGGAATGCCTGGAAATTGCCTTTAGTTATGGGAACAGCTGGGCTTCTCGGGATAACACGGGCAAACACTGCACCACGTGGGCAAGGATCTGCGGGACCCAGTTTTCTCTGGAGGTGCAGCTGCTTCACTTTCAAATATCAGCTTCACATTCTGACATTTTGGCTTTTACATGAGTGACTGTGTGACCTGAGTGACCAGTTCTCCAGGAGACTTTTGATTAGGGGCTTCCTGGTTTTAGAAAATAGCCCTTATTTTTCTCAAAGTTCTTTATAAGTTTTCAGACCAGTAACCTCCCTTGACAATAGTTCCTTGGCTGGAAGGAGAAGACAGTCTGTCAACCTACCATTTTGCCTTCAATTCAATTTGATGACAAGCACTTTTTTTTTTCTTTTTTTTGCGGTACGCGGGCCTCTCACTGTTGTGGCCTCTCACTGTTGTGGCCTCTCTCGTTGCGGAGCACAGGCTCCGGACGCGCAGGCTCAGCAGCCATGGCTCACGGGCCAAGCCGCTCGGCAGCATGTGGGGTCTTCCCGGACCGGGGCACGAACCCGTGTTCCCTGCATTGGCAGGCGGACTCTCAACCACTGCGCCACCAGGGAAGCCCCGACAAGCACTTTTAATAATTGGATATTATGTTGTGAGCTGATTTTGGTCGGAAGCCACATGTACCCTTTCTGTGCCAGCTGCAGGAGCAGATAATCTGGTAGTTCTCACCAAGGCAGCCATTCACTGATTCTCCAAATGTTTGTCACACAGCAGTCTGAGCCAGGAGCTGTCCTGTATTCATGGCATACAATACCCATAAAATAGTTGTGGACAGCACCCCCATCTATGAGGGGTGTGGTGACAGACATTAAACAAATAACTCCACAAATTTTAATAAGCGCCAATAAGGAAGAGACTGGGCTACTGTGAGTGTAAAAAGGGGCTGAGCTAATTGGATTAAGAGACAGGGAAGGCCTCTTTAAGAAAGAGACAATAATGCTGAGATTTGAAAGAGTGGGCACCAGTCAGCCAAAGAGGCCGGGGAAGAGATTCCTGGCAGAGGGAACAGCGCGTGCGCAGACTATAAGCTGGAAAGAAGAGGGTATCACTTACAAATGTGTCAGCCGGAAAATGCAGCTGTGGCATAGTCGTGGTGGGAAAGAGAGACACAAAACGAGCACGTCCAGGTGGCTCAGAACCAGACCCTGCAGGGCCTCGTAGCCTCTGGTGAAGAGTGTGAGTTTCATTCTGGTGACATGGGAAGTTACAGAAGGGTCGTAAGCAGGGAAGGAGGGTGATCTGTTTACATTAAAAAATACCTGTGAATTCTGTGTGTAGAATGGATCAGATATACATTTAAGAAAAACACATGACGCAGCCTGAGTCATTGTGTGCCTGGTTTACCTGCATGGTGTCCTGGGCCAGTTGCTTTTCCAAGGTCTATGGCCAGGTGGGCACGGGAAGCTGGGCATCACCTGGACACAGACAGATCACCTTCTCCACCTTCCTGCCCTACCAAGGGTCCTGCCTGGGAGGCAGAATGTGGCTTCCAGACCCTGAGACAAAGTACAAAGTGTCTGTGTAGCAGCAGAGGAAGGCTTTGAGGGGGAAACAATAAATCAAGTTTTAAAGCTCTCACCAACTTAAGATCAAGATTCCAGTCTTAGGTTGATTTTCAGTGAAACTAATACATTTGGCTATAAGTGTCTCAGGAAACATGTCCTTAGGGCCCACTGATTTAGAAACATCTCTATTTTCAAAGTGGTGTTTGGTCAGTCCCTTCCCTTTTCTAGCTCAATTTCCTTGTTTTCTCCCTCACAGCCCATGCATTCTTTGGTTATCTGATTTTCCTTTGTAATTTTTGTTTAAAGACAAGTAAAAACATCTTGATAAATTGGGTCTTTTTAGTGTTACTTGTCATTAGTTTCCCCTCCCAATTTACTTCATGGCTGATGCCTCCCTTGGGGTAATATTTTTTCTTGACTTGCTTGTTCACCCTCAACTCCCCATCAGTGGGGACTGCGGTTGGGGTGGGAGTCAGCAGGGCCAGGGTTTGTTGAAGTAGGTGGGAGTTGAAGGGTGAGAGACAAATGCCTCCCAACTTCACACGGAAACCTGGTGACCGCTCAGCTGGGACTTAGGTGTGTACTTTGTCTGCCGGGTGTGCCTGGAAGTGGAGTGATGCCCCGGAATATGTGTGATGTAGTGGTCAGGATACCTGGGTTTGATTTCTTGTCACTTCCTAGTTAATAACTCTGGGCCACAAAGAAGTTAATGGATGCGTGCCTGTTACCACCAGACAATGTCCATAAGTGTTCCCAGACACTCAGAGAGGTGGGCACTGTTTTCTCCATTCAGAGGTAAGGAGATGAGGGTTCAGAGAAGTTAAGTAAAACACCCAAAGACACACAGCTGGTAAGCTTCAATTTTTCAATCTGTTAAAGGAGGATAACATTGGATGATAAAGCCTTAGGGGAGCAATTTACACACTGTGAAACTTCCATGAAGACATGCGGCCTTACGTGGCCGATGAAAGCCTCCGTGAATACATTTGAGGGGTCTCTAGAATGGGCCTTGGATCTCACCCGTTTCTAGGAAGTTGTCTTGTTAAACACGAAATTGTGCTCTCCTTTGAGACAGCTGCCTCTGGCCCATTCCTCCCAGTCTCAGTCACCCCACTCCCCACCCAAATTCTGCATTCCCCTCCAGACCTACTCTTAGGAGCCCCAATCCCTCCCCACAAGCAGGTCTCTCTGCCTGGTAAGTCTCTGCCTGCCCCATCTCCCTCTGCTGAGGAGCTCAGATTCTTTCTGCTGATCTCAGCATATAATGTCACGTCCTCAGTATGACATGTCTATCTCCCACACAAGACTTAGGCCCCTAGGACAGGGACCCATGAGGGAACGACAGCAGAGGGATATAGATCTGAAAGGTGCTCAGCTCCATTTGCCTTTTCTCCAGATAACATGGAAAAGGGGCTCATAGCTACGGTCAGGATGGAATTCCCAAAGGGACTCTTTCCTCATAATTACATTCAATGGAAAATGGAGTCTGTGGGACTCGGATCTCCATTAAAATCTCTCTCTATATACCTCTCTCTATATCTTTACATATAGATATCTATGTACATACACAGATATTAATATTTGGTACCCTTACCATATCAGATTGGTCTTAATGAGTCATGGCCGCTTCCTCAATTTTTTTTATGTTATACTTCATGAAGGAAATTAAAAAGAATAAGTCAGTTGCTCCATCTGGTTCTAGGGGACTTCTTCATTATTATCTTTTTTAACATCCATGGAAACAGAGGTGAAAACCCTTCTCCTCCTCCCCATTGAACTATTGACATTATAAACATTGACCTAAATTATAACCATTAGGTTCCCATTGAAATGAAAATTCTGCCCTGCGGTTTAAATTCCTAAGTTACTTTGTAAGATGAGCCCCCATTCAAGTCTTCTAATAAGAAAAACAGAGATTTGGTGTTAAAACATCTTCAAATAAACTGTGGGGAGCTTTACTTATAATTTTATAGCACTTATCACAGTCTAATCTGAGCAGAGTGGAGGTCTATCTGTCTCCCTGTACTAAGGAGAGAGCTCCTTGAGAACAAGGAATTTACCTGATTCATGTTGACATCTGACACGTAATTGAGAGCCCATAAGAGGCACTCAATAAATGCTGGTTGAACAGAAAGGAAAAAGACAGGCTGAGAGCAAAAGAGTAAGGTAAAGCTGTTCTGGTCTTTCTCTACTTTGATGATGATGACGATGGTGGTGATGACTATGGTGATGGTGATGATAGCAAGAGTTATCTTTGACTGAGTTGTTTCCTATGTACCAGTGACGGTGTCTAGCACCTTACATGCAACGTACATGTACAATTTAAACTCTATAATCCTATGAGGTACCCATTTTTCCCACTAAGTAGTTGAAGGCCCAGGGTCATTAACTAAAGCAACCAAGGTTACCTGCCTTAGAGGTGACATTTCCTAGATCTCACTTCAAGTCTTTCTTCATGCTCTTTTAACCACTGTGCTGTCTTTCCAAACGAGCCAACGTTTCTTGTCTTTTCATGCAAACAGTTGGGTCAAGTATTAGAAAACATTTCATACGTTCTTATTTCAGTTAGTTTGCAAAGCAGCACCACTGGGGCTTGAATAGGGTAAAAGATGGGCTGAAGTTAAAGATACACACATGTATAGGATGTATAGGATAATGTTTGCTAACCCCGAAGGGTTGAAGGGAATTAAAAGTTTTCAGCCTACCAATTTGAGGCAGAAACGTGCTAGCATGTTATGAGGAATTTCCCTTCCTCTGAGCCATTGGGTTTATGCCAAGGCTGTAGGGTAGATGCTTCATTAGTAGAAGATGAATTTGATCTAGTAAGACATCTTCTCAATCCCTGTGTAAGATTAGTCTGAGTAGGAATCACTTGGTAACAATTTGGAATGGAGTGTTAGAAGAACATAGCTTTGTCTGGGTTGAGCCTAGAAATGGGTGACAGATGTTGATGAGCGACTGAACAGATGTTTGGGGGAGAATTACAAAAAGCGTTTCTATCACACAGGATCTAAACCTTAACCTTCCTGGCTGATGCTGAAAGGAGAGCTTGTTTATGAAACATGCTCTTGCAAAACTGTTTGGCAGATTGTGACAAAGATGAATGACCGGATCCTGTAATTTAAATTTGAAAATAAGGTAAATGGGGGTCCTTGTTTGTGTGCGTGTGTATATGTGTTTTCTTTGACAAGGGTCAATGCCTTATTAAAGAATAGGAGGGCCAAGTAAGTAATTTCCTTCTGCCTTCTCCATTTTTCTACCCCCACTGGAAGGAATGAGCAGAACTTGATACTATACCTTAAGGCGCAACAAAATTTTTAAAATACCATCACTTATATCCATTCTGAAATATTTACCATATAACTACATTTGGAAAAAATATTTTCTGTACAAACTTAATTGATAATTTTAACTGGGGTCTCTGAGACTTACTAGAAGTTGTTTTTTTTTTTTTTTCTTTTTTAAACAAGGACAGCTGTTTTTATTTTATTTTATTTTACTTTTTAAATTTTTGGCTGTGTTGGGTCTTCGTTGCTATTGTCTCTAGTTGTTTCGAGCAGGAGCTACTCTTCGTTCGGTGCGCGGGCTTCTCACTGAGGTGGCTTCTCTTGTTGCAGAGCACAGGCTCTAGGCGCGGGGGCTTCAGTAGTTGCAGCACACGGGCTCAATAGTTGTGGCTTGCAGGCTCTAGAGCGCAGGCTCAGTAGTTGTGGCGCACCAGCTTAGTTGCTCTGCAGCATGTGGGATCTTCCCGGACTGGGTCACGAACCTGTGTCCCCTGCATCGGCAGGCGGACTCTCAACCACTGCGCCACCAGGGAAGCCCCAGGAGGATTCTTAACCACTGCGCCACCAGGGAAGTCCTTGACGTTTTAAAGAGTCTAAAAAGATCCTTCACCCAAAGTAAATAAGAAACAAAGGTAGAGTTTAAAAGCTATAGAGCTATTACCATAAACCATTCCCCCCCTCCCCACCTTACCCACTTCACAGAAAGATAAACTGTTAGTTGTGTTATACAAATTATTGTGATACTTCCTGATAATTTGCCTGAAATGATTGATGGACGAAACAGAGGCATTTATTAATTCATCTTTGTATATAGCCTATTATTGACATAAATATGACTTTTCTTCTGCTAACTAGCTACGTCTATATAATAATATCATAAATTTGGTTGAAAAAGATGAATGCAGTCAAAAATCCAAATACTCTCAGTTTAGTGTTAAAAAATAATAAATGCATCGAATTTATGGTAGACAATGGACATACAATAGCCTTATATGTCACAATGACCATGCAAGGTAAATTTATCATCCCCATTTAATGGATAAGAAAGTAGACACCCAGATAAGTTAACTGACTTGCCCAAGGTCATATATGCTAGGAAGTAGCAGGACCAGGATATGTACCTTTGTCTGTGGTATTCAAAATACTTTCCAATATGCTAGACTCTCCTGGGTAGAACAGACACTTAACTCTTTAATGGAATCTTGCGTGTTACCGTATATCAAAACAGAATCTGATTTAAAGCCATGATTTTCAAACTCAGGATCTGAAGTCTCACTTTTTTAAAAGTCATAACCAGTTTTATGAATTTGCACACATTTATCAATTCTAGTACCTACCCAACAAATTATTAACACACAGAAACATGCAACATGAGAAGCAAGAAATATCACCCATGCTTTCTGTATATTAGCAACTTGTCACTTCTGAGCAATGGTGCTCCCATCCCTGAGGTCTGTGACCAGTCATTTTCTGCATTCATCCTGAGTGCAAGATGGAAAGAGTGCTGTTCAAAGAGCACTGTTAACTCTCTGCCCTGTTGAGAAAGGAAGGGAAACACTAGACTCTTTTGCTCATGCTAAAGAGAGAATAGGGAGGAAGTTGATACACGAGAAGCATGTCAGCTTTGGGCAAGGCAGTATACTAGAAGTGCTGAGAGTTAGAAAGATAAATGAGATGCTTAGAGCCTGTAGGAGAGATGAGACACACGCGCAAATAGTCGGTGATGAGGAAAAAGAGTGTACGTCAAGGGATATGGGAGTTAAGGGGAGAATGAGATTTTTTTTTTTTTGCAGTATGCGGGCCTCTCACTGCTGTGGCCTCTCCCGTTGCGGAGCACAGGCTCCGGACGTGCAGGCTCAGTGGCCATGGCTCACGGGCACAGCCGCTCCGCGGCATGTGGGATCTTCCCGGACAGGGGCACGAACCCGCGTCCCCGGCATCGGCAGGTGGACTCTCAACCACTGCGCCACCAGGGAAGCCCAGAGAATGAGATTTTTAACCCTGAGGATTAGGCAAGGCTGCATGGAGGGATTTGCTGCATTGTGAGTTTCTGGTTCAGAAAGACCAGTGAAGGAAGGTTAGTCCTTCCTTCCTTCCTTTAGCCTGACTTTCCCTTCCTGTTCCTAGTCTACTTCTTCCTTTCATTGCCAAAGTTCTCAAAAGAAAAATCAAGATGTTCTGTCTTCATTTCGTTATTATTTACTAGTCCATAAACCCATGATCCAGGCCATGTGGAATAAAGCCTACTTTGGCCAGCCTCCCTTGCAGCAAGGAATGGGCATATGAGTAAGATCTGGCCAACAGAATAAGATTGGAAGTGATGGGTGCAACTTCTAGGTTATACCCTTAAAGGAAAGGGGTATAATTTTCCCCTTCCCCCCTTCCTGTTGATGGGATTGTGGTTGTGACCTTGGTGAGCTGTCTTGGTCCATGCAGATGAAAGTATCACCCTAGGGATGGAGGAAAAATAAGCCAGATAGAAGGAGCAGGTCCCCTGGCACTAGGAACTGCCACAGTAGTTCTAGAATACTTTTTCTCACGTTATTATGTAAGGGAGTATTAGGAAAACTGTGAAAGGTTTGGAAGTGAGCAATGAAAACATTCGAGGGTGTCCTGAGGAGCTTACCCAGCCAGGTTATCTCTACCATTCATTGTCTTTGAACTGTTTTATAACTTTGTAACTTGTGCATAACTGACAGCAGTGCAAATGATTATTTCTGTTCCATAGGCAAATAATTTCTGTCTAGTGGAGGTACAATGGGTTCCCCTCTTTCTTGCTCCCCCTCTCCTGTCCCATGGAAAAAGCCAGTTTTACATCTATTTGTAAATTCATTCCAGCATTTGTGATTGACCTACATAAGTGTGATACTTTGAATTCTCTTTTGAACTGGTAGTAACGTCTTCCTGTTTCCTTCCTTACTTAATGAGTTAAAATCTTTGACATGTATTCATTTTATATTGGCATGAGAGTTGAAATTTTGTCTTTTATTTAAAAAAATTATTCTTTAACAAGAGGAATAAAACTCTATTTTGTTTAAGCCACTGCTACATTGGGTCTTTGTTATAATGATCAAACCTCTATCCCAACTAACAGCTCCCACAATCTTATTTATTTCCTTGCAAGTTAGCATTGATGTTTTTCCCTCTTTTCATTTGTATTTATTTAATGAGGATCCAGCATTGACTCTTAATCACTAAATCAAATATCTTTTCTCAGTCAACATTCATCCTCAATGAGAGAAAAAGTAGAACAGTGTTTTTTTTCCAGCTGTAGGTGACAACCCGTCAATGGGTCATAGAAGCAATTTAGTGGGTCACAATCAGCATTAACAGAAAATAATCTATTATTATTTTACATCTGTAAAATATTACCTGCACATCACACATGGTACAGATATTTTGTGAAGCTCTGGATTCAGATACATATAAGTACATGTATGATGTTCCTGCTGCTATAACAAAGGACCACAAACCAGGGGGCTTAAAACAGAAATGTACTCTCTCACAGTTCTGGAGGCTAGAAGTCTGAAATCAAGGTGTCCAGGGCCATGCTCTCTCAGAAAGCTCTAAGCGAGAATCCTTTCTAGACTCTTCAGCTTCTGGAGACTCTTGATGTTCCTTAGTTTGTAGTAGCATCACTTCAATCTCTGGGTCCATCTTCACATCGCCTCCTCTGTGTGTCCTTGTCTATCTCTTACAAGGACACATTCATTGGATTTAGGGTCCATTGTAATCCAGGATGATCTCATCTTGATGCTTACCTACATTTCATCTGCAAAGACCCTATCTCCAAATAAATGGGAGACACTATTCAACCCACTATATATAATATATATATTATATATATAACATATATATTATATTATATATATATTATATTGAATGAATATTCTTGATCACTTTATAAAATGTTTTTCTTATCATGGGAAGGGGTTTAAAAAGTTTAAAGGATAGGACTAGAAGACCCCCACTACCTCTTCCACTCTGACTCCAGAGAAGCATTTATCATTGTTAGCCAGCCCTTCCCATTTGCAGTAATAATAGTACTAATTAATTAGCATAAAATTTATCTAGGTAGTTTTATATGCAACAAATCATTTCAATCTCATAACACCCTAGGAAGTGAATTTGAATAACATCACTGTTTTAAAGATTATCGTGTAGCCAGAAAGTGAAGGAGCCAGGATTCAATTCCAAACCCATGCTTTTCCACCACTTGTTTCTTTGGAAACTCACTTCTCCCTTGGCTTCCACATTGGCATCGATGGCTTCCAGAGGCATCAATCTGTCTCTGACTTGACTCCATTTTTCTGGCTTCTATTTTCTTTTTCCCATCTCCTAATATTGTCACTCTATCAACTTCTGGCTTTCACCTGCTTCCTCCCAATCTCCCTGGCTTCCTTGCTTTCTACTTACAGGGATGGAGAGGCTTAATGCTATCTGTAGGCAGAATGGAAGGAGCCAGTAGAGAGCAAAGCTTGAAGAGAGATGAAGGAGAGAGAATGACTGATGAAACGAGGCTCCAGAAAGATGACCAAGTGCCAGGAGGAGGAATTCTTTGCTGGAAATAGAATGGACACCTCTTCCTCTGAGACATTTGGTCATCGTAACAGGGTAGTGACAGCAGTAGAAGCAGGGGGTCCCTGTCCCTTTAATTGGAATAAGTTCTCCAGTTTCTGGCCATGAGCCTTGAAGTGAAAGGTGAGGCCTTGCCACGTGGATGAGGTGCTCCATTTTACAGATCAGGCCAAACCCCACCTGGGAAAATAAGGAAGTATTGCAGACTGTTTGGTGACACTGTTTAAGAAAGAAATGTGGGAAAGCAGAAACACCCAACACCCAGAAGCCTTCCTCTTTGTCACCTCACTAGCTGAGGTGACTCCCAGAGACTCGGAGAAGAGGTCGGGAATCCAGGTTGGCTGTGTTCCTTGGCTTGGAGGAGCAGTCAACAGCCACAGGAGCCTGAAGCGGCTGCCATCTTCCGCAGACGATTAATGAGCCATCCCGTGGCAAATGAGGGTGATGCAAGCTTCCACCGCTTATTTCTTCAAATCAGGACCTTTTCAATAAGAATGCATTGTTGCGGGAGCAATAAAACCATCAGAATGCGGCTCTGGCTTCTTTCCATCTCATTAGGCTTGAGGTAATGATCCAGGTAATTCAGGAAAAGTAAACGTCATTGCCTGAATTACTCAGATAATTACCTCAATGTTCCAATTCGGTCCAGCGGTGTAAATGTCTCACGGGCCTCAAATAGTCCGATAACTGAAAACAGACTTGGTAATTTCGGAGCCAGGGTGAAACAGTGAAAGGGGTTGAGCTCAGATAATTAGAAACGCTGGGTGTTTTCGACCAAGCTCTGCAGCAATGACCTGCTTATTCCCGGCTAATTTACCTCACTGAGCCTAAGGCCATTTTAAGGATGGTAAACTAGAAATTGCTAGCCAGTACACTTTAAGCAATTCTTATTAATAATATTTTTTGTTGCTGGTGTTATCAACTGACGTAAACTTTTTTTCTGGCATAAAACTGGATAAAAAAACTTATGCTTTATGCAGAAGTATGAGATTCCAGGGCAGTGCTTTTCAACATTAGCTGCCCATGGGATTCATCTGAGGAGCTTTTAAAAAACAGAGGATTTCCTAGACCCCAGCCCAGACCAATTAATCTGAATCTCTGGAGTGGGGGACCTTGACACTGGTTATTTTTTAAAAGCTCTCCAGATGATTCTAAGGGGCAGAACCACTGCGTGCCAGAGAAAGATTCAAAGAGGGGAGGCAGATTTCTGTTACTGGAGGATCGTATCTGGGGTTTAAGGTGTCTGACGGATAAGCCTCAGAGTAACAGGTGAAGCTGTCTGGCTGTTCAGCCAGTTCCCCAGAGTTCCAGGTGGAAAGGGCCCCAAATGCCCTCATCCCTGGGTGTCCAAGTGTCCTGGTCTGAACAGCAAGGGAGGAGCTCATTGCACCTGCGAGCTGTCATCCGCCACTCCTGAACAAAAGCAGGAGGGGCCAGCGGTGTCCACTCTCCACACCAGAGCTTGTCTGAGTAACTGAAGGACTTGTCAAAGCCACGAAAGCACAGCTAGTTATTAATGGAGATGGGCAGAAAGCATCATTTCCACCTCTTTTGAATTCTTTAAAACTTTCCTTCCCAAGGATTAGGACCAGACACAATCCCCTCCGTGAGTTACCAGGTCTTTCTAAGGTACAACAGTGCATCACACCAATGGTCATTAAAAACAACGAGACCGTGGGCTTCCCTGGTGGCACAGTGGTTGAGAGTCCGCCTGCCGATGCAGGGGACACGGGTTCGTGTCCCGGTCCGGGAAGATCCCACATGCCGCAGAGCGGCTGGGCCCGTGAGCCATGGCCGCTGAGCCTGCACGTCCGGAGCCTGTGCTCCGCAACGGGAGAGGCCACAGCAGTGAGAGGGCTGCGTACCGCAAAAAAAAATAATAATAATAAAAAAAATTAACGAGACCGTAACTGCTAAAAGACGTTACTTCATCCTGGTGGCAAATGTTTCCCAAGTGCAAACCTGCCATCTGTTAGGCAGTACTGAGAACTAGAAAACTCTTCCTTCTGAAGCAATGCAGTTCGATCCTCTGGCTAAAAGCATCTGTTTGGTAACTGCTGTCAGCGTGAAGCCACCTTCTCGGTTTGGTTTCAAATGGCAAGGTGTCAGAGCCTGAGGAGAGAATTCCTGTGGTCTAGACACAAATGCTACCAGGGCTTACAAATGGGGCTCTCCTTTACATCTTAGGGGGAACACAGCTCAGAAGTGACGGCGCCATCTCTCAGCAATCTCTCAGGAATGGTCAACAATCTCTCTGAACACAGCAAAACATCTTTTTCCTCCACATAGCTCCACTGAACCTAAGCTGCCTTCCCCACACACGTGCTGCTCCTGCAGGGTTTTTATGACATGTGAATTCAAAAGACCATTTCTTTTGCACCATGACAAGCTTTTCAAAGGGTGAAGTGCTTGGGTTTACAGTAATTCCCCCAGTTGTTGAAATATGGAAAACACCAAGTGCCCCTGATTTATTGCAGGACAACACAGTGATTATTCCTCAAGGAGTGCTCCCCACACCTTGGAGGAAAGCAAGTAAAAGCATGTGTCTTTTCTTCCCCTTAGAAAATAGTCTAGTCTCTCAAAATTCTCTGTGATTACAGAGAGCTCCGTTACCCTTCAAGGCCCTGTTCAAATGTCACCTCCTCTGTGAAGCCTTCCAGGTTATTCCTGGGCAGAATTAACCACACCTTATGTGGCAGCTCAGTTTTCCTAGTAACCGGACACTCAGCTGCTTTTTATAACAGTTAGTTGTTTAGTATGTGTGCTGCGTCCTTTCCACTCCCACCTCCATTCCCAGTAGGACAGATTGTGAGCTCCTCGAAGATACGGATCACGTAGGGAGGTGCCCGGTAAATACTATGAGGGGAATTCAATTTGATTCCTGATTCAGGATCTTTTGTTGTTATTGTTTATTTGTTTTGTTTTTACAGTGGGTGTCAGGGCTATTTGACTCTTCCAGGCACTTCCGTAAAGTTGTGTTCCAAGTCCTCTGCAGGGAGTATTTCTTGAACATTTTTATCTGCTCCCTCATATTTGCCTCTGGTGCTATGAAATCTTCCTTCTAGAACAGCCCTGGGTTTTCTAGCAGAACTTTCCTGTTTCTGGTTTTTCTTCCTGACGCTTTTTGTCCCCTTCTGGTTGTTTCCCATTGGCTGTTTCCCATCTTGGACAGAGCTGCCACTTACTTGTAGTTCACTACCAATCCAGCCTGGTCTTGCACTTTGCTTGAACAAACCCAATCTCCATCTGCCATGTGCCTTCCTCCAGATAATTGCATTTGGATAAAATCTCTAGAAAGATTACTTAAAAGAAGATAGGATAGCCTAATAAGGATGAGCAGAGTTTTTTTGTTTTTTTTAGGAAAAATAATGTTTTATTTATCTTTGCTAGATTCCATAAATTATCCCCAACTTCACACCACAAAATTAATTTCTGTCCTTGGATTAGAACTTGGGAGTTTTAAACGAGGAGATTTTTTTCATGAAAAATAAAAAGAACAACTGTTTTTATGTCATCTAGCATTTTTAATAACTGACTTAAAAATTATTTTAGAACAGCACCCATAAGAACATAAACACGGGTATTATAATTAATCTACAGCTGGGCCAAGAAATAAACAACCATACAGGGAACTGATTGTGCAAATAAGTACATTCTATTAAGAGGCCAGACAGATAGTAACATGTGGGTTTAACTACCAAGGCACTGTAGGAAAAGCACATTGTCAGTAATAACCAGAAAAAAAGTCGTAAAAATTTGTAACTACTGAAAACAACTCAGTTTCATGAACATAAATTGAATGAAGGACCAAGCATCCTATTTTTTAAAGGACACTATGTAAGGATTTAAGAGAAATGGGACTTAGTCACTCACGGGCCAGACTTATCTCCGAGGCAGGCAGAGCTGCGCTCTACCCTCTACCAGCTGTGTGACTGACCTCTCACTGGATTAATCACTCTGAGACTCTATTTTTTCAAAAATATTTATTTATTTATTTAGCTGCATCAGGTCTTAGTTGCGGCATGTGGGATCTTCGTTGGGGCATGCGAGATCTTTCACTGCGGCGTGTAGGCCTCTCTCTACTTGTGGTGCATGGGCTCTAGAGCACACAGGCTCAGTAGTTGTGGCTCTAGGGCATGCAGGCTTAGTTGCCCTGCGGCATGTGGGATCTTAGTTCCCCGACCAGGGGTCGAACCTACGTCCCTGCATTGGAAGGTGGATTCTTAACCACTGGACCACCAGGGAAGTCCCTCTGAGACTCTATTGACTTGTGTGGAAAATGGGAAAAATAATAAAGCTTGGATGAGTACAGTTTTGTAGTCAGTCATACCTGGATTTGAATCCATCTTTAATTTTTCTTTTTTTTTTTTTTTTGCAGTACGCGGGCCTCTCACTGTGTGGCCTCTCCCGTTGCAGAGCACAGGCTCCGGACGCGCAGGCTCAGCGGCCATGGCTCACGGGCCCAGCTGCTCCGCGGCATGTGGGATCTTCCCGGACCAGGGCACGAACCCGTGTCCCCTGCATCGGCAGGCGGACTCTAAACCACTGCGCCACCAGGGAAGCCCCATCTTTAATTTTAATATGGAGTAATCTTGGGTGAGTTATTTAACCTCTCTGAAGTTCGATGTCTTCATCTGTAAAGTGGGGGTAAGAATAGTACCTATTTTTTTGGGTGGTTAATAATAATCTCATTGTTTGACTACTTGTTCTCTGTCAGGCCGCCGGCAAAGCAATTTATATGGACTCTTTCATTTAATCCCCACAGCAGAATTGTTGCAGGTTAGGTTCTTTGAGGAGGAGATTCTGAGATGGAGATTAGCTGCAGGAAGTTTATTAGGGAATAATTTAGGGATTAACACCTGCGGAGAGGAGGGACACATGCAGGATTGGGAAAAGGGAAAAGCTGAGCTGCAATATAGTCTTTTTTAAAAAGTTTATTTTATTTATTTATTTTTGGCCATGTTGGGTCTTCGTTGCTGCGCGCGGGCTTTCTCTAGTTGGGGCGAGCGGGGGCTACTATTTGATGCGGTGCGCGGGCTTCTCATTGTGGTGGCTTCTCTTGTTCCAGAGCACGGGCTCTAGGCACGCAGACTTCAGTAGTTGTGGCATGCGGGCTCAGTAGTTGTGGCAGACAAGCTTAGTTGCTCCGCGGCATGTGGGATCTTCCCCGACCAGGGCTCGAACCCGTGTCCCCTGCATTGGCAGGAGGATTCTTAACCACTGCACCAGCAGAGAAGCCCTGCAATATAGTCTTAAAGGCTTCAGCCAATCTTATAGGACAGCTTGAAGCTGGGATGGCCCTTCAGAATTGTCTTGAAATATAGGAAGGGAGCTGGGGTTTCCTGAATTGACCTGTTATTGGAAGAAGGTTATCCCCTTCTCCCAAGGGAATGTGACCTGGGATGACCCAGCTCTTTCCAGCTGAGGGTAATTTTTGGAAAATTGTCACTGTGAAGTGACACTGTCAAAAATATCTATTACACAGATTGATAACACTTAAACACTTAGCACAATGCCTGTCAAAGAGTAAGCACTCAATAAATTTTAGCTGCTATCATCATCATTCACCACCAGATATCCCATACCCACCATCTTGCCAGGAAAAATATAATACATTGCTCTGCTTACAGAGAGGAACCAATGGGCCCGTTTTCTGAATTCTTCCCTTAAAATAACCTGTGACCTCTCAGAAGCATGATAGAGCTAATGCATATGTCAATGGAAAAGATTCTTTTTTTAAATTGAAATATAGTTCATTTACAATATTGTGTTAGTTTCAGGTATATAACAAAGTGACTCAGTTATATATACATGCATTTTTTTTTCAGATTCTTTCCCATCATAGGTTATTACAAGATATTGAGTATAGTTCCCTATGCTATAGAGTAGATCCTTGTTGCTTATCTATTTTATATATAGTAGCATGTATCTGTTAATCCCATACTCCTAATTTATCCCTCTCCCCCTTCCCTTTCCCCTTTGGTAACCATAAGTTTGTTTTCTATGTCTGTGAGTCTTTCTGTTTTGTAAATAAGTTTGTATTATTTTTGTATTATTTTTTAGATTCCACATATAAATGATTTGTCTTTCTCTGACTTATTTCACTTAGTATGATATTCTCTAGGTCCAGCCATGTTGCTGCAAATGGCAATATTTCATTTTTTATGGTTGAGTAATATTCCATTGTATATATATACCACATCTTCTTTATCCATTCATCTGTTGATGGACACTTATGTTACTTCCATGTCTTAGCTATTGTAAATAGTGCTGCTATGAATATTGGGATGCATGTATCTTTTCAAATTAGAGTTTTTGTCTTTTCCAGATATACACCCAAGAGTGGGATTGCTGGATCATGGTAGCTCCATTTTAGTTTTTTAAAGGAAACTCCATACTGTATTCCATATTGGTAGAAAAGATTCTTTTGTATTAGTCAGGGTTCTCCAGATAAACAGACATCTGTTTATACATATATAACAGATATATAAACATATAACATATGTTATATATAACATATATAAACATAAAACATATAATGTGTTATATATAACACATGTATCTGTTTATACATATATCTCCAGATAAACAGACATCTGTTTATACATATATACACATATATCTATTTTTATATATATATATACAAAGCGAAATTTATTTTAAGGAATTATGGAGACTGACAAGTCCAAAATCTGCATAGTAGGACGGCAGATTGAAGACCCAGGGAAGAGTCAGTGTCATAGTTCAAGTCCAATTACTGTCTGTTGGCAACATTCCTTGCTCAGGAGAGGTCAGTGTTGTTCTATTAAGGCCTTCAACTGCTTGGACTAGGCCCATCCACGCTATGGAGGGCAATTTACTTTACTCAAAGTCCACTGATTTAAATATCAATCACATCCAGAAAACACTCACACAGAAACATCCAGAGGATGTTGACCAAATATCTTGGCGCCATGGCCCAGCCAAGTTGACACATAAAATTAACCTCACAGGAAGTGGGTAGCAGATTTCACCCCTAATTCGTAGAATCAAAATTAGACAAAGAGGGTTTTATGGTGTGTATAACATTATTCAGTGACAGTGCCTGAATAGGTTTCAGGTCTCTGTGCTTTGCTTTTGTTAATTTTGCCTGTAAAGTACTTGGGATGTAGTAGTTAAGTAAGTAACATTCTTGAGTCACTGGTGGTGAAAGAAATTTAATGCTGTTATGTAGTATGTGGCAGTGTACTGAACAATGGGAGATTCAATCACTGAACACCTGGTTTGGGCCAAGATGTACCCTAGCACTGGAAATACAGAGCTAAATTAAATACGTGCTCTGCCTTCAAGAAACTGTTTTCTAATTGGAACACAATACTATAAAATAATTATTTTACTGGAGATGTAGATACAGTATATTTTGAGCATAGGAGAAGCACCTAAGTTGTTCTAGGGGAACAGGGAATGCTCTCCAGAAGAGGCAGATTTGAGCTGAGACTTGAAAGATGCCAGTTGGTAGAATGCCAAGTAGGGAGGAGATCTCTGGGGAAGAAGGTAACAGTATTCACGGTCATGGAAGCGTGACAGATACAACACATGTTCAATAATTTATACCTGTTCTGGATGGATAGAGGAAGATGTGACGGTTTAGTGGGAGATGAAGCTGGTTAGGGAGGCAGGGGCCATATCTTGAAGCCTGTATGTCATACAAGGTAATGTAGAGATTATTCTACTGGTAATGAGGTTTTGAGCAGGGAACTGATATGATTAAATTTGAGTGTAAGGATATTTTGTTGGCAATGTGGAGGGTGAGTTAAAAGTGTTGAAGACTAGAGGTTAAGAGATGATAGTTAAATAGTCAAGGAGAGAGAAGATGAAAGAACCTAGTCTAGAATAACATCGGTGTAGATGAAAACAGAGAACATGATATACGCCAAAATTTGGTGGTGGTGGGGGATTGAGAAGCAATAAGACTAGATGATTTATTTATTGGCTATAGTCATAAGAGAGAGGTGAATGACTCCAGGGTTTGTCTCTACAAGAAAATTAAGGAATGTAGGATGAGGAGGAAGGTGAGGTAGAAAAGGAAAACAAAAAAGAAGTTAGTTTAATTTTGATTGCTAAATTTGAGGTACTTGGGGAGCATCTAGATGTTTAAAATTCATAAATATGTGGAAAGTAAACAACACACTCCTAAATAACCAATAGATAGAAGAAGAAACTCACACTCAAACTGACATTTGTGTCAGTTTTTTTTTTAAACTGACACAAATGTTTGTAACAGGTTTATTTCCAATAGTCACAACCTAGAAATAACCTAAAGACCCATAAAGAGACGGATAAGTAAATCAACAGTGGCATATCCAAAGATAAGAATATTACTCAGAAAAAAAAAAGAGATGAGCTACCCATATCTCAAAATCATAACAGAACATGAAGGAAATCAGAAAAAAATAAACAGTTTATTATTCCAATCATATAAATACAAAAAGATGCAAAGGTTATCTATTGTAAGGGAAAGTAAACCAATGGTTACCTGGAGAAGTGGGAAAGGTAAGAAGAAGAGACATGAAGTAAATGACAGATGTGGTCATTATCAGGACTAGGGTGATGTTTTCAGAGGTTCATACCTATGTCAAAACTTATCAAACTGTACACTTTGAGGGAGTCTACCCTCCCTCTACTCAAACTGTATGCTCTAAGGGAAATTAGAAAACACTCTGAGATAAATGAAAATGAAAACACAACATACCAAAACTTATGGAACGCACTAAAGCAATGCTCAGAAGGAAGTTTATAGCTGTAAACACCTATATTAAAAAAAAGGAAAATCTCAAATCAATAATGGAAACCTCCATTTTAAGAATAAATTTAACAAAATGTGCAAACTTGCACAGTTACAAATCATTGTTGAAAGAAAATTTTTAAGTCCTAAATAAATGGAAAGACATTTTTTGTTCATAAATTGGAAATTTTAATATTGACATTACTCCACAAAATGATCTACAGGTTCAATGCAATAACTATCAAAATCCCAACGTCTTTTTTTTTTTTTGTAGAAATGGACAAGGTGATCCAAAATTTCACATAGAATTGCAAGGACTCTCACCTAGCCAATACAATTTTTTTCTTTTCTTGAAAAAATAAAATTGGAGAAAGCACACTTCCCAGTTTTAAAATAGTACAAGGCTACAGTAATCAAGACAGTAAGGTAATGGCACAGGGTTAGACATATAGATCAATGGAATAGAATTGAGAGTCCAGAGATAAACCGTTACTTTTATGGTAAATTGATTTTTGACAATGATGCCAAGATAATTCAACAGGAGAAAAATAGTCTTTCCAACAAATGGTGCTGGGACAACTAGATATTCACATGAAAATAATGAAGTTGAACACTTCCCCTACCTCACGCTATGTACAGAAATTAATTCAGGGCTTACCTGGTGGCGCAGTGGTTAAGAATCTGCCTGCTGACGCAGGGGACGAGGGTTCGAGTCCTGGTCTGGGAAGATCCCACATGCCGCGGAGCAACTAAACCCGCATACCACAACTACTGAAGCCCGTGCACCTAGAGCCTGTGCTCTGCAACAAGAAAAGCCACTACAATGAAGAGTAGCTCCGCTCGCCGCAACTAGAGAAAGCCTGTGCACAGCAATGAAGACCCAATGCAGCCAAAAATAAATGAATAAATTTATTTAAAAAATTAATTCAAAAGGGATCATAGATCTAAATGTAAGAATTGTATGCTATAAAAATCTTAGAAAAAAGCATAGGCGTAAGTCTTCATGTTCTTGGATTAGGCAATGGATTTTTAAGTATGACACCAAAACAAAAGCAAAAAAGGAAAAGAAGAAAGGTAAAGTGGACTTCATTCATACTAAAAAATTTTGTTCTTCAAAAGATAGTATCAAGAAAGTGAGAAGGCAACCAATAGAATGGAAGAAAAGATTTGTAAATCATATATAATATATAAATCCATACCCCAAATCCAGAATATGTGAAGAACTCTTACAACTCAACACTATAAAGGCAAATAACCTACCTTAAAAATGGCCAAAAGAGGGGCTTCCCTGGTGGCGCAGTGGCAGAGAGTCCGCCTGCCGATGCAGGGGACGCGGGTTCGTGCCCCGGTCCGGGAAGATCCCACGTGCCGCGGAGCGGCTGGGCCCGTGAGCCATGGCCGCTGGGCCTGCGCGTCTGGAGCCTGTGCTCCGCAACGGGAGAGGCCACAACGGTGAGAGGCCCGCGTACCGCAAAAAAAAAAAAAAAAAAAAATGGCCAAAGGATTCGAGTAGACATTTGTCCAAAGATACACATATGACAAGCACATGAAGAGATGCTCAGTATCATTAATCATTAGCGGTGTTAGCAGGTCTTTTGTGGAGCCTCATCCAAGAAACATCACCTTTCCCTTTACACTCCTCCAATTTTCCAGCAATTTTGTAATCTCAAACTGTATATTTAGACTCTTGTGGAAATAGAGTGTATTTTTTCTTAACTGAACACTGAAAAAACATATGATTAAGGATAGAGAAGCCTCGGTAGTAATATGTTCATAAAATATTTGAGTTTAAAATGAATCCAAAGCCTTTGCACAGGTAAAGAATTAGAACTTTTTGAGATGAAGGGGATCGGGAGAACTGGAACTGTGTAAGGAGAAGGGAAGGGTGTGCACACTGGGTCCCACCAGAATGGGGACCTTTCCTTTCCTCTCGCCTCTCGCTGAGGCTTCCTCTGGCACTGTGAGGAGAGCTGGGGATTAGAGAAAAGACAGATGTTGTCCTTGACCTCAAGGAGCTTACAGTGCTGTGGAGGAGACAAACTTGAAGACAGATAATAGAGTAAAATGGATAAGGTTGTGACTGGGGAGTAAATGAAGTACTGGGAAAGTTAGACACCCGTACTGTACACTCCTGAACCAACACACGGGCGGCCGTCTTCGCTTGATTCCGATTGGTTGATTGCAATCGGCATGGGTGAGCCCAGTGCACTGAGGTGTCCTGATAACTTACGTGGCAAAAATGATTGTTTGGCCAAGGCTCAGATATGCAGGCATGGAAGAGGGGTTATACAATTCCTTTTTCAGACGGAGCCTCTTCAGGTTGGACTTTGGGTGATAAGACTGAAGCTTGTGTTCAATATCCCAGAATCCCCTGGGAATTCTTCCATATCTAACCCTGTTTGTTTTCTTCTTTTAACTGATATCCTTAGAAATTAGGATTTTAGTTTTTACTAGATCGTTTTGCATGTTGCCTATAGGTTGCTTTGCCATGGATCTTAAACTGCCTTATTTTTATTTCATCAAAATGTATACTCTGGGCTTCCCTGGTGGCGCAGTGGTTGAGAGTCCGCCTGTCGATGCAGGGGACACGGGTTCGTGCCCCGGTCCGGGAAGATCCCACATGCCGCGGAGCGGCTGGGCCCGTGAGCCATGGCCACTGAGCCTGTGCGTCCGGAGCCTGTGCTCCGCAACGGGGGAGGCCACAACAGTGAGAGGCCCGCGTACCGCAAAAAAAACCAAAAAAATGAATGTATACTCTTATAGACCACTGCCTTTCAATCACTAACATGCATAGGAGTCACCTGGGGGTCTTGTTAACTGTAAATTCTAATTAAGTAGGTCTGGGATGAGGCCTGAGAGTCTGCTCTTCTAACAAGCTCCCAGGTGATGCTGGTTCCTACTGTCCGTGGGCCACACATTGCTTGTGAGCCAAGACCAATCTTTAATATTTTAACATTTACAAAGCGCTTTAATACCTTCCATCTTAAGCAATATTTAAAATAACCCTGTGAGGTAGGGAGGGGATGGTTATTATTATTCCCGTTGTATCGATAACAGATGTAAACTGAGCACATGCCAGAGGAATCTAGAAAGCACCCTACCTGGAACTCAGCCTCGGACTGTCTGATTCCTTCATAGCAGATACGGTACCCCCTTAATCAGCTATGATCGCTGGTGACAAGAACTGTGCCTCAGTCATCACCGTGTCCTCTGAAGTTTCTAATGTGATGTTTGGTAGATGGCAAGCATTTGATGATGGTTTATTCCACAGTTCATTTTTATCTCCCAGTAGCAACTATGCAATGTTCTGGCTGCTTTGTTTCATATGTATTAACATAGTCCTCACACTAACTCTCTCAGAGTTATGATCTGTACTGTACAGTGGAGAAACTGAGGCTCAGAAAGTAGAGTGACTTGCCCAAGACAGAAGTGGGGAAAAAAAGGAGTTTAAATCCATGTGTGCCTTCTAAAGGGGCCCATGGTGTTTCATTTTATTTTTAGTGATGAAGTTGTGCATGTATCATACAGTGAAGAAATGCTTCTCCATCGGCTCTTTATTACTGATATGCAGGTTGTCAAAACTCTTTAGAAACTTGATCGTGAGAATGAGAGTTGATCTGCCCAAGACCTTTGAAGATGAGAAGAGCTGTTCTCATTTTCCTGCTGCATATCCTCACAGCTGTTGCAACCTCTATCCGCAGCTTTACACCAAATGACGGAGGATAATTGATGGAGTCGGAGGTCTCTGTCTATAAAGGAAATACGCTTGTTCTGATGTCCTTGCTATGTTATGCATTTGCTTACATTTTAAACCAAAGATTTAGTCAAGAAATAGTGCAGAGTCCTGTTAGTGCTTCTGAAGAAAGTATGAATAGATATTTGGAAAAGAATTTTATGCCATGGACTCAGTAAGTATTTGACTTTTTTTACTTTGTGAGTGAGCCAAAGTTCCTTACAGAGGAGGGTCTGAAGATGAGGGTTTTTTTAAAATTCAATTAAATTAATTAATTTAGCTGCGTTGGATCTTCATTGCTGTGCATGGGCTTTCTCTAGTTGTGGCGAGCGGGGTCTACTCTTTGTTGCAGTGCGTGGGCTTCTCATTGCGGTGGCTCCTCTTGTTGCAGAGCACGAGATCTAGGCGCGCAGGCTTCAGTAGTTGTGGCACGTGGGCTCTGTAGTTGTGGCTAGTGGGCCCTAGAGCGCAGGCTCAGTAGCTGTGGTGCATGGGCTTAGTTGTTCTGCGGCATGTGGGATCTTCCTGGAGCAGGACTCGAACCCATGTCCCCTGCATTGGCAGGCGGATTCTTAACCACTGTGCCACCAGGGAAGTCCCTGAAGATGAGTTTTTAAAAATGACATTCTCATCCTGGTCGACTCATTAGTGTGGCCTGTTGAAAACATGACTGTAAATTCTTTCACATCAAAAGGTGAGGTCTAGGTCCCCTGTCCTTGAATCTGGGTGACTTGTGACTGCTTTGACCAGTAGAAAACAGCAGAAATGAGGCTGTATGACTTCTGAGGCTAAGTCATAAAAGGCCATGCAGTTTCTGCCTTATTTACCTGATCAATCCTGCTTGGAGCCCAAGCCACCAGGTGAAAAGTCCAACTACCCTGAGGCAGCCATGTTGTGAGGAACTCAAGCCATGTAAAGACGTGTATAGGCATTCTGGTTGACAGTCCCAGCTGGGTCCAGCCTTCAAGTCATCCCAGCCTGGGTACCAGACACATGAGTGAAGAAGCCTCCGGATGACTCAGTTCTCCAGCCACAGGTGCATCCTTTGCTATTTGCATCCCAGATGAGGCCTCAGACATTGTGGAGCAGAGATAAGCTATCCTCCCTATACTATGTCCTAAATCATGACCCATGGAATCCACAAGCATAATAAAATGGTTTTTGTATTATACCACAGAGTTGGGGGTGGTTTGTTATACATCAGAAGATAACTACAGCAATCAGTCAGAACTCTTCGGGTTGCAAGTGATAAAAGCACAACTCAAATTAGCTTAGGAAAAAGAGAATCTGCTGGAAGGTACTAGAGTGTGGTGGTAGCCATGAGCCTGTGCTTTGCAGATCACCTGTGGGAGGAGCGTGATTGACCCATGGTCCCAGCAGCTGCACGCTGAGATCCATCACTGTGTTCACACTGAGTCCAAGCTCCTCACAAGCTTAGGAGTGCCAGATTTAGCAGATAAAAATATGGGATACCCATTCAAGATTTGGACATATGTATACTAAAAATAACTCTTTGTATCTGAAATTCAAGTTTAACTGGGTGTCCCATATGAATTGGGCAACCCTACACAAGCTGTGTAGTGACTGGATGTGGTGGGATTCTGTGGTGGGCTGTTCTTGGGAGACACAGGAACCCTCTGATTGGTGACTTTGGCTCAAGGATTCTCCATCAGACTTGCTGAACTTCTTAGAGCTTTACTGCAGTCCAAGACTATCCCCCCGTTTTTCTCTTCACAAAGTTTAGACTTGCATCTTGGTCTGAGGAGGTCTCTCAGTATCCTCTGTCTCCCTCCACGTTTTCCCACACAGGCACCTTCCCTAATCAATGCCTTGCCCTTCTAATCTCATTTCAGAACTTACTTCTCATAGGACCCGAAAGAACACAGGAAACTTGCATGAATGAAAGAAGTTTGAGTAACCAAATCACAGGCAGAGCTGTGATGCAGCTGAGCACCAGGAACCTGAAAGCCTCCATTTCCCTTTCTAGTGCTTTCTTCTGCTTCTCTCTGTCCATCCATTCATTCTTTCACTCCACAGACTGGCTTCCTTCATGGAAACTCCCAAGTTCCACATCCTATAACTTTCACCATCAGAGGGATGTTTACTCTCTTCCTTGCTTTTAGTTTGACAAACTGAGGGAAGGGCTCCGATTGGCCTGGCTTGGGTTAGGTGCCCACTTCTGGATCTATCAACGATGGCCAGGGGTGGGGTCTGTAAGAACAGAGATTCCTGTGCAAATCACATGGTTGCAACTGGGGGAAGAACTATTCCCCCAAAGAGAGGATTGGATAGACAATATCATAGGTGAGTGTCCACTTTACACCCTGATCTACTGCGTAATGTCAGCCGAACTTACTGGGATACATAAAACTCCAGAGTTAAACTAATGGTTGATTGAATCGATTAAATGTTGGGAACTGAATTTCCACAATGTACCATGGAGAATGTGTGGTAGAGGCTTTAGGTATATTATTTCTTTATAATCTTTGTAACAGACTCAGGAGGTAGAGTTATTATTCCTTTCTTACAGATAATATTCTGAAGCTCAGAATATTAAGTAACTTACTCAAGGTCATTCACTTAGTAAACAGCCAGGAGCTAGGATTTAAAACCAGATCTTGATCTCCCCAGGTCTTTCCACTACTCTTAGCTGGTTATTCAGTATTAATTGGAGCCAGTAAAGGGGTAATTGTATTTTCACCTTTACAAAACATTGCTTTGGTGTGGTATGAGCATAACTTCAATTTTTATTTTCTTGTGTGAAAAATTACCTTTTTTATTCCATTTTAAAAATTTAAGAATATTTGAATGAACTTACTATGTGCTCTGCCACTGTCTGTAAGAAAGACAAATAGGAATAAAACTGGTCTCTGGGCTCAAAGGCGCTTAACAGTCTAAGATAAGGGTAGACAGTGAGCATGGTGTATAGACATGTTTATAAATAAAACAATGAGAGGGACTTCATTGGTGGCACAGTGGTTGGGAATCTGCCTGACAATGCAGGGGACACAGGTTTGAGTCCTGGTCTGGGAAGATCCCACATGCCGTGGAGCAACTGAGCCCGTGCACCACAACTACTGAGCCCACAAGCCACAACTACTGAAGCCTGCACACCTAGAGCCCGTGCTCCGCAACAAGAGAAGCCACCACAATGAGAAGCCCGCGCACCACAATGAAGAGTAGTCCCTGCTCGAGCCTCAACTAGAGGAAGCCCACACACAGCAACGAAGACCCAATGCAGCCAAAAATAAATAAATAAATTCATTAAAAAAAAATGAGAGGATGTTAGGGTCAGGAGCGTGCTAAGTGTGGGATGGACATCAAACTCTCCATTGTTCCTGTTGAACCACTTGGTTTTCCAGAACTTTAAACAACTCAGAAAAATGATATTTATATTTGGAAAATATTTTCTGGTTTTTACACGTGGCCCAGGATACTATCCATTATGTTCCATTCTCTGCACACTACTTAAACATTTGCAAAAGAATGGATAATAATAACACACCATATAGGATTTACTCTATTACTTTGCTTGATGCTTTACATATTTATCACATTATCGCGTTTAATCCCTATAGGGGTCCGGCTGGGTAGAGGAAGCCCAAACAGGAAACAGAAGTCTGCCAAGTAGAGGAAACAGATATTGGTGTTTGGGCTTCTGAGGTGGCTGGAATGTATGGGGCAGGGTCCTGGAGAGGAGGACACTGCAGAAAAGGAGCTTTAGAAATATGCATAGAGAATCTCTTGGGTCTTTGCCTGAATACCAGTTTGCTTTTGTGCAGGATAAGACCCCAGAAGGCCTGGCAGAGAAAAATACCTGAGGGGCAGAGAGCTGAACAGAGACTCCAGAGGTCACACAGTGCTTGTGTGACCGCTGGACATGTTGGACTTTCAACCATTCTGAGAGAAGTGATGTCATGAAAACTCAGGGAATTTAGTTGAGACATCAAGAGGCCGTGTTTTAGGAATAACGATTGCGTCCTGTAGTTAGGGCAACTCCAGATGGATTCTAACAACATGCAAAACCAAGTCTCAGCAGGATCAAGACGATCTGCTAGTAACTTAACCGCCTGCTGACACAAAACTCCACACTCTTCAAAGGAAAATACAGTAAGTCCCTTACATATGAATGAGTTCCGAGAGCGTGTTTGTAAGTTCAATTTGTTCGTAAGTTCAACAAAGTTAGCCTAGGTACCCAACTAACACAGTCGGCTATATAGTACTGTACTGTAATAGGTTTATAATACTTTTCACACGTATAATACATGACAAACAAACAAACAAAAAATAAAGAAAACATTTTAAATCTTACAGTACATGGGAATGTAAATTGATACAGCCACTATGGAAAACAATATGGAGTTTCCTTAAAAAACTAAAAATAGAACTACCATATGACCCAGCAATCCCACTACTGGGCATATATCCAGAGAAAACCATAATTCAAAAAAACACATGCACCCCAATGTTCATAGCAGCACTGTTTACGATAGCCAGGACATGGAAGCAACCGAAATGCCCATCGACAGAGGAATGGATATACAATGGAATATTACTCAGCCATAAAAAGGAATGAAACTGGGTCATTTGTAGAGACGTGGATGGACCTAGGGAGTGTCATACAGAGTGAAGTAAGTCAGAAAGAGAAAAGCAAATACCCTATAAAAACACATACATATGTAATCTAGAAAAATGGTATAGATGAACTTATTTGCAAAGCAGAAATAGAGACATAGACTTAGAGAACAAATGTATGGATACCAAGGGGGAAAGGGGTGGGGAGGGAGGAATTGGGAGACTGGGATTGACACATATACATTATTGATACTATGTACTAAAATAGATAACTGATGGGAACATACTGTATAGCACAGGGAACTCTACCTAATGCACTGTGGTAACCTAAATGGGAGGGGAGTCCCAAAGGGAGGGGATGTCTGTATGTGTATGGCTTATTCATTTTGTTGTGCAGTGGAGGCTAACACAACATTGTAAAGCAACCATACTCCAGTACAAATTAATAAAAAAATCTCACAGTACAGTACCTTGAAAAGCACAGTAGTGCAGTACAACAGCTGGCCTACAGGGGCTGGCATCGAGTAAACAGGCAAGAAGAGTTATTGACTGGACGAGGGAGAGGAGGTAGGAGATGGTAGAGCTGAAGGACCGTCAGCAATCGGAGACAGAGGGCAAGCTGCAATTTCACTCACACCTGACATTGATGGCACAGGTTCTGGTTCCTTGCTGGATTCAATTCTATCTACTC
This sequence comes from Neophocaena asiaeorientalis asiaeorientalis, assembly GCF_003031525.2. Taxonomy (NCBI): domain Eukaryota; kingdom Metazoa; phylum Chordata; class Mammalia; order Artiodactyla; family Phocoenidae; genus Neophocaena; species Neophocaena asiaeorientalis. Next base: position 1,202,986 of record NW_020175049.1, read on the forward strand.
CCCTGGAAAAACGATCCAGTGATGTCTGGGTAGTAGCTCTTTTTTTCTCTTTATAGATGACACGGTAGCACTGGATTGCATTCTGAACAGCTGCTGCAACCTTCATGTACCGTCCTACACTTGAGACCTGTGCTTCAAAAACTAACAGTGCCTCCTCAAATAAAGCAAATCCCTTTGCCATTTCCTGCATTGTGATGCTCTTTGGTTCTTCCGTTACTTCTTCTTCCTCTTGTCTCTCTTCGTCCTTTCTCTGGGCTTCCAATTCCATCAGGTCTTCATTCGTAAGCTCCATGTTCACATCTTTGAAAGTTTGCAACCTGAAGGTTCGTATGTAGGGGACTTACTGTAATATAATCTGGACTGTCTACAATTTAGCAGCCAGGTCAATGTCCACCGTAGCCCGTGATCTACTGTGCAATGTCAGCCGAACTTTTCTAGTCCTCAGTCAAATGACAATTTTTAAGGTCCCTCCAGTTCCAATTTTTAAAATTAAAAATACGGTCACAGCTTTCTTTCCTTAGGACCAGCTAGTTAACCATGCCACTGCTTAGGCTTCAGGCTTCAGAATCTGTACACAGAAAAAGGAACTTGATTCCTGTAAACACTTCCTTCCGTTATTCACCTATTAAAGAGCAACTTTATTATTGACGACTGTCCAAGAAACGGGACAGGTGAAATTGACACAGGTGGGATAATTTGGGAAAGACGTTTAGCTCTGGTGTTTCTTTCCCTTCTTTGTAAAAAATCCATCATCTCTGCAGAGCCAAGGCACGGGTGAAGACTTGTCAGCAGCAGGACTTGGATGCTCTGGCCATCCGAGCCCGCCCTCTGCTGGTTAGATGAAGCCATATCATGCTGGGTAGAAACAACTAGGGTGGGGAGCAGGGAATCATTTGACTTTTGCCCTTTTCATATTTTTAAATCCCTTGATACTCCTCCCCTGGGGCTCCTATAGTCTTTCTTAGGACCTCACCATATGTATATGTATATGTATATGTATATGTATATGTATATGCGTATGCATACATATGTATAGAGAGAGAGAAAAGGGGGAGGGAGGGGAAAGGAGGGAGAGGATGGGAGAGATAGGAAGAGGGGAAATAGAGAGAGAGGGAGAAAATAAGGAGGGAGGGAAGGAAAAAATAAGGGGAGGCAGAGAGGTGGAGGGGAGGGAGAGAGAGAAGGAGGGGGAAGAGAGTAAGAGGAAGAGAATTAAAGAGAAAGCAAAGGAAGTGAGTTTTATAGAGAATGGGTATATGCTTCTCTTTTTTGACAAGCTCTAGTGGATGGAAACGAGGGACTCCAGGGCTAGGCGGGTCATTCACCTTTTGGTGGCTGAGTTTTTTCCTTCAGTGTTGGAGGCGAAAGCCCAGGGCCAGAGTCAGAGAGCTTGGATTCTGTCCCTGCCCTGCTGCTTACTGGCCAAGTGACCTTAAACAAGTCAATTGACCTCTCTGAGCACCGTTCACTCATTAATTCAGCATTCAGTATTGAAGACTTACTATGTTCCAAACCCTGAGTTAGGCTCTGGGGGAATATAAAGATGAAAGAGATGTGGCCCTTGTCTTCAAAGGGCCCACAGTCCGGTGGGGGAACCAGGGCTTATTTCACAGTGGCCAGTCAGGCAGGTGTTGAGCAAACATCCAGGAGACTCTTGGCCCCCAGTCCTAGAGACAAATGCAGTTCATGGTAGTGAGCGCTGTGATAGTATGAGCCTGTTGAGGCAGCTAAACCTCCACTTCCCAGAGGGCTTGCAGAAATTAGTCCAGTTGTGTGACCTTGGGCAAGTCATTTAACTTCTCTGAGCCTCTCTCTTTCTCCCACTTCACAGAATAGTCAAGCCCTGTCTTTTGATGCCCTCAGGGACAATGCCGGCTCTTCCATTAGCACTCACCATGGTAGATTTCAGCGCCTGTCTGCCTCTCTCACTGGGCTCTGAGCAACGTGAAGGCAGGGCCATGTCGGTCTTATTCGTAGCTGTATCCCCTGCTCCTAATGCAGTGTGTAGCACTTAGTAGGTGCTCAGTTAATGTTTGATGAAGGATTGAATAGATGGCTGAGATGGGAAGCCGGAAATGGCTTCACTGGATGCCCTGTGTTACGGCTGCTGCTCTCAGATCAGCAGGAGTCTAAGGTCCCATCACGGCACTCGAATTTCCTTCATGGTAATACCTGCCGTTTATTGAATGTCTCTCACGTTCCAGGCAATGTTCTGTCAAATCTGATACGTTTGTTCATCTACTTTTCTCCTCATAGTAATCACCTGCAGCAGCTGACGTTACGGCTGTTTTACATTCCAGATGAATTTCAGAGCGATTTAAAAAACGCGTCCAAAGTCATACAGTTGAGAAATGACAGCAAGATTCCAACCCAGGTGTCCTGACTCCAAAGCGTTTTGCTTCCCTCTGTACAGGCTGTGTCCGGGGCTCTCAGAGCTAGCTGGATCCAGGGAGTACAAATGTGGCAGCTGCAAGGAACTCCGCGGCATGGCACACAAAGACCTGTAGCCAGAGGGCGCTCAAGGGCGCTCGCTTGGCTGCTCTGGAGTCAGTGGGGACTGAGAAGCAGTCTTGGCAGTGTCTGGGCCCATGATGATACTAATGAGCTGGTGGGTGCCAGCGCCTGGTGTGGCTGGATGCTCACTTTTCCCGTTGGCATCAGTTAAGCCTCCTTATGTGGATGACACTGCTGTGGCCTCTCCCGTTGCAGAGCACAGGCTCCGGACGCGCAGGCTCAGTGGCCATGGCTCACGGGCCCAGCCGCTCCGCGGCATGTGGGATCTTCCCGGATCAGGGCACGAACCCGTGTTCCCTGCATCGGCAGGCGGACTCTCAACCACTGCGCCACCAGGGAAGCCCCCATCCCTCACTTTTTCAACCACATCTACAACCCCCCCTCTACGTCCTTAGCCACTGAGGGCTGATCAGTGCACTGCACCATCTAGATGCTATCAGTGTATCCCATGTGGAATGGAAGCCAGAAGGATGAGAAGCACAGTTTTCTTTCTTCTCATTCAAGTAACCCACCCAGATCCCACGCCAGCTAGGGAATCAGCAGGGCCTCTTCTACTCTGCTCAGCCCGCAGGGTGGCTATTTGTGCCCCCATTCACGATCCCATGAGAGTCTCTGGGGCACCTCTTTTTTCACATCCCCTCCCACAGCCTCCTGTGATCTCAGACTTCTCTGCTCGGCCTCCCACTCTCCTCTCCTCACCCCACCAGGCCTCACTTCTTTTCCTCTTTGCTCTTTAGCTCAAGTTGTCATTCATTCCATTCTGTGGAGCTGTAGGAGGGTCCCTAGGGTCAAGGAGGTGCTGAGACGAATAGTTTCTTAGCATAACTCCTCAGAGCTGTGCTGAACCGGCCTCTGCTTGTCCATACCTCACACTGCATTGTAAAAACCTCCCTGTGTTTCCATAGCTGGGTGTGAAGGGCCTCAGAAGGAAGATGGTTATGTTCTATGACCCCAGGAGAGAGCTGGGGGAAAAATAAACATCCTGCCATCCATTTATCAAACCCCTCCTCTGTATATACACTCTAGAAAGACGATAAAGGCAAGGCCCTTTCCTTATGGTACTCTCTGCGCCTAAGACCCTGGAGACCTGATCTAGGAGACAGTGGTAAACCCCGGTTCCCATGGAAGTCAACCTTGATAGAGCCTAAATGTCAGGTGCAAGGTATTGTGAGAGCACAGAGGAAGAGAGAATAGTTCTGAGGGCAGCTTGGGGAGGCTTTAAGGTGAGGCTTTGTGCCAGGCCTTCAAGGATGAAGGTGATTTTATCACAGAGACGTTGTGGGGAAGGGGGTGTGAATGAAGTAAACAGAGGCGTAGAAACTTGCGTGTGCATGTGGAAACATTTCTGCTCTGGCAACAAGGGCAAATTAGATACCCTGGCTCTGTATCTGCCACACCATTGATGTACTGGCTCTCCTTCTCTAGTGCACCAATGACCATGGGTGTCTTGATCATTCCTAAAAGACCAGAACTCAATTTTAGTTTGTGGTAGCAGTAGTTCTAAAAATAGAACTACCACATGAGTCAGCAATTCCACTCCTGGGTGTATATCTGAAAAAAGAAAAAAAAAACAAACAAACCAACAACACTTATTTGAAAAGATATATGCACCACAATGTTCATAGCAGCATTATTTACAATTGCCAAGATATGGAAGTAACCTAAGCGTTCATCAACAGATGAATGGATAAAGAAGATGTGGTAAATGTATACAGTGGAATATTACTCAGCCATAGAAAAGAATGGAATTTCCAGCAATGTGGATGGACTTGGAGGGCATTATGCTCAGTGAAATAAGTCAGACAGAATGAAAAATACTATGTGATATCACTTATATGTGGAATCTAAAAAATACAACAAACTAGTGCATATAACAAAAGAGAAACAGATACAGAGAACAAATCAGTGGTTACCAGTGGGAAGAGGGGAGGAGGGAGGGGCATCATAGGGGTAGGGGATTAAGAGGTATAAACTATTAGGTATAAAATAAGCTGCAAGGATATATTGTACAACATGGGGAATATAGCCACTATTTTATAATAACTATAAATGGAGGATAACCTTTAAAAATTGTGAATCACTGCATTGTACACCTGTAACTTACATAATATTGTACAGCCACTATACTGCAATTAAAAACAAAAGACCAGAACTCAATGCAGTGTCTGCCATATAGAAGGTACTTAATAAATATGAGTTGAAGGGCTTATTAATGAATGAATAGATGGATGAATTTTAAACAAATGAATTTAGTTGTGGGGCAATATCGCTTAAATGTGCAGGGAATTCATTATACAATTGTAACAGCCCAGTCTCTCCTAATCTCATCCCATATCTGCATGCACTAACCCTGACTCCGTTCTTCCCAGTGACCACAGCTCCCATTCCTGTACTGAGAGCACTGTGACCACTTTGTTCACATTTCCTTGGTCATATGCTTCTCTGGACAATTTGCTACTTTGAGAGGCTGGATCCCACCCCTCTGGGGCTCTGTTTTTAAATGCAAGAGAAAGGCATAGAAAAACATCAGACTGGTCCTCAACCTTTGGAATATTCCTGCTCAGTTTAGATCTAGGAAGCCATGCAAGAGGTGAGGAGAAAAGGCTTCTCTTGTCTTCCAACAGCGTGGAACGTGACGCCCAGACATCCTCGGCTGTAAAATGGAAGAAGTGATGCTTGTTGACCAAGTTCCCAGCCATGACTATGGTTATGCAACACCATGTGGATTTCTGTAGGGAGCATTTGTGACTTCAATTCAAAGGACTATTGTAATCCATTGACTTTTTCCATTTGTCGCATGCACGGAAAATGAATTTGCAATGAGCAGTCTTCTCAGCCTGACACTGCTTTTTTCACTGAACGTGAGACCACCTTGACATCATTTGGTGGATGGGAGGAGGTACCTGAGCTGCCAGCGCTATTCATGGAGTCCTTCTGAGGCAGGAGATAGATGGGGCCCAGGCTGAACAGTTTCTCACCTGTGGACAGAAACTCCGTAATAGTAGAAATTCCATAATAGTAGAAACTCCATAAAAGCAGGATGATGGAGGAGGCTGGGCCCTGCCCAGATAAGAGATAAAAGACCACATATTCCTCATTCCCAAAATCAAGGAGACCTCCCCTACTACACATGCGCAGAAAGGCTCCTTGGAGGTCAAAAACAGAGGGGACGCCACCCCATAGTAAGTGATGTCAACTCCCCATAGGCCTCTTTGCTAGAATCCATCTTGGCTAAGAGATGCACACACACACAGGGGAGGACCCTGTGATATACCAAATACGGACTCAGAACCAGGCAAAACAAGATGATTCGTCAAAGGAAACCCGGAAGAAATGCCCCATAACAGTGATTCAAACTACCACGAGGGCGCGACTCTCTCTCTGAGACCGCGCATGTATCTATTGACACATACTGTACTCTTTTCTTCCTAATAAACACATTATGTGATTCACTACTTTCCGTCTCTATGTGGAAATTCATTTCTACACAGCTAATGGACCAGGGCCTTGTCACTGTGACCCCACCTCAATCTCTGGCCGAGAACCGAAACCAGGCTTCAAGCCGCTGCAGGCCAAGGCCAGCTGAGATCACTTCGTGGGACCCAAAACCAGGGTCCCTAGTCCATTACCTAAGTAGAAACTGCCAACAAGTGGATGAGTGGAGACTTGCTAATTGATGGCCAGAGAGAGTCTGACTATACCCTGAGCTTTGTAAAACAGCCCACCGCCTCCCTCCTGCTGCTCTGTCTGCCTGTCTTCTGGTAAAGAGAGGCTATAATGGCATATGGATGGAGGTCCAGGCAGGGAGCCATCCTGCCTCAAAGCATTTGGAGTTAGCATTTCCATCACAACACTCACAGAACTTGCTTAAACATCAGAATGACAATGACGAGGGCCCCTTGTTTATTAAGTTATGCACTTTGCATCCATTATCTGCAAGCCACACCATAACTCTAGGAGGTAAGTGATGTAGTCATTCCTGCAAGAGGACACTGACACTCAGAGAAGATAGGTAACTTGCCCAAGACCACAGTAAAGAGTGAAGCTGGATATCGAATCTCACATCTGTCTGGCTTCAGAGCCTCTGGCCTCCTCACTGCACCATGATGCCTCCTTAGAGCAGGAGGGTCAGGTCCAAGATAAAAAATCTCCACTGAGCCCCTGCTACTTCCCTTGTGTGGGAGACAGACTAAATGCTCTGTCCGCTTCCACCACCACTAAAGATGGTCACGTCCTGATCCCTGGAACCCATGGATATCCTACCTTACATGGAAAAAGGGAATTTACAAATGCGATTATGCTAAGGACCTTGAGATGGGAAGATTATCCTGGCTTATCTGGGTGAGCCCAATGTAATCACAAGAGTTCTTATAAGAGGGAGGCAGGAGGGTCTGTGTAAAAGAAGGCAATGTGATAATGGAAGCAGATCAGAGAGACTGGAAGATGCTAGGCTGCTGGCTTTGGAGATGAAAAGCAGGGCCATTAGCCAAAGAATGAGGCCAGACTCTAGAAGCTGGAAAAGGTAAGGGAATGGATTCTCCCCTAGAGCCTCTAGAAATAACACAGCATTACTGACACCTGGATTTAGTCTATAATACCCATTTTTGGACCTCTGATCTCCAGAACTGTAAGAAGAGAAATTTGTGTTGTATAAGTCACTAAGTTTGTGATAATTTGTTATAGCAGCAATATGAAACTAATACACCCTGGGAGATGTTACAAATTGTCAGATGACCCCTTTAGGGTCACCTGCTGGGCAGGAGCCACCATGAGAGCTGGTGATTATGAAAGGCAGCCCTGGACACAACGATGACATTGACCAGCATTTGTGGCGCCACCTGCCACGCTTCTCAGGCATAGCTGCGTGACACTTCCTCTGGGTTATGGCTTCAGCCCCTCCGCTGCTCAGCTTTCAGGAACTCCCAGTGTTAGGCTTGGCTCCCTCCGGTGACCCTGCTGCTCCATCAGGGAGTGAGCCTGTTGCAGCTGCCTGATTTCCAGCCTTAGCTCTGCCACTCACTCTGTTTCCACCTTCGCCAGGCCCTGTGTCAGACCAGCCACACCAGGCATTGGAGAAAAAGAATCCAGCTAAAATAATTACCGTTACAGGCTGTGTAGTACGTGTAATGGCTACGGTCACAGACTCAAGGCCAGACTCTTAATGTCTTAACCTTGGTGATCTCATCTGTAAAATGAGGATAGGAACACGTACCTCATGGAGCTGTTGTGGGGGAAATTCAGGTGACTTATGCAAAATACACAGCACAGTGTGAGGCACTGAGTCAATTCCCCCTCAGTGACAGCTGGATTGTTATGATTATACATTTTAAACATGAGTCATGGACATGAGCTCCAAAGAGACCTCGGGTTTAACGTCCAGGCAGGTATTTGGAAAGCACGTGATCCCTTGGTGTCAGGCACTGCAATATGAATTACAATGCAAGCTTTACTCCATAATTCAGAACTGAACTTGGATTTTAATCCTTCTGCCCACAGCTGGTGGCTTTATCTTTCTTCCTTTTGTGTTACTCATTAGGAAGTCAAAAATTTAAAAATATTTGGGAGGGATTGCTGAAGTATTTGAAGTCTATGAAGGGATTTTGTAGAAGAGAAAACAGGTGTAGGAAAATCTGGTAAGTGGAAAATCAAGAGAGAAAGGACTCAGTGTTGTAGGCATTTGAGCTGCTCTGGGAGACAATAAATTCTGCAAGTTAGGATTCTGCCATATGAGAAATGTTCCTGTGACCTTCAATATTCAAAGCTCCCCAGGTGTCCCCTTTGTGAGGCAGCGTGCATGGTGGGCTGAGTTACCCCAATCTTTTCTACTTCCTGGCTTCCCATCCTGACTCCAGGCTAACGTATCAGGAAGCCTCCCATTGGGTTCTATGAGCACCTGGTGCATTTCCTGTATCCTGCTGGGTACTACGGGAGTACCAGGATGTTTGAAGCCAAAATTCTCTCCTCTAGAAGCTCCTGATCTAGGGAAGAAAAGATTATAGGAAGGGAGGAGGGTTTAAAAGCATCAAAAGAGACATCACAAGGCATACTCTTAACAACATTTGTTGGGCGCTTACTATAGAGACTAGCATTTATTGAACATCCACTATGGCCCAGGCATGTTACCCCCATGACCTATTTTTTTAATGTATTACTTTTTAAATTGAAGTATAGTTGATTTACAATGCTGTGTTAGTTTCTGCTGTACAGCAAAGTGATTCAGTTATACATATATATAAATATTCTTTTCCATTACAGTTTATTATAGCATATTGAATATAAGTCCCTCTGCTATACAGTAGGACCTTGTTGTTTATCTATTCTATTTATAGTAGTGTGTATTTGCTAATCCCAAACTCCTAATTTATCCCTCCCCCACTCCCTTTCCCCTTTGGTAACCATAAGTTTGTTTTCTATGTCTGTGAATCTGTTTCTGGTTCATAAATAAGTTCACTTGTGCCATAATTTAGATTCCACATATAAGACATATCGTATGGTATTTGTCTTTCTCTGACTTCACTTAGTATGATAATCTCTAAGTCCATCCTTGTTGCTTTATCTATTTTTTTAAAATGGTATTTGTGTAGTTTTTGTTTTTATTTATTTAATTTTTTTGACTGAGTTGGGTCTTTGTTGCTGTGTGCGGGCTTTCTCTAGTTGTGGTGAGCGGGGGTTACTCTTTGTTGTGGTGCGTGGGCTTCTCACTGCAGTGGCTTCTCTTATTGCGGAGCACGGGCTCTAGGCGTGCGGACCTCAGTAATTATGGCACGCAGGTTCAGTAATTGTGGTGCACGGGCTTAGCTGCTCTGTGGCATGTGGGATCTTCCCAGACCAGGGATGGAACCCGTGTCCCCTGCATTGGCAGGTGGATTCTTAACCACTGCACCACCAGGGAAGTCCCCTTGTTGCTTTAAATGGCATTATTTCATTCTTTTTTATAACTAATATTCCATCATGTACATATACCACATCTTCTATATCCATTCATCTGTCAATGGACACTTTGGTTGCTTCCATGTCTTGGCTATTGAAAAGAGTGCTGCTATGAACATTCCGCCATGACCTATTTATCTCACATATTTGCTCTCTGCCCATGTCCCATAACGAGTAATTGATGGAACCAGAATCTGGAACCTGGTTGTCTGATTTCAGATTCTGTGCTAACACCACATGCCAGCCACTAGGATTAAGTATGAATACATGGAACAGAGAGTGTATGCTCTTGGAATTCAGAGGGAGAGACAGACAGTTGTGATCTGAAGAGGTCAGTGAAGACTTCACGGAGCTCATGGTTTTAGTTGAGCCTGGAAGGATGGCTAGAATTTAGATAGATGGAGAGGAGGGCAATGAAGAAAGGCATGAATAACAGATATTCACCAGATTTAACAGAGTACCTGCTATATTCTAGGTGCTGGTCTAGGTGCTTGAATAGAGCCATGAGCAAAACAGACCCATATCTTTGCCATTGTGGGGTTTATATCCCAGTGGGAGGAGAAAGGTAAGAAAGTAAAAGTATAACAAGTAAGTGTTATAGCATAATATAAGGTGATAAGTGCAATAGAAAAAGGAAGAGGGAGGGAAGTGTGTGTTTCCTATGGTTGCTGTAACCAAGTATCACAAAACTGGTCTCTTAAAATAACATACATGTGATCTCCTGTAGTTTTAGAGGTCAGAAGTCAGATATCAATCAAATTTCACCGGGCTATAAAGTCAAGGTGTTAGGAAATCTGGTTCCCTTTGGAGGCTCTGAGAGGAGAATCTGTTTCCTTGCTTTTTACAACTTCGAGTGGCTGCCTGTATTCCTTGGCTTGTGGCCCCTTCCTCCATCTTCGAAGTGTGTGACTCCCATCTCTGCTTCTATCATCACATTGCCTTCTTCTGCCTCCCTGCCTCCCTCTTTATAAGGACTCCTGTCATTACATCAGGCCCACAGAGATAGTCCAGGATAATATCCCCACCTAGAAACACTTAATCACATTTGCAAAGCCCCTTTTGCCATATGAGCTAACATTTACAGCTTTCAGGAATTAAGATGTGGACATATTGGGGGGTCATTATTCAGCACGGGAGTAAGAGGAATTAAGCATGAAGAAGAAGTCAGATGGTCGGAATAGGTTTTTAGGATGGAATCCTTAGAAGCAGAGCCTGAGACAGGAATTTAGGCGCACATGATGTATTTCAGGAGAATCCTATAAAGTGGGGAGTGAAGCGGGACAGGAAGAAGACAGCCAAGCAAGGATGGAGTCACATGATCTCGTCTTGGCTTGACCCACAGGGAGTGGCCTCTGGAGCATACACTGCACTGTAGACCACAGATCTGTCCTCTCTTGAGGCAAGAGACCTGCCCCTATTATTTTTAACTTTTTATTTTATGATTATTTCAAATTTGCAGAAAACTTGCAAGAATAGTACAGAGAGCTCCCACATATCCTTTCATCAGATTCATCACTTTAATTTTTTTTGTATATTTTAATATTTTCTTTCTTTCTCTGTCTCTAAAGACACACACACACACATGCACACACTTAATTTTTTCCAAACCATTTGAAAGCAGTTGCTGCATATGCTGCCCTCAACATTGTCCCTAAGAACAATGATATTCTCTTACATAACCACAGTGCAATTATCAGATTCAGGAAACAACATTTATACAACACTCTCTACAGTTTATATTCCATTTATATAAGCGAATCTATAGTTCATACTCCAACAGCGTCAATTGTCCCAATAGTATCATTTATAGCATTTCTTTCCCTCCAGTCCAGGATCTAGTATTGCATTTACTTGTCCCTTTAGTGTCTTTTAATATAAGAAAATTCTTCAGGGACTTCCCTGGTGGCACAGTGGTTAAGACTCTGTGCTCCCAATGCAGGGGTTCCAGGTTTGATCCCTGGTCAGGGAACTATATCCCACATGCACGCCGCAACTAAGGAGCCCACGAGCTGCAACTAAGACCCAGTGCAACCAAATAAATAAATAAAATATTTTTAAAAAAATTCCTCAGCCTCTCTTTGTCTGTCTTGATATTGACTTTTTTTTTTTTTTCTTTTGCGGTACGCGGGCCTCTCACTGCTGTGGCCTCTCCCGTTGCAGAGCACAGGCTCCGGACGCGCAGGCTCAGCGGCCATGGCTCACGGGCCCAGCCGCTCCGCGGCATGTGGGATCTTCCCGGACCGGGGCACGAACCCATGTCTCCTGCATTGGCAGGCAGACTTTCAACCACCGCGCCACCAGGGAAGCCCTTGATATTGACATTTTTAAAGAATACAGTCCAGTTATTTTACAGAAGTGTTTTCAGTTAGAGTTTGTCTAGTGATTTCTTAGGCTTAGGTTCAGGTTATGAATCCCCTGCTGGCTTTCCTAGGTCATGTGCTCCTCCTGGGTGTCCCACCCAGAGGCACACACTCCCTGGCTGTCCCACACTGTGAGGTTCATGCTGGGGGCCTGGTCACAACGTTGTGTAGCGTCTCCACTGTATGCTTACTATTTTTTTCTCTTGCAACTAATAAGCAATCTGTGGGGAGCCATTTTGTAACCAGACAAATATTTTGTGTGTCATGAAACTTTTACTTGTAGATTTAGAATCTATTTATGATCTTGCTTGAAATATACTACGATGTTGTAAAACGGTGATTTATTTTTCCTACTTCACCCCCCCTTCCACATTTATCAACTGGCACTCAGCTTATGCTACAAGAAAGCACTCTTTTCTCCCATGTTTACTAATTGATTCGTTTGCTTATTATCTACTTATTACCAGCATGAGCTCATAGATTCCCGTTTTTAGTCAATGAATTATAATAAGCCTTTACTGTCTTTAGTTCTCATGCTACTCAAAGTGTCCCAGATTCGGTAGTTTGAGCATCATAATAAATGAGTAAAGGCTATGATTCCTGTGCCTTTTTGGTCTGCTTCTATTATTATTTTGAACACATCCTTACTTTCTGGCCTCACAAGATATTCCAGGCTATCTTGTACTTTCCCTACCTTTGGAGTTTCTCCTTACACATGCATGGCTTAGAGTTCAGTAACAGATTCAAGGCAATCTTGTACAGATTTATGGTGCTTTTTTCCTGAGATCTTTGTTTTTTTTTTTTGAAAAAAAAAAAAACCCAGATACACGTATGCTTTATTTTCCCTTATCACTTACACCAAAAGTAGTATACTACATATACTCATGTGCCTCTTGCTCTTTTCACTTTAAAATATATCATGGAAATGATGCCGTATCAGCTTGTAGAAAACTTCAGTGGGTCTTCTTCTACACTTCATCCAATGTTCTGGTACTTTGTCCCATAATTCCAGCCACTTCAGCTTCCATGATCTCTGTCTCTTCAATTCAGCATGACGGCCCTGCTTTACTTAGGCTTCCCGTCAGCACGATGGTCTGAAAGAGGCATGATAGCAGGGCTCATCTCATCTGTTTCCCTTTTTTAGGGGTCACATGCCTTGTACCTATTACCCAATGTCCTAAGACAGTTGATTCATACACTGTGTTCAGGTTTCTGGTTGTTTATGGTGGGAGTTCAAGTCCATCCCCAGGTAACTCAGCACGGGAACAAGCCCAGGAAGAAATTTTGCATATACAACAGATTTTGCTCAACCAAATGAGGGTTCCTTCTTCCAAACGAGCGCTTTTTTGGATATATCCAGAATGCTGGGGAAAATATTTCTAAAAACTTTCACATATTCTCTAACAACTTTAATATTATCCATTGCGGTAAGACCAGTCTTAGCTCAGATTCCTAACCTCTACTTGCCTTGTCCTTCCCGATCTGAATTTAACTGCCTAGCGTTTGTGGCCCTTATCCCCATTTCCTGATGCCTGTCCTATTTCACCAGTCCTGATTTCTCTTTTAGCTCTGGTCTCTGCCCTGCTTAGCTTTTGAGGTTTCCTGTTCAGATCAGGGTTTCTCTATACTGTAGCACTTTTAGACTATCTTGCACTTATTAACTCACTTCAACCTTCTAATAAGCTCATGAGGCAGACATTGCTGTCTCCCTCGCTTTACAGATGAGGGGACCAAGGTACAGGGAGGTTGGTAAGTTGCCTATGATCACACAACCTGAAAGTGGCAGAGCTGGCCTCCAAACCCAGGTGGTTCTCCTCCAGAATTCATGCTCTCGACCGTGAATTACACGGTCGAGAGCATGAATTCTTTACATCATCTCTCAGGCCCATAGGCATAGTGCTAGGCCCTGGGCTTTGGAGTGAAACGGACCTGCTTTAAATTTTAGTTTTTTTATTTAGCAGTTATGTAACTTTGGACAAATATCTTAGGCTCACTCAGCAAGCTTTAAGTTCCACATTCATTAATCAGAGAAGATAACAGCTTCTAACATAGAGTATTGTAGACAGTTTTAAATTATATATTTTATAATGATATATAGTGATGTATATATATGTAATTATACCATTATACAGTGATCTATAACTATCATTAGTAAAATGTTTGGCAACAGTGTGCTCTTAATAAAATGCAGCTCTCACTACCTCAGAGTCACAGATTAAATCTGATTCTTACTTAGTGGTTCTGTAATTATTACCCTCCACCCCTAAATATGCACAAAGGCCCCAGTTTAGGTATTGCTACGCTTCATGCCAACACCTATCTCATTGTCTGGCACCAACTGGGCACTCTGTAAACACTTGGTGAACGTATTAATGAAGAGACAGATGAGTGAGTTCGTGCTGGCCATGCAGTCAGATTACGAGAGCTTTCTAATGGTTGACATCCGAGGCCATCCGGCTGGGTGTCAGCAGATGGGTGAACCTGGTCCTCTCAGAGGACGAGCAGGCAGGAGAGAGACCTCGTACTATTGACAATGCACTCACTGTCTTTCACGGTAAAAGGACTTACCCAAGCTCTTGTTTACTCTGTTGGGTTGGATGTCCTCCAAGCAGTGATCACACAGGCATCTCAGCCAGTGTTTGGGGTTTGTTTTCTCCCCATGAGACACAATCGCTGTGGACTCAGTTTGCTAGCTTCGGTGTTAGACAGTCTTCAAAGTCGCAAGGGAAATCCCAGCTCCATTTTTCTTCCAAGAACTTTCTGGGCCCCTGCCATGGTACTTGAAGGCCGTTTCTCAAATATTCATTTAGCCGCTTCTTGCTTTTCACTGCACATAAAATCACTAGAAGTATGAGTTCACATAGCTGGGTTAGAGCACTATTCTGCTACCCACTGGCCGTGTGAACTTGGGTGAGTTCCTGAAGCGCTCTGCGCCTCTGTTCCCTCATCTGTGAGATAGAGGTTGTAAAGATCAAGCGATATACACGTGCAGTGTTTAGCACAATACCTGGCTGTATTAGTCAGGGTTCTCCAGGGAAGTAAATCCAATAGGATATGTACATTATATAGAAAGAGACTTGTTATGAGGGATTGGCTCATGTGATACGAAGGCTGAGAAGTCCCTCGGTCTGCTCTCTGCAAGCTGGAGGTCCAGGGAAGCCACCGGTGTCATTCCAGTCCTAACCCAAGTCCTAAAAACGGATGTCCAGCTCAAGCAGAGATCACATTCATCCTTCCTCTGACTGTTTGGTCTATTGGGTTGGGTTGGTAACATCTTATGGAAAAACCCAAATGTACTTTTTGGCCAACCCAATATTTAGGATTTGATTTAGGATCAAAGGATTGGATGACGCCCACCTGCACTGGTGAGGGAGATCTTCTTTACTCAGTCTACCCATTCAAATGCTAATCTCTTCTAGAGATAGACACATCTAGAAATAGTGTTATATCAGCTATCTGGGCATCCCTTAGCCCAATCGAGTTGGCATATAAAATTAACCATCACATTGGCCATAAGTGATATTGAAGGTTAGAGTCCTTATGTCCCAATTTTTTAAAGTGGGATGAGTTAGCAAGGATTTTTCCATTTAAATACTGAGGGCTCTGAGATTTTTATCTCCTTACAGGGGGTGCTGCTTAAGATGGCCTGTCCTGCCCTCCACTCCCAGAAAAGTCCCTGGCATTGACAGTCCTGCCTTGTTAGGGCCAAATGACCTACTTTTACTGTCCTGAATGTCTGAATTTTTAGCCACAACTCCTCAAATTCTGAAACATCCCCACTCACCCTCATCATCAAGTTATATCATGAGAAGCATTAGGACTTGCTGAGTCTTTGCTCTCTTGCAATTGTGGATATGGAAGCCTCTGGGGGAGAATTCTTGGACACAAAGAGAAGTATTCACCGTGTCCCCAGCCTCCGACAAGAGGGTGTCCACTTTCTTACAAGAACCACTATTATCGTTATTATTGTTATTATCATTTATAGTAACAAACAGGTCCAATTCCCCCCTAAATACTTCAGAGCACTTTTTCTAGGAACAAGGATATTCTCTATCCACATAAGTAAACTAACTTTGCTCCAATGCTATAAATTATAGTCATTCAAATTTCATCAATTGCCCTGATAATGTCCATCATGACTATCCTCCTCCCCCCACCATTGTGAGACCCCAATCCAAGATTATGCATGGCCTTTAGCTGTCACTTCTTTAGCCTCCTTTAATCTGGAGGTTACACAGAGCCGATGATCAATCCCTTTGCTCTTTCCACTACAGCCCTACTTCCTTGCTCTCAGTCATGGAGAAAGAACTCAGAGAAATAAATCACCCTGTGCAACACCCTTTTGGGTATTGCAGTGGGGCTGCTACTTAGGTGCTGGGTTAATGCCAGTGCCTATGAGATGTGTCAATGACCAGGGCACTGGGTGCTAGAGCTAAGAAAAGTAAATTATGGATTTGCCATACCTATTTGAGAACAAACCCATATCTTAGCAGCTCATTTCTTTTGACTTGGCAAAAGGTATAGACTGCCACCGCCAGCAGCAGCCATGCCAAAGCCAAGTTTTAAAAATCTCTCTCTCTCTCAACTTCTTCCCCTCCCTCGTCCCTCCCTTCCTTTTTAAAAAAGCGATCTGAGCTCAAAAATCATCTTATAAATATTTTAACTGAATAACAAAACCAAGTGATTCTCTGAAATGAGCTCATAGTTGGGCTGGTTCCACCAGTCAGGGCCTGTTTTCAACAACTGCCGAACCCGGGCTTCCTCATTTTTGGTAGCTGGTATCAAGCATATTAAAATGCACATACAAACATGTAGGTTTTAAAAACTTTATTTGATTATTTACTTCCATCCTCCAGTTCCTCTCCTTGTTTAAAGAATTGAGGTAACATTAGCTTATAACATTATATAAGTTTCATATGTATATTTTAACACTACGGCATGTTCACCACCAAAAGTTTGTTTTCCATCTGTCACCATACAGTTGACCCAGTTGACCCCCTTTAACCATTTCGCTATCCCCCCACCTCTCATCCTTTCTGATAATCCCTATCCTGTTCTCTGTATCTTTGTGTTTGTTTTGTTTGGTTATTTATTTATTTATTTATTTATTGCACATATGAATGAAAGCATTCAATGTTTTTCTTCTCCGTCCAACTTATTTCACTTAGCATAACACCCTCAAGGTCCATGTTGTTATAAAAGGCAAGATTTCATGTGTTTTATGGCTGAGTAGTATTCCATCGTGTATATATATTCCACATCTTCTTTATCCACTCGTCTGTCGATAGGCACTAAGATTGTTTCCATATCTTGGCTATTGTAAATGATGTAGTGATGAAAGTAGGGGTGCATATATCTGTTTTAATTAGTGTTTTTGTATTCTTCAGATAAATACCCAGAAGTGGAGTAGCTGGATCATATGGTATTTCTACTTAATTTTTTGAGGATCTCCATACTGTTTTCCATAGTAGCTGCACCAATTTACAATCTCACTAACAATGCACAAGGATTCTCTTTTCTCCACATCCTCTCCAACATTTGTTATCTCTTGCTTTTTTGTTAATAGCTATTTTAGTGGGGATGAAGTGATAGCTCACTGTGGTTTTCCCTTTCATTTCCTTAATAATTAGTGCTATTGAACAACTTTTCATGTGCCTGTTGGTCATCTACATGTCTTCTTTGGAAAAATGTCTATCTAGATCCTCTGCCCATTTTTAAATCATGTTGTTCATTTTTTGCTGTTGTTTAGTTGTATGAGTTCTTTATATATTTTAGATATTAACCTTTCATTGAATATATGATTTGCAAATATCTTCTCTCATTCAGTAGGTTGTCTTTCCATTTTGTTGATGTTTTCCTTTGCTGTGCAGAGGCTTTTCAGCTTGATGTAGTCCCACTTGTTTATTTTTGCTTTTGTTTCTCTTGCCGGAGGACACATATCCAGAAGGATATTGTTAAGATCAATACCAAAGAGCATACCACATATGTTTTCTTCTAGTAGTTTATGGTTTCAGGTCATACATTCAAGCCTTTAATCCATTTTGAGTTGATTTTGGTGTATGGTGTAGGAGAGTGGGCTAGTTTCATTCTTTTGCATGTAGCAGTCCAGTTTTCCCAACACCATTTATTGAAGAGACTATCCTTGTACATTCTTTATTCCTTTGTGGTAAATTAGTTGTCCATATATGTGTGGGTTTATTTCTGGGTTCTTTGATTATGTTCTATTGATCTACGTGTCTGTTTTCCTGCCAATACCATGCTGTTTTGATTACTATAGCTTTGTAGTATAATTTGAAAGCAGGGAGTGTGATGCCTCCAGCTTTGTCCTTTTTCTCAGGATTGCTTTGGGCTATTCGAGGTCTTTTGTGGTTTCATATAAATTTAGGATTTTTTGTTCTATTTCTATGGAAATTGTCATTGGGGTTTTGATAGGGATTGTGTTGAATCTGTATATTGCTTTAAATAATATGGACATTTTTACAATGTTAAGTCTTCCAATCCATGAACACAGAATATCTTTCCATTCCTCTGTGTCTTCTTCAATTTCTTTAAACAATGTTTCATAGTTTTTAGCATATAGGTCTTTTGCCTCCTTGGTTAAATTTATGCCTAGACATTTTATTCTTTGTTGCAATTGTAAATGGGATTGCTTTCTTAATTTCTTTTGCCATTAGTGCATTGTTAGTGTACAGAAATGCAATAGATTTTTGCATATTGATTTGGTATTTTGACAATTTACTGTATTTATTATTTCTAACAGTTTTTTTGTGGAGCCTTTAGGTTTTTCTGTATATAAAATCATGTCATCTGCAAATAGTGACAGTTTTACTTCTTTCTTTCCAGTTTCGATGCCTTTTATTTCTATTTCTTGCCTAATTGCTCTGACTAGAACTTCCAATACTATGTTGAATAAGCACGGCAAGAGTGGGCATCCTTGTCTTGTTCCTCATCTTATAGGAAAATCTTGCAGTTTTTCACCATTGAGCATGATGTTATCTGTGGGTTTGTCATATATGACCTTCATTATTTTGAGGTATGTTCCGTCTATACCGATTTGATTGAGAATTTTTATCAAAAATGGGTATTGAATCTTGTCAAATTCTTCTTCTGAATCTATTGAGATGATCATATGGTTTTGCCTCTCATTTTATTAATGTAATATATTATGTTGATTGATTTGTGGATGTTGAACCATCCTTACATCCCTGGAATAAATCCCACTTGATTCTGTATGATTCTTTTAATGTGTTGCTGTATTCAGTTTGCTAATATTCTGTTGAGGATTTTTGCATCTATGTTCATCAGAGATATTGGCCTGTAATTTTTTTGTGCATGTTGTACTTAAGTCCATCTGGTTTAATGTTTCATTTAAGGCTGCTGTTTTCTTGTTGACTTTCTTTCTGGATGATCTGTCCATTGATGTAAGTTGGGTGTGAAAGTCCTCTACTATTATTGTGTTGCTGTCAATTTCTCCCTTTAAGTCTGTTAATAATTGCTTTATATATTTTGGTGCTCCTATGTTGGTGCATATATATTAATAACTATATTAATAACTGATATCTTCTTATGAATTGTCCCCTTTATCATTATATAATGTCCATCTCGTCTCTTGTCACCTTTTTTGGCTTGAAGTCTATTTGTCTGATATGAGTATGGCTACACCTACTTTCTTTTGGCTGCCATTTGCTTGGAGTATCATCTTCTATCCCTTCACTTTGAGTCTGTGTTTATCTTTAGAGCTGAGGTGAATCTCCTGGAGGTTGCATACAGTTGGCTCTTGTTTTATTAATCCATTCAGCCACTCTGTCTTTTGATTGGTGAATTCAAAGCATTTATATTCAGGGTGATTATTGCTAAATGAGAGCTTCGTATGGCCATTTTATCTTTTGTTTTCTGGTTGCTCTATATCTCCATTGTTTCTTTTTTTTTTAATAAATAAATAAAATTATTTATTTATGGCTGCGTTGTGTCTTTGTTGTTGCGCACAGACTTTCTCTAGTTGTGGTGAGCAGGGGCTACTCTTCATTGCAGTGTGTGGGTTTCTCATTGCAGTGGCTTCTCTTGTTGGGGAGCACAGGCTCTAGGTGCATAGGCTTCACTGGTTGTGGCACGCAGACTCAGTAGTTATGGCTCACAGGCTTTAGAGCGCAGGCTCAGTAGTTGTGGTGCACGGGCTTAGTTGCTCTGCGGCACATGGGATCTTCCTGGACCAGGGCTCGAACCCGTGTCCCCTGCATTGGCAGGCAGATTCTTAACCACTGCGCCACCAGGGAAGTCCCCTCCATTGTTTCTTTTTCCTGTGTTTCTGTTTGCCAGTTTTCTTTGGTATTTTTCTATGATGTTTTTCTCAGTTTCCCCTTTTTTATGTTTCATGTCTGTGCCCTAGTTTTATGTTTTGTGGTTACCATGAGGTTTGTATAAAATGTCTCATAGATAAATAGTCCTTTTTCTGCTGATAACATCTTATCTTCATTTGTCTATATGGATTCCATCCTTTTCCTCTTCTTTTTTTATGTTTTTGTTGTCTCAAATTATCCCTTTTTATGTTGTGAGCTTGTTAGCAAATTGAAGTAGCTATAGCTATTTTTACTGCTTTTCCGCTTTTAACCTTTATGCTATAATTTAGTGCTTAATAACTATTCTTATATGGAGTTGCAATTTTCTGATTCTATGTATCACATTACTCAAAGTTTTGTGTACCTTTGCCTTTTTGTTTCAAGTAGAAGAGCTCCTTTCAACATTTCTTATAAGGCAGGTCTAGTGGTGAACTCTCTCAACTTTCACTTATTAGGGAGATCTTTTATTTCTCCTTCATACGTGAAGGATAACTTTGCTGGATAGAGTATTCTTGGCTGACACTGTTTATCTTTCAATATTCTGAGCATGTCATTCCACTCCTTCCTGGCCTGTAGAGTTTCTACTGAGAAATCTGCTGATAGCCTAATGGGGGTTCCTGGGTTACCATGTTTATTTTTTTTCCCCCTGGTTATCTTTAAAATTCTTTCTTTGTCATTGACTTTTGACAGATTTAATATAATGTGTCTTACATTGAGGTAATTAGGTGTTCTCTTAACTTCATGGGCTTGTATATCCAGTTCCTACCTTGAGTTTGAGAAATTCTCAGCTATTGTTCCTTTCTTTCTTGGCCAAGCCACGCAGCTTGCAGGATTTCAGTTCTCCGACCAGGGATTGAACCTGGGTCATGGTAGTGAAAGTGCTGAATCCTAACCACTATTACTTCTTTAAATAAACTTTCTGCTCCCTTCTCCCTCTCTTCTTCTGCTGGGATACTCATTTTCCTTATCTTGCCCTCCCTAATGGAGTCAGATACTTCTCTTAGAATTTCTTCTTCTTCTCCTTCTTTTTTTTAGATCTTAGTTCTTTCTTCTCTTCTACCTGTATCATATCTTTGAGCTTGCTATTTCTTTCTTCCATACTGTCTGCTCTATTTGCAATGCTTTCTAATTCATTCTTCATCTAATTTATTGAATTCTTCAGCTCCAGAATTTCTGTTTGATTCTTTTTTAGAATTTCAATCTCTTTGGTAAACTATTCCTTCTGTTCATTAATTTTATTCCTGAGTTCACTGAACTGCCTTTCTGAGTTTTCTTGTAGCTTGCTAAGTTTCTTCATGACAGCTATTTTGAATTCTTTATCAGTTAAATCAAAACATTCCACGACTTTAAATTTGGTTTCTAGAGAACTGTCATTTTCTTTCTGTGACATCACATCACTGTTGATT
Source organism: Neophocaena asiaeorientalis asiaeorientalis (assembly GCF_003031525.2). NCBI lineage: Eukaryota > Metazoa > Chordata > Mammalia > Artiodactyla > Phocoenidae > Neophocaena > Neophocaena asiaeorientalis. The sequence continues at coordinate 1,224,532 of NW_020175049.1, forward strand.
TTCATGGTGCTTGAGGAGTTGCTCCTTTGCTGGCACATTTGAAGTAATGAACACCTGTCTTCTTTAGGTAAAGCTTTTTAACTCGATTCTAACAATTCAACAGTTAGTGATTAGAGGTCTTTCTTTTGTTTTTCAGTGGTGCTATAGCACAAGTTTTTGGTTTCTTTTACATGAGTTGCCTCTGGCTAGATTTGAAAATGGGCACTTTCCTCCCTCCACCGTCTCTGTCAGAGTAGTCAGCCTCATTGTCGCTGCTTGTTGTTTCTGGAATTGCTGCTGCCTCGCTGCTGCTGCTGCGGTTGCTGCCATCCCAGTCTGGGTACCTCCATCATGTCCAGGGTTGCCTGGTTCCTGCCCTCCACCGCTGTTGGGGGTGCGGTGGAGAACAGCAGGGGTTGCAGGTTGCTGTGTTCACCAGCACCACTGCTGTGGGTGATGGTGGCTGGAGTTGTGTGTGCCACCTCCCCTGGTACTGCATGTAAGGTTTTTGAAAGTTTTTTTATAATCATGCTTTTGAAATTCCTTATTTACTTTAGGCTTGCTTGTAATATCTTGGAAATCTTTGTGCCGTCTCTGGAAGTCTTGTGATGTGAGAAATTCTAACCTTAAATTGTTTTCAAACTGTAATGAAAATTTCAACAAATAATAAAAACAAAAACGTATCAAGTTGGTTTCAAGTTGGTTTAACAAAGTCAATACATTGCATCTTACAGATATTTAAAATTTTTTTCTTTTTGGTTTTGCATACTCCCTGCAGTATTTTAGAATCACTGCATTCTTCTTGTTTCACAGGATTCAAATGTCTTTATAGTTTCCTAAAAGGCTTGGGGGCCTCAGGCACTGTACCTATGGGCCTAAGGGTTCAACCTGAACCCTGGCCTAGAATAAAGTTAACATTTAACATTATAACACTCATCAGACATAACTAAAACTGCGTGTGGGAAGTCTGTCTCTCCACTTGCCTGTGAATGATGTGCAGCAGGGCACCTGCCTGTTTTGCTCAGTGTTGACCCAGAACGGGGCCAGCACCATATCCATCCATCCATCCATCCATCCATCCATCCACCCACCAATTCATCCATCCATCCATCCAACAAAATGTTTATTGAGTACCTACTGCTGAATAATGACTAAGGATGCTAATCCATTTTGGAAATCTGGCGGGCATAGTGGTAATTTGCACCATAAAATGTTTATTTAGCATCCAAATATGTGACTGTCTTTTAATATAGACATTTTGCCTTATAAATCACACAATTCACTTGTTTACATTTTTAAGGGATTGACATATACACACTACTATGTATAAAATAGATAACTAATAAGAACCTACTGTATAGCACAGGGAGCTCTACTCAATACTCTGTAATAACCTATATGGGAAAAGAATCTAAAAAAAGAGTGGAGAAATGTATAACTGCTTCACTTTGCTGTATAGCAGAAACTAACACAACATTGTAAATCAACTGTACTCCAATAAAAATTAATTTAAAAAAAGTTTTATGAAAGAAAAATCTAAGTCTTGAATAAAGTCTGTCACAGCCCAAGTGTGGGACCTTCTTGATGTAGGGTGGAGTCTAAATTAAGTTAAGCAGTGAGACGGTTGGGTTCCATTCCTAACTCAACCATTGAGCTTCGCAGCCTGGAGCAAATGATTTAACTTCTTCAGCTGGTAGTTTTTTCACCTGTAAAATGTGTATAATAGCAACTGCTTTACCGGCCTCCTGGGGCTTCTGGGGGGGGCGGTTCATGAGATCATGAATATGTGTTTTATGAACCGTGAAGAGCAATATATAGTTGTAAGAAAATATAATTATGAAAGTGATGACCAGGGCTGTTATGAGAAGGGAGCAAAAGAGGTGTTAAATTGTAAAGGATTCTATAAAATCCAGATATTAAATTATGAAAATTAATGAATAGACTCAAAGAAAGGGAAGGCTTTATTTTAAGGAATAAAGAGTGATAGAGACATAACCCTTTCCCCCATTTCAATAAATGTAAAGAATGACCTGTATGTGGGAGTACAAAATCAGGACATGGTTTATGATTTAACAGCCTTCCTATAATCTCCTAAAGCAAATATTTAGATTCCAGATTCGATGATGCCGTGGAGCTGTTACTCCTAGAAGAATTTGCACGACAATTCACAGAGACTGGAGATGCTCGCATTTTCTCCTGTTTTGGAAACTCAGTGATGCCGATCTGTTTGCAGAGTTGTTCTGTTCACGTAGACATTTAGGTGGAATCTCAGCCCCATTTGCTCATGCCCTCAGAGGGAAGTGATGCTTTCCCGCTACCTTGCTCGGCAGAGAGGCTCCTTTCTGGGTTTACTGGGTGAGTGGTACTTTGATCACAAACAGGGTCGAGGAGCCACATATAGTCAGATCAGCATCCTGACAGGACTGGCACCCAAGTCTCTGCCTCAGTTCGTTGCTCATACACTCACTAGTTCAATGTAGGAGTTGGGAGGGGAGATGCGGTAGAAGAAGGTGAGATTAAATCACAATGAAGTAAATAATCCAAGCACCTCTAAAATAGGGTCAGATGGCCACACATGGTCCTTTGCCATTGCTCAGGGCATCTTGTGGGCTCAAGCACTCCAGAGAAGAGAGTGGGTTCCTTCATAGTTTCAGAGCTAATATTTCCCCCACTCCAGCCCACTGTTCTCAATTTCCCCTCTTTTCTCTTGGACAAGGGTCCTCTTTAGCGTCACCCTCCCTTCCCCAAAGCCCCCTGCTCTGAATTCTCAGTGTAGCTTTGTGAGTGAGCTTTGCTCCATTAAAATGAATCGGAGTGTGGTTTTTTTCTTCAAAATCTTTAAAAACCATTTTACTTTAAAACATTCATTGGTACTCTGACTTATTGAATCCAACAAATTATTGGCTTTTTGCTTATTCACGAAGGTTGTTTGAAGTAATGATGTGTGTGCACTGAGTTTCCTGGTTCTGGACTAATTGGCCAGGACCCAGCGTTCTGCAGAGGGTCAGGTCCATGACACGGGCCGGGCCTCACCCTTCTCATGCTATTTGGATGGTGGTCAAGTGGTTGAGCCAGCGAGTCACAGCTCCGGTTGCCCAGCAGGAGTCAAGAAGTCTGGGACTGACTGAGGCCCCTAGGGCCGGCTTGTTTATGTGGGTGAGAGGAGGGGGCTCCCACCCAGCAGCATTCAGTGGGCTTCATTGGCATTTTCAAGGCACAGCATTGCCTGTAAGTCATTGTCATATCCTTAGGCTACCTGGCACCATTCCACTGGGATGTTGGCAAAGGGAAGAGAGTGAGGGGTGGACAAGTAAAAACATGGTACCATGGTACAAAGAGGAAAAGCAAGAGTACAAACTTGAAGGCAGGATTTCACCACCATCAGCGTCAGTAGTGTCTTGATCACCACTGAGTGTTTGGGACACTTTGCACATTGTACACTTTTCATTTCAAGATTCTGTCTTTGGAGGTTTCTCTGGGCAAAAGCAAAAAATGTGGAAGGGACAAAATGAAAAACAAATACACAAAGCGGCCTATTAGTATCTGAGAAATAGTCGTAAGTTGAATACACCACTAGGGGGCGACCCAAGAATGAGCAAACAGCCCAGTTGGCCAGGGAAAGTTCACTTGGGGAGAGAGGATTTTTTTTTAGTATGTTTTTCAAAGCTTGAAGAAATCTGAGCTCGTTTAGTATGAATCTGCAGACCAAGGTTGTATTTCAAACTGTCATTTATTTTGGGAGGTTCTTTTCTGAGCTAGAGAGAAAGGTCTTCCTAAATGGTCAGAAACATTTATTAAATAAGAGTTGTTCAGAATCATGTTATCGGGGATATATGTATATGTATAGCTGATTCACTTTGTTATACAGCAGAAACTAACGCACCATTGTAAAGCAATTATACTCCAATAAAGATGCTAAGAAAAACAAAAGGAAAGAATCATGTTATCATCACAAACAACAGAATTAGAATCACAGTGTATCTTGAACACTTGAATCTCTTCTCTGAGGCATTTCAGAAACTTCTGAATGTTAGCCATTTTAAATAGATTTTAATGAAAGATATACGTATAATTTGACAAGCGTAAAAATAACTTAGAATACTTCGTTCGCATATAAAATGAATGGAATCACGCATGATTTGTATTCCACTTTTACTGATGTTACACGTTCTTAGGTATGTAATGCAGCTTTGCAGATACAGGCACTTATCCTTTTTCTAGTGCATCTTCTTTCCAGATAACTCAGTATATGCTAACCAGTTGCTCACGGGGACTAAGTTGATGCTTCATCAAAGATCAAACATCTTTTGCTCTGTGCTGCATTCCCTGAAGCCCCCTCCCCCAACCAGGGAGGTATGCTAAGTTGATACATTACCAGTAGTTCCAGGACACCTTGCTATAAGTAGAACAAGAGCGTGAGCTCTGGAGGCAGACTGCTAGGATATGAATCCCAATTTTAAATGTTTTTTCTTGTCAAGTTAACTTCTCTGTGCCTGGATTTTCCCATCTCTGAAATGGAGATAAAATCAATGCCTCTTTCATAGGTTTGTAGTGGAAAGTAAATGAATTAATCTATGTAAAACACTTAGAAAAGTGTCTGCACATAGGAGGTATTCAATAAATGCTTGTTGATTTCATGAACGAATGGCCTGATACTTGCCTCAATCCAATATAAATTCTTTATAAGAGCAAATTCATGGGGAAATTGTAAGATCCTTGGATGGGTTTTCACTGGCTATAAAAAGTCAACAAGCCGATGGCAAACAGGAGAGTTGAATGGTGAATACCCTCTACAAAAGAAACTCTAATTGATGTTCAGGTCTATCACATAAGCCTCTTTGTCTCACCTCTACAACATGGTGATAATCAGTGAGCCAGAAATATAGGGCACTTTAATAAAATATAGAGTTTGTTTTAAAAATGCTGGCCAGCCCCTTAGAAAAGTTTGATCTGCAATCACAGGATTTCTTACTTTGTTTTTTATCTTTTCAATTGTAACCATCTAAAGAGCTTAAAATTTGCCAAAGCACCAGCTTGACTCTCTAGGCAGATTGATAACATTTCAAAAGATAAGGTTTTTAAAATGGCATCTAAAACAAACACTGTAAAAGGGTTATGGAGCTCCAGAGTCAAGAAAAACATAATTCAATACACTATAAATTAAAAAGAAAATGTCTAGGGAAACAGAGCTCACAGTAAGAAAGTCATAAAAAAAAATCAAATCAAAGGCTCTTTCTTACTCCGAAGAGCTATATTTTCAACAAAAATGAGCCATTTGAAAAAATATGGACTGAAAAGAAATCTGATTACAATGTTCATGTCTGGATGTATAGACTCAAGTGTAATCATAATTATGTTTTATCCTTTCACACAGTGAGTATTATAAATAACTGGATTTCAAGTCAAATTATTTTTTATGAGTGATTCTCCATAACATTTTACCATTTTAAGTCCTCAGATGAATGCAAATGAAGAGAATGTGGGACATTAAACAACTTGAAGAACTTAATGAGGCATAAAGAAGCTGATCAAAAAAAAGGGGGGAACTGAATGAATTCTTCCTGATATTATGTTAGAGTCAATCAACAAACACATTTTCCCCATGAGGATAGAAAAAAAATGGTGACATTTCTGGGGGATCTTCTAACTCTGGTCTAGCAAACATCCTGGAGTGAGTAAATGTGTCAATGCTAAAGGACAATGTCCTTATGTCCAAGCGAGGCAGATATTAGTCATGCCTGAGTTATACTGGTTTACCAAACATGGCATTTTCCGTCAGGAAACTGGATGCAGAGCAGTATTAAAAAATCCCAGAAAAGAAAGGCACTAACCAGGCAGGACGATCTAACTCAAAGGTTTATTAAAATGTGAGAGGAACATTCAATTAGTTCAATTTACAAAGTGGCAATTCCATTTCTCTGACACCAAGATATTCTTGTAGACAGGGTAGTGACTGAGCCTTACCTCTCTGGGGAGTAGAGCAAGAGTCAGGACTACAGTGACCTCAAAAGGAGAAGACACAGGAACACCTTGAGCACAGGGATGTGTCTCATCTGTCTCTGCAACTCCAGTGTCAGCACAGTGACTGGCACCAAGAAGGGCTTCTTGCTGAAAGAATAACTGAATGGCTGAATAATTGAAGAGATGGGGGAAGGGCCAGCCACTGGTCTAAGTGTGGGGATACAACAGACAAAAATCCCTGTCTTCACAAAATTATATTCTAGTAGTGGGGGACAAACAAGAGAAATTAATATAGAGTATGTGAGATATTGATTAGTGTTAAGCAGAGACATTAAAGCAGGGAAGGGAAGTCAGACCCGTCTGAGGCGGGGGCTGTGGAGAGTTGACCTTTCAGAGAGGATGGTCAGGGGAGGCCTTCCTGAGAAGACAGCTCAGTTGACGGCAAGGCTGAGCTGCGTTTCCCAAGGCTGCTACTCCAGTTCCACTCACGCGCTCTGTTTATTTCGTTTTCCGAGATTCTCCTCATTCTCTCCAATGCAAACACCTCAGTCTTGCTTCACTGGATTGGAACTCGACCTTCTCAGACCTGTCCTCACCCTTTATGAAAGAGCGTGTCTTAGTCCTTTTAAAGTCTGAAGATGAGAGACAGTGATAAGTCAAGACTAAGAGAGCACTTGGTATTTTTACACACTTGATACATACACACACACACACACACACACACACACACACACACAGACCCCACACCGAAGAGTCACGCTGCGCTTTCTATCCTCAGAGAATATCAGGCTGGGCAGAAGGGGATGGCCGTGGGCCTCCCTGAGCCCCTGTTTTTGTTGCCCTTGGACTCCCCCAGGGAGCGTGTGGCCCTGGATCCTTGCACTTCCTGAGGGCTCCACTGAGGATTCGGTTAATCAGTCATCACAGGTAACGAGGAAGCAGAGCCTGTGCTCATGCAGTGGGGAGCACAGAACTGCACGAGGCGAGGTTCTGCTTGGAGGACCAGGTGGCTCCTTACTGGGCCCCTGCCTACCACCTCTTGCCTTGCCCACCAGCCAGAAGGACATTTCTGGGTACAACCTCTTCTGGTCCTGCCCCTTTGCCCTCCTCCCTCCCCCACTTGGCTTTGAACTTTTTTTCTCTTGGCTTCTGGGAGGCCACACTTTCCTGATTTTCCTCTGCCCTCATTGGCTGCCTCTTCTCAGCCTCTTGGCTGCCTCTTCCTCCTCCTTTTCCTCTATGAGCCCCGTCTCTAAATGATGGTGGACCAGGATCCCATCCTCGGCCCTCTCCTCAAGCCTCATTCCGCTCCTTCTCTCCCCAGGTGATACTCTCTCACTCTGTGGCTTTACGTGCCATCTACATGCCAATTCAAGATCTTTCTACTGAGCTTCACTATCAGAGGTCCTTGCTTAGCAATTCAAGTGCTCACTTGACATCGCCACTTGGGTGTCCATTAGATATTTCAAACACAACATGACCAACACAAAATTCTTTTCTTTTCTTTTTTTTTACATCTTTATTGGAGTATAATTGCTTTACAATGGTGTGTTAGTTTCTTTTTTTTAACATCTTTATTGGGGTATAATTGCTTTAAAATGGTGTGTTAGTTTCTGCTTTATAACAAAGTGAATCAGTTATACATATACATATGTTCCCATATCTCCTCCCTCTTGCGTCTCCCTCACTCCCACACTCCCTATCCCACCCCTCCAGGCGGTCACAAAGCACCGAGCTGATCTCCCTGTGCTATGCGGCTGCTTCCCACTAGCTATCTACCTTACGTTTGGTAGTGTATATATGTCCATGCCTCTCTCTTGCTTTGTCACAGCTTACCCTTCCCCCTCCCCATATCCTCAAGTCCATTCTCTAGTAGGTCTGTGTCTTTATTCCTGTCTTACCCCTAGGTTCTTCATGATATTTTTTTTTCTTAAATTTCATATATACGTGTTAGCATACGGTATTTGTCTTTCTCTTTCTGAATTATTTCACTCTGTATCACAGACTCTAGGTCTATCCACCTCAATACAAATAGCTCAATTTCGTTTCTTTTTATGGCTGAGTAATATTCTATTGTATATATGTGCCACATCTTCTTTATCCATTCATCCAATGATGGACACTTAGGTTGTTTCCATCTCTGGGCTATTGTAAATAGAGCTGCAATGAACATTTTGGTACATGACTCTTTTTGAATTATGGTTTTCTCAGGGTATATGCCCAGTAGTGGGATTGCTGGGTCATATGGTAGTTCTATTTGTAGTTTTTTAAGAAACCTCCATACTGTTCTCCATGGTGGCTGTACCAGTTCACATTCCCACCAGCAGAACACAAAATTCTTGATCCCAAACCTAATCCTCTTTCCCATCTCAGCAAATGGCACCTGCAATCTACCTGGATGCTCAGCCCCCAAACCTAAGTGTCATTCTTTTTCTTAAAAAAATTCACATATAATTGACATATAACATTATATTAGTTTCAGATATAAAATATAATGATTGACTATTTCTATATATTGTGAAATGATCATCGCAATAAGTCTAGTTAATATCCGTCACATACATAGTTACAAAAATTTCTTCCTGTGATAAAAATTTTTAAGATCTACTCTTGGAAACTCTCAAATATATAATATAGTATTATTAACTATAGTCACCATATTCCTCATAACATCCCTATGACTTATTTATTTTAGAGTGAAAGTTTATACTTTTTAACCCTTCCACCCATTTCACCTCCTGAACGGACCAAATTTGATCCTGCCAGGGGCCCTTGCACTCCAGCTCCCTCAGCCTAGAATATTTTCTTCCCAGATCTTCAATGGGCAGCTAGCTCATAGTTGGGTATATAGCAAGCCTGTGAGTTTCTCATGGGTAATGTCAGCCTAGAAGAGTATGGCTGGACTTGGGATATTTTGCTGGTTAACCACTTGAGAGGCCTGTCTTCCAGGTAAGAGTGTGCCGGCAGCAGGAGGCAGAGGGTTACATCACCAGAGGAAAGAGCCAAGGAGGATGAAAGAGCTGGTATTATCTAAGAAGCAGCAACCACTGACGAGCGGACCCAGATGTTTGCCCTTTTCCTCTTCTGTTCTACCCCAGCCCCCTGGAGGAGTAGGAGCCCAGAGAGAGAGGATATTTAAATCAGAGAGGAGGGTTTTAAGTTTTAAATTGAGGGCTTCCCTGGTGGCGCAGTGGTTGGGAGTCCGCCTGCCGATGCAGGGGACACGGGTTCATGCCCCGGTCCGGGAAGATCCCACGTGCCGTGTAGCGGCTGGGCCCGTGAGCCATGGCCGCTGAGCCTGCGCATCCGGAGCCTGTGCTCCGCAACGGGAGAGGCCGCAACAGTGAGAGGCCCGCGTACCTCAAAAAACACAATAAATTGAAGTGCATTGAGATTTATTCACCAAAAGGAAGCAGGCAACTATGGAATCAGTCGGCCCAACTCCAAGGCCGTCGTCCCCCTCAACACCAGTCTGTTGCCCTAGCTCTCAGTCTTATTTACTCTTGTTCTGGAAGCTGGTTTATTCCCTTCTCTGGGGAAACAGAAGACTAAAAACAGATGGGTTGTTCATCTGCTAGAAATGGTTTGTGTTTACCACCTAGGGACTCTAGACCCCATCCCACTGGAAGGATTTTTAAATGCCCTTCCCCTATCAGAGGCCCTCAGAATGCTGATCTAGGCCAAGAAGGCGTGCAGCCCCACTGTGTTCCTAGGTTCACGAAGATGCTGTCGGCCCGCATTCCATACAGTGCTTTGCAGGGCTTACCAGTTTAGGTGACCAGACATGCTGGATTTCCCAGTACCTACCGGTGGTGTGCCTGCTGCCCTAGCCTCATTATTAATGGAATTCCCTTTCAGTCAGTCTCAAAAAAGTATGATAAATTAAATGGCCACTCTACCAAATATTCATAAAAATCAGTTGAGGGAGGCAATTTCAAGGCACCCTTGAGCTGATTCAAAGAAAAAGGACAGACATGAGCAGTAAAGCTCAGAGAAAGCAGGAGGGAAACCCAGGCTAGTGCAGGGACGGTCCACTAGCCTCCTTGGCCGCGAGCTCTGACCAGCCGTGAGAGAGGAAATGCTGAGGACTGCTGTCGAACTTGTTTCGGACACTGGATGGCTGCCACTTACCCTTCAGCTAGCACAGGGCGGAAAGACCGGAATCTTCACTCCAGTGAAGGCTTGTCATCCTTCACTAGTTCGAAACTAAAGCCCCCCGGAGGTGTTAGAGAGACATCATTAAACATTGACCCAGGTGTCATCGCGGGCTTGCCCTCCCCCTGAGCGGGTAGAATGAGTCACACAAGAGTGAAGAGCAGGATCTTGGGGTTCCGCTTTACTTAACAGGTTTTTTTTTAACAAATCCATTTTCTGGTCCAAAAAGGGTAAAGAGAGAACACAGGTACAACTCTGCCACTGGCCAGTTCATATTTCTGTATCTCTTTTAGCCCTATTTCCCCTCCCCCCGCTTTTTTGGGACTGGCTTCAAAACTTTGTATAGTCTACGGAAAATATGTGTCCCCAGTTCTGCCACAACCTTCTGATTCTCAACAACAAATGATGTTTCAAGTTAATTGTCTCCTGTTTCACCTTCTGGACATTGCCAGATCTGGATACGGGGTTCTGGTGAACCCAAAAGGCACGGGTACCTGACACCACTCAGGACTCATACTTTCTGCAGCGCCACCTAGACCAGAAGGCTGTTACGGCAATCCCCAAAATGTCTTCATTAGAACACTAAATCACTCGTAGGTATTATATGAGGAAACAAGGTTTCCGTGATCAAAGGTGCTTATTGAAATGCAGATTTTAAAACATGTCTCTTTATTACAGGACTTCTTAACGCTTTTAATGTGCAAACATGCAAGTGAATCCCCAATAAAGAGAGGGAATATTGTGAGGCATCCCCCCCCCCCGCCTTGATGATGGTGCCATTTTTATTTTTGGTAGAAAATCTGGAAGGATAGGTGTTTAAGGCACACACTTCAGGAAACGTTGTTCTACTAGCCTTACTAGGAGTATATCCTTACAATGTACAACTAATATATGTAAAGCACTAATTATATTAATAATATTGCAAGAGCCTTTTCTTTATTTCAACTTCCATGATATTTCTATACGATGATTCTTTCTATTACCACTGAAAAGGTGGACACGTTGAAGTATTATATAGTCTTCTTTTACAATTCTATGAATTATGCTGTATATAGGCTGTGGGTAATATTCTTAGTAAATTACATCTACTTGTGAACTAAATATTGTACTATTTTGACTTTGTGCCATTGCCCACCGTTGTTGAGTTTCAACATTGCAAAAAATCAAAATCAAGAAATCAATGTGCTTCATAAAAGGAGCATCTATCTATCTATCTATATTTTTTGCGGTACGCGGGCCTCTCACTGTTGTGGCCTCTCTCCTTGCGGAGCACAGGCTCCGGACGCGCAGGCTCAGCGGCCATGGCTCACGGGCCCAGCCGCTCCGCGGCATGTGGGATCTTTCCAGACCGGGGCACGAACCCGTGTCCCCTGCATCGGCAGGCGGACTCTCAACCACTGTGCCACCAGGGAAGCCCTATCTATATATTTTTAAAAAATCAGTTCTGGTCTAGGTGTCCAGCAAACTTCCTTTAGCACCAAGCAAGAGCAAAAACAAACAAAACCCCCAAATACCAGACATAGAGATGGAGACCTCTCTTCTTCCTCAGGCTAGATTCCTGTTAGATTCCAAAGCATATTGTAGTGTAAATCCAAAGATTCCTGGTGGCCTTGCATCTCTGCTATGCACAGTATTTCTTACGTAATTTGAGGAACGCACTATGGTTGTAGTTTCTTGAGTGCTTTATCAGGATTATTCTTCTGAAAAGCTCGAGGAACATAAGCCAAAAGTCACCCGGAGAAGGTTTAAGCATCAGTGCTGTAGTTCAATGTCCTCACAAATAAATAGTCACAATGCAGGCTGGAAATGTCAGGGGTGCACGCACACCACATATCTGCCTTGTAATTCATTTGCTTTTTTGTCTCTACTGATACATTTAGAAAGAAGTGCTCGGGCTGAGAGGCATAGAATGAAAACATAAAATGAGTCTAAATCCTTTCCTTATATACTGTGATGATCGTATTGATAAAACATTCATAAAGACATTTATTGAAGTGGTGATTCTGATCCATTCTGCATTCCCAATTTTCATTTTTTACTCTTGTACTTGATTATGGGTGTCTGTAGCCTGGAGAATTCTAGTAAAAGAGGCCCTTTTAAAGCTAGTAAAAAAAAAAAAAAAGCCATATTGGTTTTTCTTAAAGCATTTTCCAAATATTTTTACTATAAAATAAGTAAGAGAGAAAAGTTTCCAAATTGCACAAGTCCACAGCTCCCTGAAAGCACACTGAAAACTATGCAGAATAATTTTGATTAGGCTGGATGACTGTGCCAGGCTCCAAACAAGTGGTTATTCTGTTGTGACATCTGCCAAGCAATGTGTCCATTGTGCTCTGGAATTTAATTCATTTTAAATGACTCCATCCAAATGATAAAACATGAGATGTGCTACACTCCAGGGGTAAAATACAATGATTGTTTTTAGTGTGACCACAACTGTTAGCTGGGAAGCAATACAGCCTGTTCTAATTAGGCCCTGATTATTGTCTCCTGGAAAACAGCTAGTTCAAGAAATGTGAGTGAAATCCTGTTAAGTGGAAGGATTGGCGTAAACAATCTTGCTTACTCTGGTGTGACTACAAACGCTGGCAGAGCCACATGCCGAGGCTTCCCAGAAAGAACAGCAAGAGTCTTCAGAAGAGAAACTATTTCAAAACTGAAAGATGCTTGGAATACTTACTGTAGGATACAGTTTAATATGTGTACCAGTGTAATTGATAAATTATTTTACTGATCTAGGACTTCTGTGCAAATGCCCCCAAATCCAAAATATTATAACTGCCTGTCTAAAAAGTACTGTGAAAGTTCCTAAGAGTTGTATGTGGTGGGGAACACTGCCTGGAAACATTAATGATTAGGCACTAAAAGGAACAAAATGAAGCAAGTTGAACCTCAGGAGAAAATACACGCAAACACACACATAAGAATTTGTGTCTCCCATATGCCATGTATTTAATATAAGCTTTGGAAACAAGTTCAGGTGAAATAAAAATCAAAGTTCTCAAAAGGTGAAAGATTAACTTAATCACGAAATCTTCCCTATTGACCCAAACATCAGTATGTTTTTTATTTCTATGCAAAAGTATGCCTTCAAACTGCTTAAATGATATATGATACACAAACCAGTTTTCAAATAATACAGCCAGTCATCTTGCAATTTAAAAAATTAGGTAAAAGATATTATAACACATTTCACACACACACACACACACACACACACACACACACACACACACACCAATGACAAAATTTGGCCTCTCCTAGAATAGAAGACCATTAAGAACGGCCAGAAAGGAACACCGCGTCACCCCTCCCTACAATCCAGGTAGTTTCCTTTAATCCAATAGCAAATCTGGGCATATTTGAGAGGGGTGATTCTAACAGCCACGTTGAAATCTTGTGGAGAACCGTTCATGTCTACCCACTGGTGCCCGGAAAAGATGCCAATAATTTTTCGCTCCCACTTCTGCTGCTGTCTCTTCCACATCCTCACGTAGACCCCGGACCCGCTGGCCCCGGGCTGGGCGTCACACTGCTGGTACAGCAGGTCATAGGTCTCATCTTTGACATCACAGAAGCGGTATACCAAGTTGCCCGGTCGGTCATTGTCATAACCGGAGAAGTGGATTCTGCCCCCTGGCAGCTGCTTGGCGGGAGGGCTTACCCCAATCTTCATGAACTTTCTTTTGTGGGGTTTTTTGAGTTCCAGGAGGGCATAGTCATAATCCATGCCAATGTCATTGGCATTGCCCTTGATCCAACCCTTGGGCACATGGGTGCGCTTCACCCGGATCCACTGAAATTTCATCTTCTCGGGCACGGCTGGGCTCGAGTCGTTGGCCCCTCGACCACCATCTTTAAACTTGGGCTTCAGGAAGCCCACTCGCAGTTTCTGGGTTCCTTTCACGTAGGTTTTCCCATCGTGTATGCAGTGGGCAGCCGTGAGGACGTGCTTCTCCGCCACCAGGGTGCCGGTACAGCCTGTTGATAACTTCACCGATGTTGAGAACGGGTAGTTGAGCAGGAAGTCCTTCCCAAAAATGCTGAATCTGCTGTCGTAGCCATAAATCTGCCGCTTCCTTCGAGACTTTCCCGAAGACTCACCCTCACCACTTCTGAGGACATAGATGCCCACATGTGTCTCGGTGCGGCTGCCGTTGGCATAGAGGGTTTCATAGGACAGGTACTGCTTGGCCTCTTCATAAGTGGGCAGTGGACTTCCCTTATGACACTGGGGGCCACATGAGGAGGACACTTCCAATTTGGCTTCGGCCCCAAAGTGTGGCTTGGCCAAGTTTAAGGTAGACTGGGGTAAGACCACGGGGAGGCGGTAGGCAGGCCAGGTGGGTTTCCAGTGGGCGCCGTAGGGGCTCACCTGCCCAACAGCACAGACGAGGATGGAGAGGAGGAGAAGCCCTGGGGTCCCCGCCATGCTGAGCACCACCCTGCAGGAACAAAGACAGGCAGGTCAGGAGGGCAAGGGGCTGAGCTCTCCTTTGCTGGGGAGGCAGCCTGGGGGCATGCCTGTCATTGTTTTAAGACTGTGAACCCTGCTCATTAATCGGGGGTGTGGAGAGGAATCCCTAGGTAATGGTCTCACTCACAACGCAAGGGCTTGACCTTGTTTGTTCCTGTGGCTGGGTGCCCAAAATGAAATTGGGTATTCATTCCCCTTGATGTTTAAGGTGTCCCTAAGGACGGCCTGCTGCAGGGCAGGTGCATGGAGTCATTAATTCACAGATGAATTGCTTGACCAGCCCTGATATCCATACAATTTTGAGCCTTCTTTGTGCTTGATTCTATACTTTCATCCTCTCCTACCTTCCTGGTCCCCCTGCCTTTCTTTCCTTCCTTCCTCTCAATCTCATTATAGGATGTACTTCGAAAATGTTCAGAGTAACTTGCTCATCTCGAGGGTAAATTTAAATTACACAGTTTATTGAATGACTAAGGCATCAAGGAGGGATGGGTCCACAGTGTCACACTTACTGGGACTCTGATTGCTTTTAAATGGTGAGTGATTGAGAAGAGGGAATGAGACTTTTTTTGTTTTATTTGTTTTGCTTTGCTTTGAATTTAGAACAACTTTAACTATTATAAGTTTAGTTTCAGAGTAACCAGGTCTCTGACAAACCAAATATTCCTTCATCCTTTGGATTTTGTTGTATACTACCAGGGTCTTTGTCAAAGATCTAAAGCTCTAATATTGCATCAAGTATCACACTGTGACTATTTCTATTCCTATTTCAAGTAACTATTGGTTACTTTTTCAGGTCTGTGCATCTGTGTTCCCAGCTAGTCTACATGCCTTGAACTTGGGCCTATGCCAGCAACTCAACAAAGATTTATTGCATGGATAGTTTGTATTTATGAAGAGTGAATGAATGAATGATTAGTGTAGCTCAAAAAATATATATTTTTTAAATTGGGGTATAGTTGCTTTACAATGTTGTGTTAGTTTCTACCATACAGCAAAGTGAATCAGTTATACATATACATATATCCCCTCTTTTTTGGATTTCTTTCCCATTTAGGTCACCACAGAGCATTGAGTAGAGTTCCCTGTGCTATACAGTAGGCTCTCATTAGTTATCTATTTTATACATAGTATCAATAGTGTATATATGTCAATCCCAATCTCCCAGTTCATCCCACCCCCCCACCCTGGTATCCATATGTTTGTTCTCTACATCTGTGAAAAAACATTTTGAATGATGCATGCTGAGTGCTAATGACAGAGATGCACATGGATGACGTGGTAGCTCAGAGAAAGGGTGTGGAATCCAGTTGTGGGGGAGAAGAAGTACAGGGGAGGCATCCCGGGGGAGGTGATGCTTGAGATGGGTGTTAAAGCTGAACAGAAATTTGCTAAGAGAGTGAAGGGGACTCTTAGAGGGAAAAACCATCTATGCAAGGGCAAGGAGACAGGCAACAGTACAAGTCACTTCGGTAACACACTAAGCTCAGCAAGGGTGGAACAGAGGACATGGTGGAAGCAGCAGGTGAGAGCCACGTTATGAAGGGCTGTGTATACTAGATGAAGGAGTTTGGATTTTATCCTGAAAGGTATGTTTTAAAGACCCAGAATAATCATCCCACTAGAGAAACAACAACAACAAAGATGACTGGCAGTACTCTTATAAATATTGAAGCATCAGTTGGCTCAGACTGGCTCCGAACCTTCTGTTCAAGAGAAGCTGAATAGCAGGTAGGTTAATTCATTCGCAATCAAGGACCCCAAAACAAGGACAAGGAGGGGTTAGGTCTTAAGAAGCTAGTGGGACATAGTGGGAGTGGGAGTCAGGAAGAAACTGTTTCACTCTTCTCACGCTTCCTCTTTGAGAATACAGAGCTGCTAGCAACTTCTGGGTGCCTTTTGCTTTCTTTTACATAAAACTGGAAAATCCCATTGATCTGATCTAGTCCAGCCAAGCATGCCAAGCCATACTCCCAATATGCACACATTATATTTTCCAGTATGTGCTTGCCCCACCTGCCTCTGGGATCTGTTTGCTTGACTTTCTGATTCCACTTCTGTCAAGTGCGTGGCTGGAAAAGAAAGAAATGAAGTCCTGGAAAAGCTAATTCCTTGGGACTTCCTGATTCCTTGAAACTGTTTCTCTCCATTTTTCCAAATAGGAAGGGTCCCTGGGCCCTTTGGCATGGAGGAAATATATCTAATTATTTCTCTAAATCCTTGAAATCATGGGGGGCAAGTGTATGTGCACACAAGTGTTTGTGCTGGTTGAGGGTACTGCCAGGACTAAAGGTTCTAAATGGATGAGGGAGGGGATGCTAACGCAGGTAGAGCCCTCTTCCCTAAGGGGGACTTTGGGGGTGGGTTAGGTGTGGTGAGGACAACACTTCAGGAGACTTCAGGGGATGGTTGTCTCTGATTATTCCTATCTCCTAGCCGAGGACCCAGACCTTGGACATACCTAGGGCTTGGACAGCCTTTTCTCTGTATAAGTTGCTGTGTAGGTGACGAAATGCCCTCCCACACCAGAATCCCTGCCACGTGTGATATGTACTAGGAGGAATCATGTATTTCCCACAGGGCTTCATCTTGGACCCGTACATACCACACCCTCCTCACTTTGACTATAACATGGAGAACATTAATGCCTGTTAACACTGAGCAACAGATGTGTTAAGCCAAGTTTACTTCAGCTTATCTTTGTTTTCCTTATAAATTTATTTATTTATTTATTTCTGGCTGCGTTGTGTCTTCGTTGCTGCCCGCGGGCTTTCTCTAGTCGCGGCGATCGGGGGGCTACTCTTTGTTATGGTGCACGGGCTTCTCATTGCGGTGGCTTCTCTTGCTGCAGAGCACGGGCTCTAGAACGTAGGCTCAGTAGTTGTGGTGCACGGGCTTAGTTGCTCCGCAGCACATGGGATCTTCCCAGACCAGGGCTCGAACCCATGTCCCCTGCATTGGCAGGCAGATTCTTAACCGCTGCGCCACCAGGGAAGCCCCCTAGATGGATTTTTAAAAGTGTATTTGAACTAGTTTCAGACTCGTTCCTACCATTCTCTTCCCTGACACCCCAGCCAATAGACAATGTCAACGGTTGGACGAATGGATAAAGCTAAAGACACGTGCCACTGGCACAGTCTTACAGAGTGTGAATTATTTACTGCAGTAAATAATTTGCACTCTGTACTCCTAGGATCCAATTAACATACAAATTTCAGATTTAGAATTTCAAAAGGCACGTTCTAGTTGATAATACGAGCATATTTTAACTGTCATGTTCTTCCTGCCCCTTGAAAATATCTACAACTTATGATAATATAGAGATCATACTATCTCATCTCCTCCTCTCTCTCTCCCAAGAATAATATTTTGAAAACAGGAATACCTGGCAGCTTGGACCTCTGGATTCTGTGTGTTCTTTCTTAAGATAAGCTGAAGTAGGGACTTCCCTGGTGGTGCAGTGGTTAAGAATCTGCCTGCCAATGCAGGGGACGCGGGTTCGAGCCCTGGACTGGGAAGATCCAACATGCCGCAGAGCAGCTAAGCCCGTGCGCCACAACTGCTGAGCCTGCGCTCTAGAGCCCGTGTGCCACAAGTACTGAGCCCGCGCGCCTAGAGCCTGCGCCCCGCAACAAGAGAAGCCACTGCAGTGAGAAGCCTGTGCACTATAACGAAGGGTAGCCCCCGCTCCCTGCAACTAGAGAGAGCCCGTGTGCAGCAACGTTGGAGACCCAACGCAACCAAAAATAAATAAATAAATAAATAAATAACATTGTTAATGTACTAAAATTGCAAAAACCCCTACATCCATATAGGAACTTTGTCTTAATGAATTAACCCCCTCTCAGGCAAAATTGATTCTAATTTCACCTTTCCAAGTGCTTGCCCTGTATAGTAAAGCCCTGTTTAAAAAATACTTTCCAAGGCCTTGAAGCATGCCTCATTTCACATGTGTCACCATGGCATACCTTTTTGAAAAATGTCTGCCTTTCAAAAAGTAAACACTGTTTTTAGAAACCAGTTAGTGGGTGTGGAGACACAGGAACAAGTCTTTTTCTGGGGTATGCGTGTTGGCTCTCACTGGCCACAGCTTCACTCCAGCCTCTCAACACACAGAATCGAATTTGTTCTTCAGCAAAATGAGGGCTGACTCTGCCAAGGGCCTCCCGGACTACTTACAGATCACAGGATGCTGTTAGAGGGCAGTAAAGAGCCTACTGCAGACTATGGCTAGAATATTAAGACTCTAGACGAATAGCATCTAATCTAATCCAGAGCCTTCACAACTGAAATTCTGGGCAGTCAACCAGTTTAGGAGAAGTCAGCCATCTATAAGTAAAACTGCTAAACCAACAGGGCAGGGTAAAGCTCTAATCCCTTAAAAATAAACTTTTCAGATATGTCAAAAACACTAATTCTCTTAGTTTGAAGCATCGCTTACAAGTTCCCTATATTATTATTTCAACTCTATTCATTATTTTGTGTGGTAAGACCTTATTCTGAGAACATTTTATATCTTCATTAAAGTTTCTAGGGTTTCCCTGGTGGCGCAGTAGTTAAGAATTTGCCTGTCAATGCAGGGGGCACGGGTTCGAGCCATGGTCTGGGAAGATTCCACATGCCGTGGAGTAGCTAAGCCCGTGCACCACAACTACTGAAGTCCGCGCACCTACAGTCCATGATCCACAACAAGAGAAGCCACCACGATGAGAAGCCCACGCACCTCAAAGAAGAGTAGCCCCCGCTCGCTGCAACTAGAGAAAGCCCACGCGTAGCAGCAAAGACCTAACACCGCCAAAAAGAAATAAATAAGTTAAATAAATTTAAAATAAATAAAGTTTCTATCTAACTCTGAAAGCTACAAAACTGTATTTAAAAAAAAACTTTAATTCAGATTTAGAAATTAATGCAGGTCAAATTATTCCAAATTGATTTGGTTTTTAAATACCTGATCAGAAATTGGAAGAGAAAGTTGTATGTTCTCAGGTCCCCACCTGGGTTTAAACTGACAACGGTATTAAAGTTACAAGCTTCATAAGTTACTCACTCCTTTACCGAATGTGTGTTTAGGGTGATTTAGAAATTGTTATGAACAATGATCTCTTAGTCTTCTAGCTCTGGTCTTTCCAGGTCCAAGATTCTCTCATTTTATAATTTTCCAGGGACACAAAAGTCCAGGTCAGGCATTATGTTGTTTATAGACAGCGTCTGCACTGTCATTTACTGCTCAGGAGCTTTTACTCAAAGAATTGTGGAAGGCGGAGGCACAAGGGGAAAGGAAAAGGAAAATTTATCATGCTAATCTCTTGCCTGTCTGGACAGCAAGGTTTCCCTTATCTGTTTGCAAAGGAAACAAAGGCCTCCAGCAGAGGGCAGCTTTCAAGAATGGAGAAGAGGATGGCTAGGTGAGAAAGCCCTTAGCAAAGTCTTGGGGTGGAGGGAGGGACACACCCTACTTCAACTCAGGGCCTTTCCTAAGGCATTTATACCTTGCCCTGACCCCTTCCCCATTAATAAAACACCTTAAAATTTGGTGGGTGGCTTTGCATTAATTTCCCAATTCACCTGATACTAGGATAATTCCCCAGGAGACAATTATTGTTTCCATTTTTATAAACTCTTGGTAAACCTTAGCTATGCCCATTTAAGTTTATTTAAACATAAATACTCTAGGATGAAAACAGTCATAATCTCACTACTGGAAAAGTAACTAATGGATCACGTAATTTTTAATTCTCTCCTGACTTTAAATGAATCATTTTATCTTTATAGAACTGTCTGGAAAACTCACACCTTAAAAAAGGAATGAACATTTCCAAATCTTATCCTTATTATTAACCAACAAGGACCTACTGTACAGCACAGGGAACTCTGCTCAATATTATGTAACAACCTAAATGGGAAAAGAATTTGAAAAAGAATTCAAATTCTTGCATATGTATACATGCATATGTATAACTGAATCACTTTGCTGTACACCTGAAACTATCACAACATTGTTAATCGACTATACTCCAATATCAAATAAAAAGTTAAAAAACAAATGAATTAATTAAAAAAAATCTGGACAAAATAATTCAGGTCTACAACATTTCATTTCTAGGAATAAGCCTTTACTGGATAAGGAGTCCTTAGATACATAATTATCTTTTAAAGTTCCCAACTAAGTATTTTCATGCATCACTTCACCTAAATGACAAAGAATGGAAAATGAAGGTAAGCAAATATTTTCTCGCCATGCTTAGTAATATGGAAACAGTATTCCTTTTCCAGCTCAGTATATCTGACTCACAAGAGGGTTACACTTTCCATGTCCCAACACTCACCATGAGCCGCTGTCCCTCTGTCCACTGTCTAAAAATATTTATACCTTATGAAGATGCTGCCACTTCATAAGCCCACTAATAACCTTACAGTGAAGGGACACTGCACATTAGCAGATGTGCAGACAACAATCACTGCTTGGAGACCGTGGCACTGAGATGGCTCTCTGCCAGTTCTACACCTTGAAAACTGCAACAACACAGGTCTCCTCAAGAGGGCAAGTGTTTGGGATAATGGTTTAACTCCTATAGCAAAGAAGTGCTGGCAGGGAAAATCTAATCCTCAGGATATAAGTTCTCTGTTGTACAACATCTGAATTCCTGTGACCACTATAAACGGTAATGACAGGAAGAAACAGCAGGGAAGTTTGTGAGGATAGAAGTTTTGGACACCATCTGGAAGGATGGCAAAGGGTTTTTCCATGGACTCTCTGCCCAGGGATACTGAACAGTGAAACCATGCTAATTCCTAAAGCAAATAGCTAAAAATGAACAAAGCTCTGGGAATACTCTGCAGCCAGGCATGCTCTCATTTTCCTGAGGCACAGAACCTGTTAAAGGGAAACAAACCTAATCACATAATGGTTTAAGAATTACAGTCTCGTACAGGAAAGAAATGCAGGGTATTTACAAGCCCAGCTACCCTAAACATAATCTTGTGGTCAAACGAAGTTTAACTTCTTCTCTATCAGATTTTAGGCAAAATGAACTACCCCAGTGAGCCTGGGACAAACCTGGCAGCAGAACAAGAGCAGAGTATAAAACTGTCAATGGTGAGACCATGAGAAACGAATTCCCTGGAGTTGGGGGCGGGGGAGGGGAGTTAGGCATGAATAATGGCTGGTGGATTAAATCCTAAGGGATCTATGAGAAAAGATGTGCAGGAGAACCTGAGACTCTTAAACACTGCAGACAGGGGCCAGAAGTGTTCTCAGACCCACTAATGGGCACTTTGGCACTTATACTACAGACAGAAAAATGCACCCACATTCACCATCTACCTGAATAAATTGTCAGTGTTACAAAAATGAGATCCATATTAGTTACCTTGGAAAAATGCTTCCTTTCCAGTTCAGGCAATGGAAAGGATGACGAGTTATCTCTTGACTTTAAGTGGCAAAAATACAAGTGAAACAATCTATTCAAATGCAGACGGTGTACATATGATCACAAACACTTTCACAAGTACAGATAGTGGCTTTCGTGGCAGTTCCTAAGTTCCTTTTGCCCACTCCACCTCCAATCCACTCCTGTCTGACAGACTTCTTAAGAGATGCAGTTATAAGGTCTATTTTAAATGCCTCTTATGCACAGGTATGATTCTGAAACAAGTGCAATAAATAGCCTGATATTAATTTGGAATTCAGCTTTTGGCCACAGCTGACTTCAAACCATAAATTCAACTCCTTACCACAGGGCCTCGTCAAAACGATTCTGGCATTGGCCTACCTGCTCCTAAGGATGGCACAGGGACCCCTCAAGTTCAGTTTCAGAAGCTAAGAGAAGGCAACCCTGAGCCAACACTGATCCTGAACAACCAGGAGCTTTCCATCAGCCAGGGGCTGTTTCTGAAGTCTCATGGATATCACCCAAAAGGGAATTAAACAAACAGGCTTTTTTATCAGCCGCTTTCTCATGAGATGTTCGAAAGCAAACCTAATTTGTGTTCCGGAGGGGAGTAGTAGTTTTCCTTCATCTAAATAATTTTTCTCCCTCCTCTTTTAAAACATTTTTGAAACTTTTTTCAAACTGTTTTTTTAAACGTTAACTAGTGATGAATGTCCACAGGCTCAGGAAGAAATATTTGCTTCCAGCAACTGTTGATAGTTCACGGACAGTAGTTTCTAGGGATGCGCAGGGTTATCAATCAAGGCACCAGAGAAAAGAGCCTCTTTGCTGCAGTCTCCTTGCTTGCTAAGGTTTGTTCACAATCACATGCCCAGGATTTAAAAATTAATGTTCAGATCTTGTTGGAATACTTATGTGCAAAACTCAAGGGAAAAAGTGAGGGTATGCGTGTGTGTGTGTCTGTGTGTGCACGTAAGAGGCGCCGGTGTTGTCATCTTCCAGCCGGAGGACAGCGTGCCCAGAGCGGGCTCTTTCTCTACTCCCACCCAGCATCCGAGATGGTAGTTGCAAAACTTTCCTTCCCCACCCGATCCACGGGTGACACTGCGTGATTCCAAATGCCCTGCAGCTCCTGAGTCTCCGCGGAGCTCCCCCAGGCCGCCGATCGCACCCCTCGAGCCCCGAGGGTAGCCGAGGCGAGGTCTCCGGTGCCGTCCCCCCAGCCACGCAGCCCGCGGTCCCCCCGCCTCATCTCGGGGAAGGGCCCGCCCTGGCCGGGGACCCGCGCAACCCTTCCTGAGCGAGCCTGGGGCCTTCGCTGCCTGCGGTCCGCCGCCTGCTCGCAAAGACCAGGGGCGCCTAAAGTCGACAGCCGAGATCTGGGGCCGCGGGCCACACCTGGTGCGCGAAAAGCCCCTCCGCAAGTTTGAAGAGTTGGAGAGAAACCTGTGCGCTTCCCACCCCACATGCGCTTTGAGAGTTTTCAAAGTTTTGAGGTGATGCCCGAGTTCCTTCCCGCTTCACCCAGTCTCTCGGGGGCCTCAAAGGGGCGGAAACCCGCGAAACGGTGGCAGGACCGCCAGTGCTTTGCATCCCCTTCAGCAGCGCCCAGTGCGGTGCTTGGGGCCCGGAGCAGGGCAGGGACTTGGCAGCTTCCAGTAACCGGCTGGGTAGGGAGCCCACAGGCCTCAGCTCTCTCTATCAGGGCACCAGCGGGTGGAGCCACCTCCTCACCCAGTGGGCAAGCGGCCCACAGAACGGGCAAAGAAGGTACAGATTACCCGTCTTTGACAGGTAAGGCAGGGGAGGAGGTTTTTCAGGGCTTAATGACTTGCCCCAATGCACTGAGGCCGCATTCTTTTTTCTGTGAAGCCCTTTAGCCTGCCTGTCTCCCACCAAAGTCTGCTCTCAAAAAGAGAGGACTTAACAGGCTGTTTCACACCAACGTGTTAACGACAGACCAAGGTGCTTGTGTTTGCCACCGATTTTAAATAGGAAAGCCCCAACACGTGTCGCTCTGTGGTGATTCTCAAATACGAGGGCACTATTTTAAGGGCAAAATTTTCTTAAACCAACCCACTCCTGGCTTAAATTATTTTCTTTTAAAACGTTGCATTACTATAAACATAAAACGAGATATAAGCTTGTGTCATAGCTTTTGAACAATTCTGGAATAAAACCAAAACAAATTTATAAGTTAAATATAAAATTCTCCTCCCAGAGCTGTAAAATTTAAATTACTAATGTTTACACAACTACTACTAGCAACATGTGGTACTGACTGCCCAGGTGTGAGTACATTTGAGCTCTGCGTGGCTCTACGACTCTTATGGTGTGGGAAGGGCCCTGTATTGACTCGATTTTCTCATCTCTTTCCTCCCTTCCAGGTACCACACCTCCTCTGCTCACACTCTATATTATTGTAATAGTTGGCTTTCATTTGACTCTGATACATAATTAGAGATTAAATTTGTGCTATTCCTTTCTTATTAGCATAACGAGTAAAGGGGTAAGTGTTGGTGGCAAGGCATAGCTCACACAGGCACTGAGATCACAAGGCAGTACTTGGTATCAGATGGTTATCCCAATGATCCAGAATGTGTTCATATTCAATTTTTTAATCATAACTATGAAAAAAATAAATTTTGGCTCTCCAGCTTCCATTTGGAGAAACACCATTGAAAGTCAAATACCTAACTTAATAGAGAAGGCGGGGTTGGAATTAGAAGGAGGGGAAGAAGGGAGAGACTTCCCAAAGCACCTATTACATGCAAAGCATTGTGTTAGGCACCAAAATAAAGAGATGGCCACAGGAAGACAGTCCAGCAACATAATTAAGAGTATGCCAGTGGCATTCAACTATGTGAGTACTATTCCAGGCTCTGCCTCTTATTAGTTGTGTAGCTTTTGGCTTGACCTTTCTGTGCCTCCGTTTTCTCCTCAGTAAAATGGCGACTACTTCATAGCAATGTTTGAAGAAATGAATGAATTAATACACATAAAACGCTTAGCACATGGCCTGACACACAGTAGGCCCTTAATAAATATTAGCTGTTGTCACATCTGTTATGTAAAAAGAACGTGCCTTCTCTCTGCTTTGGAGCACCATCCTTCAGGAGCACCTCAACCTACTTAGACATTCATTGCTCATTTGTCCTGGTGGTTTCTGAAATTAGTGTCACCAATTTAGGGAAGTAGAATCTTGGAGAACAAGATGATTTTATTCCCATCATTCAGAGAGAGCAACTGAAAGCGCAGAAGGGCCCACTGTGCCCTCTCCTAGCTCCACTCCCAGAGCCAGCCTCAGGCCTAGCACCCCCTACCCAGACAGGAGCTCCAACTACAGATGACCTGTGGAACTGTGGGTTTGAACAAGCTCCACCCACTTCTCTTGTTTCCTGGAGCTGTCAGTAGTAAAACGAGAGGATGCTACCTGGCTCAAAGGTTGTCACTGCGATTGCCATAAGGACAGCAACAACAACGGATCTGTAGAGAACTTTGACGCCAAAGAGAAATGCCCTGTGTAGCAGGAGTCCTCAGGCTGAGCCTAGATATTTGCTATTTTTTTGTATTTGCCCCACTCCGCTACCTGAAAAAAAAAATACCACCAGATAAAGCAGAACCCTCACTGCTTAAGAACTCAATTCAACTCTATAATCGTAATTCTCAAATACTTTTCATGAGTATGGCACTTGAGTTGTTAAAAACGCATTCAGGGCAAGGCCCACACATTTAGCGAGTGCTGTATAAGGTACAGGGGCTGTGAGAAAGAAAGCAAATATCCCTCATCTCAAGGAATTTATGCTTTGGATAGAAACGAAACAAAATCAAATACAGGAGAAAGTGAGATGTAGGCTGGATCAGGCTACAGCTAGAGAGCATGGAAGGGGGAATTATTAATTCCCACTCCGGCAGGTGCTAAAGTCTCCCATGAGGTGGTAGAATTTGAGCTGCAACTCAGAGGATGAAGACTTGAGCAAGCTTCAACAAACATCTCATTGGGTTCCTCCACTGTGTAAACGAGGGCAATCTGGGGGTGAATGAAGAGGGCAGAACTAGGATGGGATTGTAATAATTATAGCTATGTTTGTTGAATGTATATTATGTGCCAGGTAGTGTGGAATATACTTTATTACATGTGAGACTGAGGTTCAAAGTGGTTAAATGGGTTACCCAGTGCTGTACCACTAAGAAACGTGGCTGTGAGTTCTGCCCAGTCTGTCCTACTGTTTCAGCAGGCTCTGCTGTGTTATATTGCTTCCCAGACCTGCCTTTTCTTGTGCTAACAATCAGGAGGTTGAATCAGTGGCTGCTGTCGCTTGAGCTCAAAATATCCTTTTGATTCTATCTTGCTTTTGTTCCAGTTATGCAATCACTTAGTAATGACCTGTTACATGGCCTCAGTGCAGGAGACAAGATGGGACTGAAAGATAATTAGAAACCTAGGGTGTGGCAGGGAGGGGGAAGACCCAACGCCAACTCTATAAACTGCTAAACTCAATGTTAGTGCTGATTTTCTTTTAATTGAAGTATAGTTGATTTACAACGTTGTGTTAGTTTCAGGTGTTCAGCGCAGTGTTCAGTAATACATATATATCTATACTTTTTCAGCTTCTTTTCCATGATAGGTTATTACAGGATACTGAGTATAGTTTCCTGTGCTACACAGTAGGACCTTGTTGTTTATCTATTTTATATATTAAATATAGTAGCGTGTATATGTTAATCCCAAACTCCTAATTTATCCCTCCCCTTAGTGCTTATGTTTCACGAGGCCGAGATCCGCGTGCAGCTTCAACAATTTGCCAGTTTGAAAGGTATCAATGAGGATTATTTCTAAGGAGATAAATTTACATATTTAAAAATCCTTTCCATCTGGTTTCTTACTTCTGTGGTGATAATATGGCTCTAGGAGTTCAGTCAGTAAGTGGAGGTTTCTAGCTCCGTGTAGTGAGTGAAAAGAGAAATGGAGTGAGAGACAACACAGGGTTGGGAGAGAGGCATTCTCAACCTGTCTGGGTGACTTTGGATAAATCACCTCACTTAACCTGGATTTCGCATCTGTAAAAAGAGAGCCTAGATGACCTGCTCTTACAGTCTTTGAGTCTACAACATTGTAATTCTTATGGAAGCATGATCCACATATATTTTTATCTTTGGGCACCCAGCATGTAGTCCTAGGGTAGCAAAGCATGTGGAACTCTGGAGTCTGACTGGCTTGGACTCAATTTAGAATTCATTTAGTTGCTGGGTGATCCTGGGCAAGTTATGTGACTTTCTGCGCCTCACTTTTCTCTTCTGTACAATGGAGCTTATTTCAGGCTGTTGTAAGGACTCAGTGAGATAATCAGTACAAAGCACATAGTACAGGGCCAGCACAAAATAAATTCTGAATTGGTATTACCTATTGTTAATTATTACTACTGTTCCTCTAAGTGCTTAATAAATGTTTTAAAATTTGTTGAATGAGTGAATGAATCAATCAAATTGTTATAGTATCAATGCTAAAAAGTTTAATCCAGGCTTTCCAAGAAAAAAACTATCTTAAGACTTTTGTTCAACCCCAAGTCTTTTGTCATAGGTTTGGTTTGTAGGCAACAAAGAGTTTCCTAGTTTAGTCATCCCTTGGTATCCATGGAGGATTGGTTCCAGGACTGACGCAGATACCAAAGTCCAAGGATGCTCAGGTTCCTTATGGCATAGTATTTGCATATAACCTACAAACATCCTCCATATACTTTAAATCACCTCTAGGTTACTTATAATACCTAATATAGTATAAATGCTATGTAAATAGTTGCTGGTGTGGCAAATTCAAGTTTTGCTTTTTGGATCTTTATGGATTTTTTTTTTTCAAATATTTTTGGATCCATGGTTAGGTGAATCTTTGGAGCACATGGATACAGAGGGCTGCCTGTACTGAATTTAGGAAGAGTTACAGATTCAAATGGGAGCCAGGGTTGGATTTTTGTCTCCTCTTCCAATCTCCCTATGGCACCATCAGTTCATTTATTCAACAAACATCTACTGAACGCTAACAATGTCAGGTCTATATATTTGTCAGTGTTTTAAGGGCAAAACCAGATTTTTGTCTCATGATGGTGGGATTTAAAACCTTGCATGATAAAAAATAAAACCACAACAAACTCCTATAATTTAAAAAAAAGAAAAAGCTAACAAAAAGAGCCGCTAAAAATCATCTTTATAGCACTTCATAAAACAAAATAAATGTATTTGTATTGCACTTAAAACTTTTAAAAAATTCCTGTTTTTGTTACGTATAGATTACTCATTTGGAAATATAAGTAATCAGTACACTATGAATATAAATATGTAAAGTTATATAAAACCTTAAAATATAAAGTAGTTGTAGAGTTAAATTGTCACATTGGTACATATGGTAACCTAAAAAGAAAAAAAACAAAAAGCTGTTCAAAAAAACAAAAACAAAAAAAAGGCAAAGGAAGGCTTTACTCTAATCCTACATATAGCAATCTAAAATTATTAGGAAGAAAAACAGGCTTTGGCAATTTCCTGTATACCGTGGGCAGTGTTCTAGACTGAAAAATTAGAAACATTTTGAAATAACTGTGTGTTTCTTATTTTCTCTGTTCAAATTCAGAAAGTCTCCGGAGGCCAGTGCTGGACTTCTCTGATGTACTGTAACTTGCATACTGGATCTCATGATCAAGAACAAAAGAGAAAAAAGATTTTTTTTTTCTTCCTTTAACTCAAGGAGAAGCAGCAGAGCTGCTGGCCTTGAAATAGACTTTAAAAACCTTTTGATATTCTCTTTACATTTACGTTATTAAAATTTCTTCCAAATCTCTATAACTTTAAAAGGCATTTTTGGAAAATCCTTTCGTTTTTAATTTATGTTCATATTTATCCATATATATTGGATTCTTTCTTTTCTGTCTTATAAGGAGTAATCTTTTATGCAGTTAAGTATGGGGTCTGGATATTCAAATTCAGTGTCTTTCCATGAGGTTTCTCCTTTTTCCTGGCAAATTCTACTCATCCTTTAAGCTTAAACATCAGCTCTTTTCTGAAGGCTTCCAAACCCTTCATTGCTAGATAAGGAGTTCATTCTCTGTTTTCAGAGAATTGTATTGAAATTATAGCTTACATTGTAACTATATATTTTCATTTCATGTTCAACCTCAAGCAGTCCAGAGCTTTTTATTTCTTAAAAATTGTTATACAGTCTTTCTTTCCTCCCTTTCTTCCTCCTTCCCCCCTCCTTCCTTCCCTCTCTCCCTCCCTTCCTTCCTTCCTTCTGGCTGTGTGGGTTCTTCATTGCTGTGCGCAGGCTTCTCTACTTGTGGCCTGCACGCTTAGTTGCGGTATCTGGGAACTTAGTTCCCCGACCAGGGATTGAACCCGGGCCCCCTGCATTGGGAGAATGGAGTCTTAACCATTGGACCACCAGGGAAGTCCCGGTCCAGATTTTCTGATGAGTGGGAACTCTGTCTTGTTCTTCTAGTCCCTATGGTTTCCCTCTGTAGTCTAACAGAGCCTGGCTCAGGATAAAGGCTCCATTAATTTTTACTTAATAAACGATTGAATGATGAATGAGCAAAATTCTTTTGCTTTTTAAATTTAATTTATTTTTGGCTGTGTTGGGTCTTCGTTGCTGCACACGGGCTTTCTCTACTTTTGTTGAGCGGGGGCTACTCTTCGTTGCAGTGTGTGGGCTTCTCATTACGGTGGCTTCTCTTGTTGCGGAGCACAGGCTCTAGAGCGCAGGCTTCAGTAGTTGTGGCTTGCGGGCTCAGTAGTTGTGGCTTGAGGGCTCTAGAGCGCAGGCTCAGTAGCCGTGGTGAACGGGCTTAGTTGCTCCGTGGCATGTGGGATCTTCCCGGACCAGGGCTTGAACCCATGTCCCCTGCATTGGCGGGTGGCTTCTTAACCACTGCGCCACCAGGGAAGCCCCTTGTTTTTCAATATGGTAGTAATATGTCATAGAACAGTGGAGTTCTGTAGGATACAGTTTGTGAAAAACCATCCATAAGCTTAGCCCCACTTCCAGGAGTGAACCACCTCTGTTCCCAACACGTGGTTTGTGCTTTTTTGCCTCATTACCTTTGCTTGTATTTGAAACTGTTTCCTTCATATCCACTTGTCTCAAGTCTACTTTTTAAAAAAATTGAAGTATAGTCGATTTACAATATTGTGTTAGTTTTAGGTGTACAGCATAGTGATTTGGTATTTTTACAGATTATACTCCATTATAGGTTATACAAGATAATGGGTATAATTCCATGTGCTATGTAGTCAATCCTCGTTGCTTATCTGTTTTATGTATAATAGATTGTACCTGTTAATCCCATACCCCTAATTTGTCCCTCCTCCCTTCCCTCTCCCCTTTGGTAACCACTAGTTTGTTTTCTAAATCTACTTCTATACATTTTTAAAGGGCCTAACACTGTGTCACATCCTCTACAAAGTTTTTTTTTTTTTTTTTTTTTTAAAGTATTTTTTTAATTGGCCTTTGATTTCCCATAACACTTTCTACAACGTTCTCATGGCTCTAATAATTTTATTTCTTTTATTATCACTTTACCTCTCTTCTCCCTTACCACTGAATACTATGGGTTTGAATCTCTGGTCTGCATCTCTTTTGCTGGATGTATCAGTCGGGATCTTGACAGAAACCCAATTTGCCTTTGATTGGTTCAGATGAGGAGATTTTATTGAAGTGGCTACTTGTGGAGGTGAGGACAGGGTGGAGGGAACAAGCAAGGACAGAGCACCCAGTGTCTAGCAACAGGCGGAAGCCATCACTGCTCTTGGGATGGGAAGTAGAGGGAGGGAAGGCTGTAGCAGAGCTGGGGGAGTGAGCGCCCAGGTCCAGGGCCTGCTGCCAGGAGCCGTGTGTCTATGGAGCAATGCAGCCGCTGCAGGAAAAAGGGGATGAGTGGGAAAGAAACACCCTGACCTCTTCTCCCACCCTCTGATCTCTGGAGCCTGCCAAAGTCAGCTCACAAGGGAGCTGGGCTGTGCTGTCCGTAAGGCTCAGCCTCCTGGGCACAGGGCAGGGCAGTGAAGGGTGGAGAATTGCTGGGAGGCAGACAGAGAATAACTAGCACACTGGGAGAGGCTCCATTTCCTCATCTGCAAGATAGAGTAGTGACAGTCCCCTTCTCCCAGGGTTATAGTGAGGATTAAATTAGGAAATGCATCAAAATACTTCTCAACCTCTGTGGTGCCTGATTCTACTCATTAGCTACTTATTATTATTATTTACAAAAACACCTCTTTGGATACGCCTAGTGTAAAAGCTAATTGAGGAAGGTGCCGTGTGTTGGTTATTTTGTAGCCCTTACACATCCAGCCCAAAACACTGTTGTAGCATGACCCAAAATACATGGCATTTTGTAGGTGATGGGGGAGGGCTTTTTTTTTTTTTAATTTTTAAATTTTATTTTATTTATTTTTTTATACAGCACGTTCTTATTAGTTATCCATTTTATACATATTAGTGTATATATGTCAAACCCAGTCTCCCAATTGAGGAGGCCTTTTGGACAGGGGTAACAGGGAAGATTGTTTGGCTGTTTGGACTGACATCATCAGCCAATCTGACCTTGAAAACAGACAACAGTGAGATAAATTTGAGACTTATTTTTAGTTTTCAGCAGACTTTTTGGGCACTTCGTAGACCTAGTCCGAGGCCTCTAGTCTTTCTTTACCTCAGCAGAGGGGAGAGTTACTGAAAAACAAGCCTGCTCACCAGGACTGGCATTCCATAGCCATCCCTGGGAATGGTAGTGATTCCTCATATTTTGAAAGCAAAGCAAGGATGGCCAGCCCAGGGTTTAATGCAGGCAGGTTTGTATCTATGGAAGCCATTTGCTTCCTGCTCTTTCAGACCAGTAACCTGGTTTATTTCAAACACAGGATCAACTGGCTTCTGCTCCCCTTGGTACACAGATTAGGGAAACCACAAGAATAGTCATCCGTGTTCTTTTCACTTCAGAGCCCACAGAACGCCTTGGAAAGCCAACTGACTCTTCACCTGAGACCAGAAAGGCCGATTCCAGAGAAAGTCCTTTCACAGGAGCTGGGGGTGGGGTGAGGTGTGAGGTGGGGACTCACCCACATGGAGGCAAGTGGGTGTCGGAGCCGGTGACTGCAGCTTGTGCTCTTGGGGGAAGGGTGAGTTCTCAGGGTGACAGAGCAATGAAGGTCACGCTGGGAGGAGATTCCCGTACTGACACCAGCAGCTGCAGGTGGGGACTGCCTTCAAGGAGGAGTGACTTTATCCGGGTTTCCAGCAGACTAAAATTAGTGAGGACACTTAGCTCCCAGATCTTGTGGGATCTGTAAGTAGTTGCTCACGTTATTGTCCCCGTCCCTGAAGAATCAAGACCCAAGCCAGAACTGTTAAGAAATGGCTCTGAAGCTGCTCCACCCGCCAGCCTCACGCTGCCCTGGTGGCCCAAGCGTGGGTCCTCTCTGGCTTTTCCTAGAGCACACGAGCGTTTCATCTCTTTACTCAAGGCTGGCCGAGGGCCTGTTTGGACAATTGTGTGCAGCCAGAGCGAGGCCTTACTTGCCACATAAGCAGTAGGTTCACTCCATTAAACAGAAGAGTAATAGGTAACAGAGTAGTTTGGGGATTATGCCATCAATAAAAATTAGCTCCTCCTTTAAAACTCTGACACCCTCCAATCTGCTTCTGACCCCATCTTTAGGTGATTATTATTATTTTTTTTCGGTACGCGGGCCTCTTACTGTCGTGGCCTCTCCCGTTGCAGAGCACAGGCTCCGGACGCGCAGGCTCAGCGGCCATGGCTCACGGGCTCAGCCGCTCCGTGGCATGTGGGATCTTCCCGGACCGGGGCACGAACCCGTGTCGCCTGCATCGGAAGACGGACTCTCAACCACTGCGCCACCAGGTAAGCCCTTTTAGGTGATTGTTGTCTTCTATAAAAATTTTAAGAGAGACTTCCCTTGCAGTCCAGTGGTTAAGACTTCGTCTTCCAATGTAGGGGGTGCAGGTTCGATCCCTGGTCAGGGAGCTAAGATCCTACAGGCCTTGTGGCCAAAAAATCCAAAACATAAAACAGAAGCAATATTGTAACAAATTCAATAAAGACGTAAAAAAATTTTTTTTAAATAGACATTTTAAGAAAGGTACAGTGTTTCCAAATTGCTACAATTAACAGTACAGTTTCCATTAAGAAGATCTTAGAAATAAAATAGTCATATAATAAATCTCAAGAAACAGATTTGAAAGTTAACCTATATAATATATTCTTTGTAATTGTGGCAAAAACAAAATAAAGCAAAATAAAAACAAGCAAAAAATTAGCTCTTCTTAGCAATGTGACACCATCCCAAGATGATATTTTTTTGTTTTAACGTTGAAATGAAAAAGGCACTTGGCTTCAATCCAGGAAGACCCAGAAGGCCCAGCCCTGTGCTAAACCATTATGACCTCATGGTTGTGTAAATTGCATATCGGTAAAGTGAGGTTATCCAAACTATCTTCTCTTTCAGAACAAGAGATGGCAATGTCTCTCTTTTTTTTCCTCTTTTTTTTTTTTTAAAGCAATGCAATAAAATCAAACTATTTAATGCTTAAAACCCATTCTGCAGGAAAATTAAGAACAAATAAATGACAAGTCTTTGATTTGTTAGACCACTCTGAAAAGTTGATTGCTGACTTCAAGGCAAATTCCAGTCCTGGTAGCAGCCCTCCAATCTCAGCCCCAATCATAATTTTATTATCAACACTTTCATCCCTGCCCCATGATCCCAAATCTTCAGGGAATTGAAGTTCACTCAGAGTTTGAGTATTCTTGATCTGAGCTTGTTAGGAATCAACCTTTGTATTTACTCTAAGACCTGCCTGACTAGAGTAGAAAGCATGAGTGAACCAATAAAATTGTTTTGTGTAAATTTAGAGTTTAAAAAGTTTTTTTGGTAAAAGTATTTATAGCATTAGTATAAAGTTCATTTTCACAATAATGGCTATTTATTATCTACCAGGTACCAGACACTTCCCACTGCTTATTTTATTGGACCAAATAGCTCTGAGCAGTAGGAACACATATCCCTCCTTTTGCTGGTAAGAATGCAAGGCTCTAAATAGTTAAGTAAAATTCCCAGTTTGAAATGTTGGAGAAGGGATTCAAACCCAGGACTCTCTACCCCAAATCCATGTATCATAAAGTTTCCCATATTGTTCCTGTTAGAATGGTTTCAGATACAAGTAATGGAAACCCCTGACTTACGCTGGCTTAAATGACAATAAGGAAGTTGATTATCACACACGTCAAGAAGTTCAAGGGTAGGGTGATTTCAGGTAAGGGGAACTCAAGGCTCCAGCTCTGCTTCTCTTGGCTCTGCAATTACCATATCCAATTACATCCAGAGGAAAAAAAAGAGGAGCTTCTCTTCCTATGTCTCTCAGGAGCAAGACAGTAATACCACTTCCCAGACCTCTCTTCATATCACTGAGGTGGGGATTCAATGGTCATTAAGTCCTTTGCTAAATCAGTCACAGGCAAGGGAAGAAGTTATCTGTTAGCCTAAGGTAAGTAGCACAGAATAATTGGAAGAGCTCTGGACTAGGGCTCAGAAACCTTGGGTTTTAGTTCTAATTCTGTCATCTGCTTGGTTGTGGAAACTTGCTAGTTGCTTAGCCTCTCTTAGACCTTACCTTTTCCTTATTGGTAGAACAGGGCTGATAATTCCTGTCCTACTGATCTCACAGGGTTGTAAAACAGGAATGAAGTAATGTCTGTAGAAGTATTTTGTAAACTGTGCCACATGATATAAAACCATGTTATGGCTTCTATTAATATGGTTCAGAGAGAACTTTTGGTCGTGAGATACGTTTTCAATTACACTCGTAGTTCTTGATCATCATCAAGATGATAATTTAGAATTTTTAAAGTTTTGCCAAAGATTATCTGAATTTTACTTTTGTGTTAGAAAATTAACAGTGCAAAAACAGGGGGAAAGTGTGAAATTTAGTACTTAAGAAAGCCAATTCCAAGCATCCTCGTAGCTCCAATAGTATCTGTTTATATATGGATAGGTTGTTTATAAGTTATTTTTTATACTCATAAAAAGCAAGTTTCCTAAGAATCTATTAAACAACCTTTCTCATTCCTTCCTTTATATCAATTCAGTAAACATATATGGGGGGAGGGGGTGGGATGCACACATAAGAGAATCCGAAACAGACTCTGTCTGAAGGAGAGTAACTACCTACAAGGGAAGAAGTCTAGAGAGCAGACTAGATAGAACATATCCACAAGTAGCTATAACAAAATATAGAAAGATAAGAGGAAGTGATAGGTAAAGTCCCAAGGTGTGAAGAGATAAAGGGCTGTAAGAATTCAGAAGGTTCCCAGCTGTGGGGTTAGGGAAGGCATTAGGACAAGGTTTCATTTGACCTGGGAGTTGGAAGATTTGGACATGGGAAGAGCTAGTTCACCTTGGCTCTACATCAAACTTGCTCTGAACTTGAATATTCAACCAGAATGCAATAATCCTTGAGTATAAATTATATGAGAGATATAGCAGAAAATAGTAGTTGGAAAGGTAGAGATTGCAGCTAGATTATAGAGGGGTTGGAATACCAGTCTAAGGAATTTGAACTTTATTCAGTAGGTGTGAGATAATAGAAAAGATGTATATGTTGGTCTCTGCTCCTGGTTCCTGGCACTGAGCTTCTAAAACCCGTGTAATTTCCTAAGTGATAAGAGCGCTAGGAGCATCTAGTTCTAATATTTGGTCTTTGATCCCGGTTCCTGACACAGGGCTTCTGAACTCTTATAATTTCCTGAGTGTTAGGAGTGTCTTTTGTTCTAATGAGGTGGCTTTGGTTGGGGTCCTGGCTGACTTGTGGATGGGGGCTGCTCACCAGAAAGAACAAGCCAGGACTAGAAGCTTGGAGTTTTCAGCCCTGCCCCCATTCTCTGAAGGGAGAAAGGCTGGAAATGGAGTTAATAATTGTTCATTGTCTGCATGAGGAAGCCTCCATACAATTGCAAAAGTGTGGGGCTCATAGAGCTTCCAGATTGGTGAACACATCCATGTACTGGGAGGTTGACCCACCTCACCTCCAGGAGAACAGACGCTCCTGTGCTCAGGACGCTCCCAGGCCTCACCCTGTGTATCTCTTCATCTGGCTGTTCATGTGTGTCCTTTACCGTATCCTTTAATAAACTGGTAAACATAAGTAAGTGCTCCCCTGAGTTCTGTGAGCCACTCTAGCAAATTAATTGAACCCAAGGAGAGGGTCATGGGTCCCTCCAATTTGTAGCTAAATTGGACAGAAGTTGTGGGTAACCTGAGGAACTACTGCTTGCAATTGGCATCTGAAGTGGGAGGGGGGCAGTCTTGTGGGACTGACACGTGTGGGATCTGACACTATTTCCAGGTAGATAGTGTCAGAACTGAATTAAACTGTAGGACACCCAGCTGGTATTATGGAAAATTCCTTGGTGTGGGGAAAACCCCTCCACATATTTGGTGACCAGAAGTGAGGTATTCTTTGTGAGTAGTAAAGGAGACACACAAGAGGGAAAGACTGTAGGATTTTTAATTCAGGGGGCAATAGGGGTCAGTGAAAGTTTTGGAGCAGTAGAGTGAGTGCCTTCATGATATCTGTGCTTTATGAGGATTAAGTGGGCAGCTTCTGGGAAGCTAGACAGGAGGGTAGAAAGTGGAGGCCGAGAGACAAAACTCAGAGTTTGAATGTTCAAGGTAGAGGCCATGAGAATTTGGACTAGATTATGGGCATTGGCCTGGAGATAAGCCAACAGATGTGAGATACTTTGGGTGGAGAAACCATAGGTCTTGGTAATTGATATAAAGACCAGTTGGGAAAGGGGGAGTCAGGAGTCTTTTATTTGAAGATGACAAAATGTCAGTGCAAACTTATCTAAATAAAGAAGTGAATTTGGGATTGACATGTACACACTGTTATATTTAAAAGAGATAACCAACAAGGACCTACTGTATAGCACAAGGAACTCTGCTCAATATTATGTAACAAATTTTTATGGAAAAGAATTTGGAAAAGATTAGATACATGTATCTGTATAACTGGATCACTTTGGGGTACACCGGAAACTAACACAACATTGTTAATCAACTATACTCCAATATAAAATAAAAAGTTAAAAAAAAAAGTAAATTTACCTGTTCACTTAACTGAAAAGTCCTGAAAACAGGTGTAGCCTCAGGAGCTGTTGGATCCCAGGTCTCAAATGATATCATCAAGACTTGGGCTTCTCTACCACTTAGTTTTTCTTCTGTGCTGGTTGATAAGGCAACCCCCAGAAGCTACTAATTTATATTTTTGGAGGATTAAATCCAGTAGAAGAGAGAGCTTGTCTCCCCATCAGTTCCAACAAACATCCCAGATCTGGTTTCCATCGCACATTTCTGAAGCAGTCCCTCTGGCTGCAAGAGATGATTGCTGACCGGCTTAGACCTATATGTGGTCTTTTATTTTCTGTTGTAATTTTGATAATTTGTTCACGAAGACAACCTAACTCTAAGCCAGTATGAGACATTTCCCTGTGACCAAAATGAGATCTCACTCTGAGGAATTCTTGCTAACTGAAAGACACTACTTCAGAAGAGTGATGGCTGCTTCTCATTCAATTACATCAACTGCAATAATTTTTTGAGGCAAGTTTCTTGAGGACCTGGCACCTATCTGAACTCATAAAATGAATAAAACCTAGACCATTTCTAGGGCAGTCTTCAAATTGGGCAGTGAAAATGCTACATAGGTGCCAGAAAGATTTCACCTCTGGGGAAAAGGTGAGCGTTGTCTGAGAGGGCTCGACAAAGGAGTAACTATTGATCTAAGTCTTGTAGCAAGTATAAGCTTTGCTTCAGTGCCATCTAGGCAGGGCCCTGAATGCCAGGGAGATGTTGACAAGTCATTTGGATTCCATTTGAAATGGGGTAATGGCTCTAGAAATAGCATGAGGCCATCTGCCTGATCTGAGCAGTCTTCTCTGTACACAGTATGTGTGATGTCTAAACCGTGTTTTTAAATTAGAATTTTACAAAGTGTTTAAGTACGCTAGGAAAGCTAACTCCTTTCAGAGAACTGTATGGAGATTCCTTTGGTGAAGAAAAGAATCATTCTGTGAAGTGAATCCCTCAATCTGAAAGTGCCTCTCTTTCCCCTTGATTTGATGGGTATACATCCATTTTCACGTACTGGATTTGCTTTAAAACCAGGTACATGCACGTCAACTGCATTAAGGAAAAATCTTAAATTCCATTAGAAGACTTTTAAATTGGGGGTCTGTTTTTATGAAGGAGAAAGCATCAATTTGAAAAGTGTCAAAGGCTCAGATGCAGCCTGAATCGAGTTGTTACTGACAGTCACACTGCTGGTGACACATTTTCAAACATATGGCTGAGCTGCTCTTTCAGCTTTCCAGAATGATCATCATCCCACAGATGCAGATTGCCGTAACATGTAATTTGGAATGAGATCAAAAGTTTGAAAATTAGGAAAGACAATCTGGGTGGAACACTTGATTTTTGATTTCGCAAAGCAGACCAGAGCACTGGTCTAGCCTGAGCTGGTTGTCTGGCAGGAGATCAACAGATCCTGCCATCAACAGGCCCTCCAAGGCTGAGGGCTTGCTGCAATATGGCAGCTGGACTTGCAAAGCCCAGGGATCCTCTTGGCCCTTATTAGGCTCTTAAGAGCCATCCTGAAACAAGCATAGGTGTTAACAACACTGAGAGGAGACCCAGGTTGGGAGAGAATCACTTTTACCTAAATTATGCAGCTTTCTAACTGGGGATTGGGAAGCCTGGAGGCAGCTAGAGGAAAAAGATGATTTAGGAGACCTGTGTTCCCTGCTTTTATCTGAGTGCTTCCCCACCCTCCCCCTGACCAAGAAATAAAAGGAGGGGCCAGAGAAGGGAGCTTGCATGTGGTGATCTGTACTTCGCAAATTCCCGGCGTATAGTATACACTCAAGAATGACAATCCGTTGAAAAAATAAGTGGATGAATGAGTGATTGGATGAATTAATAGTAGACTATGAAAAGTTCCCTCTTTGTGACTTTTCTGGGAATGGGCTACACTTGAGCTTTCCTTAGGACCAGGATGGAGACTGTCCTTTTGGTTATTGATTGGCTGGGAGACAAGGAGTTATGCAGAAAACGAACTCATCTTAAATCTTTACAGGATCCGGGCAACTCCTTTCCAAACTTATTTGGAAATGTTTCAAACTCTATTTCCCACAGAAAATAAATTCTGGGAAAAGAATTCAGAAACCAAATACAGTAAACAAACAAACAAAAGAAGCCCAACCCTCTGTTGAATGTACAACACTCGAAAAACATTTAAAGTTAGGGAAATTGTTAGTGACTTAACAACGGAAAACTAGAGAAACTGTCTGATGCCAAAATGACTTCCCTTCTCTGCACAAGACCACCCCCCCACCCCGCAACCACCCCCATCTATGTCTATACCTGTTAAAAGGCGAGGCTTTGGAGGATGTTAAATGCTGGAGGAAAACTCGAGATACAGCTTGGAATACTCAGGCTGATTTCAGACCTCCACGAATCTGCTGGTGGGTAATCAAGAGAGAACCAGGATAACGCCTTCTCTTCTTTTCCCATCACCAAATGTCTTTATTTTTATGGAGGTTCAGGTTCATAACTTCTAGTCCAAACATCAGGAATCAAAAAATGTTGAAGAAAGGAAAAATAGGAGGAAAAAGACAGAGAATGAGCCTGACCCATAGTGAAAGACCTTAATTGGAAGCATGGGGAGAACATTACAAAGCAAGCCTTGGTTGGGGGTGTGTGTGTGTAAAAGAGATCGAAGTTGAAATTGAATTTCTGAAGGCCTCATCCATTCTGGTTCAGATAGAACTTGTAGGAGGGACTCTCATCCTTTTGGAAATGGGGGACTCAATGATTACTGTCCATGGGGCCCCTCTGTCTTTGCTCTGAAAGCTTGTTTGCTTTAGTGGCTTAATAACCTGAAGGCCTGAACCTGGCATCCATGGACTTCTCTCCCGTTGAGTCTTCAGGGCTTCTCACCAGGTGCTGGGAGTTTATGAGCTGTGCTTCTCTTATATCCAGAAAGCCAGTTGGTGACTCAGTGGCCCTTCTGCACTTCCCAACTCCAGGAGCAGTGCCACCCGCTGTGTCCCTAGGGGTTCTGGTGACCAACGAACAACGCTTCCCAGTTCTCTTGTCCTTATTATCCTCAAAGATGCACACATGGGCTGTTTCCATTTTAAGAGTTTTAGTGCTAATCACTCCTGCAGTGTTTCTTGCTGTTCAGGGGAACTGCATGAGAATTATCAGGATTATATGTTTAAAGCTCCCCAAACTGTTCTAATAATATTCTTTTTCTTGACCTTGGTGCAGGGTGCATAGATGCATTCAGTTTGTGAAAATTCAGCAAGCTGTACACTTATGTACACTTTTCTGGTTGTACATTATATTCCAGTAGAAATGTTTTTAAAAACCACCTGAACCAAATGAATCAAAATCTCAGGTTCGAGGCCTGAGAATATGCATTCTTACCAAACTCCTCAGGTGACTCAAGTTTCAGGGCCTTTGCACTAAGCAGAAATAAACAAAAGATTCCAAATATTGAAAACCATTGTACCAGCACTCGTTGTGGTGTTTGCGGGCCTACTTCATTACTCATTCATGAGTATCTATTCCATAATGCATTGTGTCAGGCCCAGGATCACAACAGTTCAGTGATGGACAGTGTTCCTGCCCTCATGCTGCTGAGGAACCGCTGAGCTCACCTAGACACCATCCCTGGCGGAACTCCCAGCCTCCTAGAGGAGATAATGGGCCAATAGTTAGG
Organism: Neophocaena asiaeorientalis asiaeorientalis; assembly: GCF_003031525.2. Taxonomy (NCBI): domain Eukaryota; kingdom Metazoa; phylum Chordata; class Mammalia; order Artiodactyla; family Phocoenidae; genus Neophocaena; species Neophocaena asiaeorientalis. The sequence goes on from NW_020175049.1 coordinate 1,265,339, forward strand.
ATGCAGGCTGGTTAGTGCTAGAGAGAGGGAGAGCACAGGGCGATCTGGGAGCGCTCAGAGCCATCAACTATATCCCACTAGTTGGCAACTGTACCCAGACAATCCTAGAAGGATGCCCCCTGATATCCTCCCCTCCCATAGGGGAGGCTTCCTTTCCCTGTCCTGGGGGATGGATCCACCTCCCAGCACTTGGGGCTACAGGCCAGGCAGGGAGAAATAATAGGTGCCAGGAGAGGCCTTATAGAGTATTAGTATGGTTTAGAGCATGGGGTGTAGCGCCAGTGTCCCTTGGTTCAAATTCCAGCCCAGGTGTTTACTAGTTGTGGGAGTGATTACTATAGTATCTAACTAGTTCTATCATCTACTTCTAGGTGTGGTTACTGGGGAGAGTAAATAAATTCATATCTGTGTAGTTCTCAGATCAGTTAGTGCCGTATAAATGTTGTTCTATGATCCTTGTTGTTGTTGTTATTTCATCTACCATCAAATCTCAAGTAGATAAATTACATTCCCGAGAACCTGCAGACAGGGTGACACCCATCTCCGTGGGATCAGGCTGCCTTCTGGCATGATCCCCTTGAGGCAGTCCCTCCCAGCCTGGAGACCAAATAAGCGAAATAGAAAAATACTTAATTCAAACAAAACAAAAGCACAATGATGACTGAACATGAGGAGGAAAGGAAAAATACTGGTCACAGCCATGTAAGGGCCCTTCCCACAGGCTACATCACCATGCTGGAGCGGAGGCCGCTTTCTTGCACCCCTGTCTATGCACCTGTTAACGTTACTCAGGGAAATATTTACAACAACAAGATCATGCAGTGTATTTGCTCCAAGACCTTCACTGGACTCCCATAAGTACTGTTTCCTTCTCTCCCTCACCACCTGAAGGAAGTTCCTAGAAGTACTTTCTGTTACTGTCCATATTTCATTGATGGGAAAACTGAGGCACATCCAGAGTCATTAAGCTATTGGCTCCAGATCACAAAGGTAGTGAAGAGTAAAGCCAGGCTTTGCATCTTGGCTCTCAACTCCAAGTCAGGTGTGTACCACAAGAGAACCAGACAAGCAATCCCTGGCCATGTATGAAGCCAGGCATGAAGAGGTTCAGGAAAGGACGGAGCTAAGGACCTGGAAGCAACATGGCAATATAATTCAGCAATTAAGAGTATGAGCTTTGGAATTGGACAAGTCTGGGTTTGAATCCTGGCTTTGTCAGTTTTATGGACTGAATGTTTGTATCCCTCCCCCCTCCAAGTTCATATGTTGATGCCCCAACCTCCAGTATGGCTTTATTTGGAGATGGGGCCTCTAAGGAAGTAATTAAGATTAAACGAAGTCATAAAGATGGGGCCCTGATCTAATAGGATTAGTGTCTTCAGAATAGACACCAAAGAGCTCATTCCGTCTCTCCATGCACATATAGGAGAAGGGCCATGTGAGGATGTAATAAGAAGGCAGCTGTCTGCAAGCCAGGAAGAGATGCCTCACTAGAAATCGAATCAGCTGGAATAAATTTCCGTTGAGTGTTCAACCACCCAGTCTATGATATTTTGTTATGGCAGCCCAAGCTGACTCATACAGCTGCTACTAGCTATGTGACTGAGCACATAACTCTCCTGAACCTCCTTTTCCTCATCTGTCAAATGAAAATAATAGTAATCCTACCTCATAAGATTGTTATGGTGATTAACTGAGATAATGCATTCGAAGAACATAGCCAAAGGACCAGCACATGAATGTTAAAAACTCATTCATTCACCCTGTTTATTTAACAGATGTTGATTGAGTGCATGCTTTCTGCCAAGCATTGTCCTAGGTGCTGGAAGTCCAGGAATGACCAAGAGAAATAAGGTCCCTGCATTCATGAAGCTCACACTCTAGTTGGGGAGACAGATGATAAATGAGGAAACAATTAAGATAATTGTGGGTTGTAATAAATGTCATGAAGGAAATAATCAGGGAATAAGATAGAAAGCAATCTGAGGAGACCACCTAAGATATGGATGTCAGGGAAGTTCTCTCTGAATAAGATGTTTGAGTTGAGACCAAAAGAATGAGAATGTGCCAATCATCTGAGGAGCTGGTGGGCAAGCATTCCAGGCAAAGAAAACAAGCGCAGAAGCCAGGGGGAGGAAAGGGCAGAATGCTCCAAAGAAAGGAAGGCGAAGTGGCTGTGCTCTGTGAATAAAATGCCCTGGGATTGTGGAGACAGGCCCCAGGGATCAGAGTTTGCAACACCTCGTGTTTTTTTCTATGAGTAATGAATTGCTATGAACTGATTCATTTGAGGGAATGACATGTTCTGATACGGGTTTTTTTGCAACATAACTCTGGCTGGTGTGTAGAGAATGGATTACAAGGGTTATGAGCAGAAGCAGCGAAGCTTGTTGGGTGACTGTTAAACCAGTTCAGGGTAGAGATGATAGTGACTTAGATTAGAGATGGAGAGGAGAGTTCAGATTATGATGGTAGAATTGGCAAGTATTCATGATAGGCTTGAAGCAGGGTGGGGAAAGGGGAGAAACAAAGGATTACTAGTAGGTTTTTGCTTGGTGCTGTTAGCTGATGGGTGGGTGGGAGGAAGACTGGGGAAGGACCAGGTTTGGAGTCTCAGCCATCGCCAGAGGTGGGCAGATTACACTTTGAGAACTGCTGATGTAGGGGACAACAGGAGTGCAGTCCTTCAGAGGACCAGAGGGAATGCGGGGGAGTGCACAGGTAAAGGGGTTGAACATTGACAGGAAAATGACAGTTCTTCCATTTTCATAAGTGAGGAGGCAAGAAGATTGGTATACATTTTTTAAAAATTTTTTAAATTGAGGTATAGTTGATTTATAGTGCTGTGCCTATTTCTGCTATGCAGCAGAGGGACTTAGTTATATGCATATATATATTCTTTTTTATATTCTTTTCCATTATGCTTTATCCCAGGATATTGAATATAGTTCCCTGTGCTATACAGTAGGACCTTGTTGTTTATCCATTCTGTATATAATAGTTTGCATCTACTAACCCCACGCTCTGTGGTTACCAAGGTTCTCCCTTGGTAACCACAAGTCTGTTCTCTATGTCTGCGAGTCTGTTTCTGTTTCGTAGATAGGTTCATTTGTGTCATATTTTAGATTCCACATACAAGTGATAGCATATGGTATTTGTCTTTCTCTTTCTGACTTACTTAGTATGATAATCTCTAGTTGCATCCATATTGCTGCAAATGGCATTATTTCATTCTTCTTTATTCTATATCCATAATGTACATTATGAATATAATGTATATATCCATTCATCTCTTTATCCATTCTTTATCCATTCATCTCTCAATGGACATTTAAGTTGCTTCCCTGTCTTAGCAATTGTGAATAGTTCTGCTATGAACATAGGTGTGCATGTATCTTTTAAAATTATAGTTTTGTCCAGATATATGCCCAGGAATGGGATTGCTGGATCATATGGTAATTCTATTTTTAGTTTTCTAAGGAACCTCCATACTCCATAGTGGCTGCACCAACTTACATTCCCATCAACAGTGTAGGAGGGTTCCCTTTTCTCCATACTTTCTCCAGCATTTGTTATTTGTAGACCTTTTAATGATGGCCATTCTGACCAGTGTGAGGTGGTACCTCATTGTAGTTTTTCTTTTTTTTTTTAATTTACTTATTTTTGGCTGCATTGGGTCTTCGTTGTGGTGCACGGGCTTCTTATCGCCGTGGCTTCTCTTTGTTGTGGAGCATGGGCCCTAGGGCGCGCAGGCTTCAGTAGTTGTGGCTCACGGGCTTAGTTGCTTTGCGGCATGTGGGATCTTCCCGGACCAGGGCTCGAACCCACGTCCCCTGCATTGGCAGGCGGATTCTTAACCACTGCACCACCAGGGAAGTCCCCTCATTGTAGTTTTGATTTGCATTTCTCTAATAATTTGCCATGTTGAGCATCTTTTCATGTGCCTGTTGGCCATCTGTATGTCTTCTTTGGAGAAACATCTATTAAGGCCTTCTGCCTGTTTTTCGATTGGGTTGTTTGTTTTTTTGTTGTTGAGTTGTATGAGCTGTTTGTATATTTTGGAAATTAAGCCCTTCTCGGTCGCATCATTTGCAAACATTTTCTCCCATTGTGTAGGTTGTCTTTTCTTTCTTTCTTTTTTTTTTTTTAATGGCTTTGGTATGCATTTTATTAGAAGTGATTTGAGGCACTTCCTCTCTGATAACATGTATTTTCTCAGTGAAGTATAAATCAAGGTCTTCAGCTGAGAGAGAAAAGTGGTAAGAATGGATATGGGAAGTTTAAGGAGAATGAAAAAGGCGTGAGCTAGTTGACTTGGAGAGTGGGAAGTGGATTTGCTGGAGAAGCACAGTAAGTTTTCCAGACAGTGCTCATTTGAGGTTTGTGAGCATGAATTTAAAAAGAAACAGATTGGGGTTTCCCTGGTGGCACAGTGGTTGAGAGTCCGCCTGCCGATGCAGGGGACGCAAAAAAAAAAAAAAAAAAAAAAAAGAGATTGGCTTTGTTTTGTGCTTTTTTTCCGGGAATATTCACCTGTTTGGGTGCAGGCACAGAATAGCTGAGAACTTGGTTCACTGACTGCTGAGGTTTATAGGTGAGTATGATGGAGAGAGAGAGAGGTGGAGAGAGAAGGAGTAGACTTGAGCAAAGGAGTTGAGGGTGACTGTTGCCAGGGAGTGGCTGTTTAAACTGGGTAAGAAGAATGTGATGGAGAGAAGGATAGAAAGAAAGTGATGGGGTCAGTAGACTGCAAGTTTTGATAAAGTGTTGTCAGGGAGTGGGCTATTTGAAATCAGGGTGGAGCTACCACGATGGCAAGGTCTAGGGTGTGACCGTGGGAGTGGATGTTTGTGGTTGAGAAGGTGAGAAAAGCAAGGAACAGAGAGGCCAGGGATTTGGCTAGTCCATTTATAGGCATGTTGAGAGCATCCAGAAGATGACAGGGGTAGAATAAGACCTAGAACCCATAACCAAAGCCTTCAGTTAAAGAAGGGGGGTGAGTGACTGGTGACTGGAGGGGCAGACAGTTGACAACTACAAGGCATTTGTGTGAGCTGAAGGCAGGAACTTTAAAGGAGCTGCAGTTTCTGAGAGAGGAAGCGGAAGAAATGGTCTAAACTGGAGCATGTGCAAAGAGGATGCTCACCCCACCTCCGAGCACTGAGATGCACTTGGTGTGAGGGAGAACAGGGCCTTGAGAGGCTGTAGGGGAAGCAGTGTCTGGGGGAAAAGCCAGGTTTCAACAAGGCCAGGAGATGAGAGAGTGGTCAGAGGGAAACCATGCAACCCAGATGGGGACTTTTTTTTTTTTTTTTTGGGGGGACTTGGGCCTCTCACTGTTGTGGCCTCTCCCGTTGCGGAGCACAGGCTCCGGACCTGCAGGCTCAGTGGCCATGGCTCACGGGCCTAGCCACTCTGCGGCGTGTGGGATCTTCCCGAACCGGGGCACGAACCCGTGTCCCCTTCATCGTCAGGCGGACTCTCAATCACTGCGCCACCAGGGAAGCCCCAGATGGGGACTTTTAATTGAGATCACACACTTGGTCTCAGGACTTACTGAAGCTCAGATTCTTGATGTCGCCTCACAGAATGAATTCAGTGAGGGACAAAGTGATAGGTAAGAAGTGGATTTATTTAGAGAGAAACACACTCTACAGTCAGAGTGTGTGCCGTCTCAGAAGGCGAGAGGCCCTGAAATATGGGGTGGTTAGTTTTTATGGACTGGGTAATTTTATAGGCTAATGAGTGGGAAAATTATTCCAACTATTTGGGGGAAGGGGCGGAGATTTCCAGGAATTGGGCCACCGCCTACTTTTTGATCTTTGATGGTCGGCCTTGGAACTGTCATGGTGCTGGTGGGTGTGTCACTTAGCATGCTAATGTATTACAATGAGCATATAATGAGGCTCAAGGTCCACTGGAAGTCAAATTTTCTGTCATCTTGGACCTAGTTGATTCTAACCAGTTTTTGTCATGTCCTATGGCTATGTCATTCCTTTAAAGGTTGTGTCCTGCCCCCTTCCCTTCTGTTTCAAGAGCAATGAGGACACAGGGAAGTTTGTTGATCACAGGTCTCTTTCCAGAGAGCTCTAGAAAAGGGTTTGGGAGGAAACTGAGGGGTGAAGGATTGGATTGGATGATGAAAAATATGCAGCAGGAGTCTTGAACTTCTGTGAGTTCCTGAGATGACCTGAAGACACTTCTCCCTGTGTACCGCTATGGGGCAGCAAGAGAGAGACATGAAGGCGACCCTCTTTTAGGTCAACCTGGTATTATTAGGTACAGTTATCATCACCCAGTTCATCTCCCTGCCTCTGGGCATAGCTAAATATAGACTGTCCTACTTTTTAAAGTGCCCCAGGAGAAAGTAATTTTATAATTTCTCTCAGTAATTCATGCCTTGGTTTAATGCTCAATAACTATATACTACCTGACACATAGTAGGTTCCCAATAAATATTGTTTGAATTAATTGACTGAATTCACAGTATCAAGATTTTCCTTTTATGCCTTTTAATTTACTCACACTGTAGTGCTAGCCCATTGCACTACTTTGACACAATGGATCCACAATTAATGTCCCCATTTTATAATTTCCATTGTCACAGATAAACTGTTCTATATCATCTGTTACTCAGATGTTGATTATATTCAATACTATTTAGTTGTGTCGTATCTGTATCCCAGATCTCCTCAGCTAGGTTTAAATTCCCTCAGTATACATGGACCAGTTTGCTAATTCTCTTCTCCATAGTATCTACTTTAGTGGAGGCAGAGAGTCAATATTTAGTAGGTGCTTTTTGAAAAAATGAATACATTCTCTAATTAATTCTTGAAATAATAAATACTTATTTGAAAATTCGTGCATCTTCCTAGACAGCCACTGACATGTCCTGTGAACTAACACCTAACATAACATCCAGATTGCCTGGGTACCAGTTGTAGCTGGGTCCCTTACTAGCTGTGTAACCCTGGACAAGATACTTAATATTTCTGTACCTCAGTGTCCTTGTCTGTAAAATGAAGACTGTTAACTTATCACATATTTGTTCTGATGAGTAAGTTAATATGTGTAAAATATGTGTAAAAGGCCGGTATGTAGTAAGCACTCAGAAAATGTTGTTGTTGGGCTTCCCTGGTGGCACAGAGGTTAAGAATCCACCTGCCAATGCAGGGGACATGGGTTCGAGCCCTGGTCCGGGAAGATCACACATGCCGTGGAGCAACTAAGCCCGTGCGCCACAACTACTGAGCCTGCGCTCTGGAGCCCACGAGCCACAACTACTGAGCTGCGTGCCTAGAGCCCATGCTCTGCAACAAGAGAAGACACCGCAGTGAGAGGCCCGTGCACTGCTACGAAGAGTAGCCCCTGCTCGCCGCAACCAGAGAAAGCCCGTGAGCAGCAACGAAGACCCAATGCAGCCAATAATTAATTAATTAATTAATTTTAAAAAAGAAAATGTTGTTGTTATTATTACTAGGCATGTAGTTCATATACATGGAATACTTTAATAAATGATAAATAACTCAGGCTGGATCACCAATAAATATCAAATGGTCTATTTAATGAACTCCTTTGTGGCTAAACACATAGGTATACCCTCTACAAATAAAATCTGATTAAATGCTTCACTTTTCAGGTAATTAAAACAGGACCATATGAGTGCAATTAGCATAAAAAACAACGCTCTCACTTTATGAAAAGGAGAAATGTGAAAAAAACCTAGTAACCTAAGTTGAAGCATCCTGAAATAAGGTCAGGGATTGCTGAAAACTGAAGGAGTCCATAGCATGAGGCTGAGGGCTTTGAGAAGATGTTATATAGAATTATGGAAACAGAAAATGCTGCATTAAGTCAAATTCTATAGATGAAGAAATAGCCAAAATAATGGAAAGCACCATTACACAGATTATTATTTGCTTCCGTTCACAAGGAGCCCAGAGCCAAGGAGAATTAGGAGGTAATAAAAACACTGTTATAACTTTTGATGGAAAGCAGCCTGGGAGTCCTTAGCAAACAGGAACTCTGCAGAATCTGCAGAGCTAGATGCATGTTCCCAGGGGTATTAGAAGTGGGTATTTGCATTAATGTGTGTAAAGAAAAACTAAGATAGTTCTAGAGGTCAGAATCAGAAAGGTGATTTATATTCAAGGTGGAATGTAGCTCCTCTTTCATCAAGTAGTAAAATTAATGAAACAACTATGGAATTTAGAAGGTAAACCCAGAGACCTTAAGGGAAAAACATAATGATCAACACAATTCAATAAAGTTTCTTTTGCTTTGTTGAAAGAAAATGTATCACACCAAAGAACTTGCTTTTAAAATACTACGTTCCTAAATAAGCAAAGGAAGACATTATTTCATGTATCTGTTTTTACAGTATTAGGTATAGAATCCATAAGCTACCTTTAGGAGCATTTCAATTTAAAAGTCCTTTGGTTTTCTGGGTGATGGGATTAAATGTGATGTTCAATTTCTTTCTTAACAGTTGTTGTGTCATTTTTGAGACAAAAAGTAAATAAAAATTCACTTATAAAAAGTCATGCTTGGACTTCCCTGGTTGCGCAGTGGTTAAGAATCTGCCAGCCAATGCAGGGGACACGGGTTCGAGCCCTGGTCCAGGAAGATGCCACGGAGCAACTAAGCCCGTGTGCCACACAACTACTGAGCCTGCGCTCTAGAGCCCGCAAGCCACAACGACTGAGCCCACGTGCCACGACTACTGAAGCCTGTGTGCCTAGAGCCCATGTTCTACAACAAGAGAAACCACCGCAATGAGAAGCCCGCACACCACAATGAAGAGTAGCCCCTGCTCGCCGCAACTAGAGAAAGCCTGCGTGCAGCAATGAAGGCCCAACGCAGCCAAAAATAAATAAATAAATTAAAAAGTCATGCTGATTAAAAATTGACCAAAAGACCTTAAACAAAAGGGAGCGTGAGCCAGTTTGCCTGTGTTGGGAGAGAAGGTGGGACCCAGAGACTTCAGGAGCCGGCGTCAGAATCTGTTTCACTCCTCATCTGTGTGTGTGTTCTGGAGAAGTCAGAGTGACACAGATGTAATTTGCAGCTGACTCGGCACTGGGAGGTGTGGCACGTATAATCAAGACAGAGAAGCAACCGAAATCTGACTCAGAGGTGCTAGAAATACTGCCTTGCAGTAATTTTAGAAAAGAGAGAGCAAGCTTGAGACTACACAACATTGAATTCGTCAGCATTGACTGGAACTAGCTGTGGTGTGGTGGAAAGAACACTTGAAGTATTTCTGCAGTCAGGGATCCTGAGCTTAAATCTAACTGTGTCTCTCAGGGACTGTGTGCACTCAAGCATTTCAGCTCCCTGGGCTTTAATTTTCTCATCTTTAAAATGAGGATAATAAAACCTGCCTCAAAGTGTGGCTGTGAGCATTAGCTGCTTTTACAGGGCTGTAGGGATATCCGCTGTGATGATGCAAAAGTGGTATTTATGCAAAACATCATAAGACAGTGGAAAGCGACATAAATTTAAAATCAGGCAGACCTGAATTCACCGAAAGTCAAATCATAGCTTTCCTTCTTTGCAGCTGTTGGACTTTGGGCAAGTTTGTTTCACTGAGGCACCTATAAAAAGGTATATATCTATCTACCCCATAGTGTTCTTAGAAGAATTAAATTCAATAATTAATGTGCATAGGGCCTGACACAAAAAAGCTCCAATCCAATCTCCGATTTCTCCTTCTGCTGCCTCTCTTCTGCCTCTAGCCAGAGAAAGGTCTCTGCTTTTGAAGCCTCATGAAATTAAATTTGGTCCACCCCGATAATTCAGGATAATCTCCCCATTTCCTTCTCAGGTTCCAGTCAGTCACTCTATAAGGAAACTGAGACTCACAGGTGCTAATCAGCTTGCGCAAAGTCACACAGTTAGGATATATAAGAGGCGGAATTTGAACGTAGGTCCTCTGAGTTCAGAGCTTATACTCCTGTAGTGGACAAATGTCTAGAAGGAAAAGGCATCAATCTGTAGGGCCTTGAGATGAATGGGCCTTTTTTTGTGTTCAGCAATGCTCCACGTAATCATGTGAGGAGAAAATCTGTAAAATATAAATTCTCTGTGGAAGATCAAGTGGTATTTGGAAAGCCTGGCTTACAAATACTTATGGGTAACAGAAGGCAGATTAAAATTTTAATGGGACATTGACTTGGTCTCAAGAAATTGTGTTCTTGGAAGGAATCCAATGTGGTCTGTCAAGGCACAGTATGGAACTATGACCATGGACTACATAAAAACACAGTTATTAGGCTGGATTCTGGGAGGTCTCCAGAGGATGTGATGAAGCCTGAGGGTCAATCTTAGTTCGCTTAATATCTACACTAGTGATCCTGGAACATGGGCTCTTCATCCTTTTTTAATGAAATTCACCAAAGATAACAAAATGGCTGGAGTTACAGTCACCAGAAAGGACAGAAGAAAAGTTGACAGGAAACATTTCCCATTAAACGTGGATCGGGGGGCGTGGGCAGAGGAAGAAAGGAATGCAAAACATAGATAGTCACTAAGATAAGGAGGTCTGGATGGAGCCACCATGATTTAAGAGGCCTACAATAGACAGAAAGGGGAGACAGGAAATTATATTGAAAGTGAAATATGGTAGCTGTCTTGAAAACTGTTTCCCAAATGTGCAAAATTCCAAATGTCACAAACTTCTGTGCTTTGGGGGCACAGCTGGAGGGAGGCCCCTGGTCATGCACTGAGCTGGCTTCCTGGGTACCAGAGAGCTAGGAGTAGTTTGGGAGAAGCAGAGGCAGAGCAGGCTGGGAGAGGGTTGGGAGAACAGGTTAGAAAAGGGATGAATATGTGTCAAAAAGAGCAGCTGCACTTCCTCTTAACTTGCCTGCCCACCCTCCCCTTCAGTTAAGTTATTCTGGGCTGGCCCAAAGGGCAGTGTTAAGTGGCCTCTGTGTTTCTTCCTGAAGGATCTCTCAGGGCCTCCCATAACTTAATGAAGTCATTGCATGTGTTAGGTTGGATGGTAATTACCGGGTTACTTGATTCTCCTCCAAACCTTGAGTGCCATAAGCTCACTTGAGGAAAACACAGGATAGGAAACCATCCCAGAGATGGCTGTTAATCTTTTTTGGGAGTCTTAAACTTTGATAAAACCTATGGTTTTTTCTTCCTAGAAAAATGCACAATCAGACAAACATTTGCATACAACTCCGGGGGCTTTATGAAGCCCCTGGGTCACTTTGGAACCCCCAGGGAATCTTCTGATCTGTATCCTCCAGGTTAAGAACCTCTGGTTATAGCAATGGCAAATGCTTGACTCCTGCTACAGTCTTCACCACCTCCCACTTCAGCCCCCGGCCCTCCCCCGCAGTGCCTTAGTGAATTGGTAAACATCGCTAATTGATCACACATTCTGCAGATCCTGGCTGTGGTTAGCTAGACATATTGTGGTAATCATTTCATGTGGTAATAAATGTGAATTAAACCATCATGCTGTATGCCTTAATCTTATACAGTGAGGTATGTCAATTATTTCTCAATAAAACGTGAAAAAAGAAAGCACTCTCTTAGAAATAAATGTATATTTATTCAGCAGTCACAAGAAGTAAAGTGATTTTCCTAAAAGACGCTTCCACTCATTTTTATATTATTTTCCATTATATGTGAAATACATCACCTCTTCCTGACCCAAACAAACAAACTAACAAACGCCGCCTCAACCTAGTACTCCCAATTTTTCACCAATTTTTCTGAATTGGCATCCGAGTTCAATCCTAGAAATGAGAAAAGAAGATAAGGAGAAAGGCTCATTGAAGTCTAAGAGGATTTTCCAGGTGGAAGGAGTGAGTAAAGGCTGAATAGGATGAGGATGGAGAAAAGGATTATTGGAATAGGCAATTAAATGTTTGGTGACCTAGGAGAGGGCAGTTTAAGGAGAGCTGTGGGGTTGTAGCCAGATCACAGCGGGTTAAGTTGATGGGTTTCTTTGACGGTATTCTAAAGAATACATTCAAATGTATTCTAACTGTATTTCCTTGAAAGTTTTCTAAATAATCAGTCATATGCATGGGGATAGATGTACAAGGATGTTAACTATGGTCTTATTAAAATAGTACTAGTACAAATTGGAAACTATCTAAAGGCCAAATATTAATGAATTTGGTTAATTTGATTTTAATGCATCTATATGGTGGAATAATATTATATTAGTAAGGATTCTTTATTTTAAGTAACAGAAACCTGAATCAGACTAGTTCAAAGTTCATGCAAACAAAGGTAAGAGGAATTTATTGGCTCATGCAGTTGAAGAGTCCAGAAATTGCCTGGCCCTAGGCAGGTCTGGAACGAAATGCTCAGATGATGTCCTCTGATTTTAAGATCTCTCTCTCTCTCTCTCCACTCCATGCCCCACAACACCATGTTTCTCTCCCTTCCTCTGGAATGGCTTCATTTTTACACAGGATCTCCATGATGAGAAGGATGGCCTCCTGCGGTTCCAGCATTTCTAGAGCTCACCGTCTCCACAAGAGAGAAAATTTCCTGGTCTCCGCATCCAGGCCAGGCCCCTCCCCCAAGAATCTTACCAACGCCATTTGTATCGCTTGCCCATCCTTCAGCTGCTGTGCGCAGAGGCGTGGAGTACTGTGATTGGTCAGCCCGGAGCACATGTACCTTCCTTGACAAACCCACCAGAATCACTTGCTGTGCGGGAAAGGTGTCTTCCAAAAGGAAGGAAGATGGAATTGACCAGAAAAGAGGTACCATTATAATTGTGGACTTGTTTTTCTTAAAAAGACTGTGTAGATCTACCTTTATGGGCATGGAGGCTTCGGGTGATGGGGAAAGACTGAGGTTTCATCAGAGCTCTGCTGTTTCCTGTGCCGGGAATCCCCCCACCTATCACTCCAACCCTTACCATGTCTCTGGGCTACTGACTACTTGGGGTGGGTAGAATAATGCCTCCCTCCCCCAAAGAAGTCCAAGCACTAATCCCTGGAGCCTGCGAATATGTTACCTTATATGGCAAAAAGGATTTAGCAGGTGTAATTAAGTTAAGAATCTTGAGATGGGAGATGATCCTGGATTATCTGGGCAAACTCAGTGAAAAGACGCTCCAAGTACACTGTGAAATAAGAGAAGCAAGTTACAGAACACAACATAGAATATGATTTTATCTTTAAAATCTGTTTAACTTTACTTACATAGGTGCAGAGAAAAAAGTTTGGAAGATGTACTCCAGATAATAATAGAGTTATTTCCGAGGTGTTGTGATAGTAGATTTTTTTTTTTCCTTTTTGCTTACATACAGTTTCTAACTATTCTGCCATGAACATGGATTACTTATGTAATTCAAAGCCATAAGAGGTGAAGGAGAGGAAGCAGCCATTAAAGAGAAAGGTGGGATGGTGTTTTGAATGAAGCACATAGAAAAAAAAAAAGTTGCTCGTTTATCCATTTATGTATGTATTTATGTGGGGAACACTAGAGCCTCTTTTTAAGCTGAGGTGATGGGCCTGGGGGAGCTGAAGAAGAAGATGCGGGAACCAGGAGAAGATCTTGGGGAGTCAGATCTCTAGGACTGGTAGGGGGAGGAGTACCTCCTCAAGCCCAGGGTGCAGGTGTCCCTGAGAGGCCGGGAGGAGGGAGGAGAGGCCGGGAAGAAACATGGAGGTTTTTAATGGGAGAAGAAGGAAGTCAAGGACCTCAGTCTTCCAAGCAAAGAAGGAGCCGTGGGCAAGGGGGCTGGAGTGGGGTGCGGGGGCTTAAGAAAAATGGAAGCAGTTGGAAGAAAATGTGGTCTGAGGAACGTGGTGGGAGTCAGCCAGCATCAGTGAGGCTTTCTGAGTGGCCTCAGTGCCACGGAGATTAGATAATGGGGCTTGTAGTCATGCTAATCATAGCAGTGGCCTGACTTTTTCCTGTGACATGGAGCAACCTGGGAACAGAGAGCAAAGCCAGCAGAGAGAAAAGAGAGGGCTTGGCTGCATGGGAGGCTTCGGATTACGGGGTCCAGTGTTCCCCGTCGGACCTCAGGGACGCCAACTGAGCTTCCTAATTCAGTTAATTCATTAGGAATCCATTGCACTGCTCTGCCCTGTGCCCCTTGTGCCACCATGTGGTTGTCATGGATCTCTCAGGCCTCATAGAGATGAATCCAGGAGATCCACTGAGAGTATCTGAGGCCAAAACAAAAACTAAAACCATAGGAGTGTGACAAAGGACATAGACAAATGGTGCCATTGAGCTGTTGGGAGCAAAGGAGGGGGTGAGCTGAGGAGAGAAAGCCAGAGGGGACAGGCTAGTTTCCAAACCAGAGGTACAGTCCAGGTCACCTTTACAGGATGAGTAAGAGTGAGCCAGGCAAAGTAGGGGGGAAGGGCATCCCAGAAAGGGGGAACTGCAGGAGCAGAGGCATGGAGGCCTGAGGCTATGTGGTATGTATAGACAGACACATGCGAGTGAGTGTCTTTTCAGGGTCAAGTAGAACAGAGGGCCTGGTGGGAGATGGGGCTGGAGAGGTGGGCCAGGACCTCACCCAGAGGAAAAGAGGCCTCTGAAGTAGCTTGAGAGAACAGGATCAGAGAAATAAAGAGCAAAAGGAGAGAGTACAGTCTCCTAAGTCAGGTTAGCCAGGAGGTTATTAGAAAAAAGAATGATTGACAGTGTTGGGTATCCTAAAGATGCCCAATGAGACAATTTCAAAAATCTCACCAACAGACTTGGCAATTAGGAGGTCCCATGTGACTTTTGCCAAATAAGTTTGTTTTTTTTTTTAATGAATTTCTTTTTATTCAACAGGCTTTATCACAACTTTACGCGGGCCTCTCACTGTTGTGGCCTCTCCCGTTGTGGAGCACAGGCTCCGGACGTGCAGGCTTAGCAGCCATGGCTCACGGGCCCAGCCGCTCCGCGGCATGTGGGATCTTCCCGGACCGGGGCACGAACCCACGTTCCCTGCATCGGCAGGCGGACTCTCAACCACTGCGCCACCAGGGAAGCCCGCCAAATAAGTTTTGATGGGGCAGTGAGAACTGAAGACAGACCACAGAGGGCTGGAAGGTAAGGGAGAAAGTAAAAAGAGAATCTGAAAACTTTGGCTCAGTAGAAAAGAAAAAAAGATAAAAGCAAGAATGGATCAGAATTTCAAGAGAGACTATGTGTGTTTAAGGAAGGGAAAGATTCTAACATAGAGGCTGTCAGGCGAGGGACAGGTTTACATTTTAAGAAAGAAAAGATAAATTGCATAGAGCCCTCGAGATGGGAGGGGGTGGGTTTGGGTAGGAGGGGCAAGGAGAGCTGATCTTGTCTAATCGCCTCTATCGTCTTTATGAAGTATGCAGCATGGCGATCTGCTGAAAATGGGGAGATAGAAAAAGGAGGTCACATGGAAGGGGCATTGGAGAGGAGCTCAGGACTTGTGTGGGCTGCAGAAAGTACATGAGGTCATGCATGGACGATGCACTGCTCAGGGCCTGGCTAGTAAAGGCCCTAAACAAATGGTGAAAATTATCCATGTTCGAGGTGAATCTTGAGGAACATATTCAGGGCCTAACTAATGTCAAAGGGACAAAATCCTGGGTCAAAGCAATGGGTCTCAAAGCCAAATACCTACAGTTCGGGGAAGGGGGGAAGGGGGACTGGAAGGCAGATGTCTAAAGCAAAGAGTTTCTTAGTAGTTTGTGTATTGCTCTCCAGCATCTGGGTGTTGAGATTTGCAAAGAAGATCTAGTTCTACAAAGAAAGGAAAAATCGAGAATTCGGAGGCCATGTTATAATTCCAGAGGCAGAACTAACTCTGCTCTCAGAGTCTGAGCCTTTTGCTGCAGTGACCGCAAGTTAAGAAATATTGAACTGATAAAGTGCAATCTGAGGTGATGTGGTTCAAAATAGAAAAAATGATTGCATGACTGGGATTGGTTGGTTCATCTATTTGTTATCTTTTCCCCATTTCCCTAAATAAATGTTTACTCAGTGTCCTAGTAGGTTCTCAAAGTCAACAAAAACAAAGTTTGGCATAGATTTTATTGGCATGTCCCTGATTTTGTTGGTGTTGACAGGTGTGGGCAGCATGTGCAAGTATTGTTTTGCTTTGTTTACTTGTGTTAACACGGTTGAGGTTAAGAGTACCTGCTCTTCTGTTGCACTAATGGGGTTTGATCCCAGCTACCTCTGACTAAACACCATCACATCACTCTCCAAGCCTCAGTTTTCTCATCTGTAAAATGTGGATAATATCAGTATCCATTTCCAAGGGTGATCAATAAATGTTTCTCCTTACTATTATTGTTAGCTTGACTTGCCTTAACTCCTTTTTAATGCCCTCTCACCTGCTAAGCTGCTCCATTGGCCCATGAGCCACAATCAGGTGTGGTCCCAGAAGATAAGGCAGCCATGTTGTTTTTACAATATGACAAGTTGCCTAGTTCTGTGGGATGACAAATAGAGCCATTCAGACACAATGCCTTTCAAAGGAAAGCAGCTATGTGGGTCTCAGTTAGTAGCATCAGTGTCATAGGAGGAAAAAGCACAGCCCCTCCTGGGTTAGAGGTAAGGGAGGCCATGTGAAGCCAGATGAATCCAGCAAAAATCTCCCAAGTCCCAAGTCCAAACCAGGCTGCGGGATTCCTGTCTCTACAGTGCTGGGAATCGGACTATTCTAGGCAAGGGCCGAGTAAGAATATGCCTCGTGATATGGACTGGTCTCTAGGAGCAGATAGAAATAACTAACAATTATTTATTCATTCATTTATTTACTCATTTATTTGTTTATTCAATCATTCACTTTTCAGCACTTACTGGGCATCCACTATGTGGCAGAAACCGCTTTCATGCTGAGGTACAGAGATAAATCTGATATTCTTGAGGCCAAGCACATAACAGTTCTAAAGGCTGCTGGCCATTTTGAAAAATGTCTGTGTTCGAGACATTATACTAAGGACTCAGCATATTTTATTTCAGTGCCCCTTGCCTCTTAGATCTTTACACATGCTGTTCCCTCCTCTCTTTCTGGACTAAATAGGTCTTCAGAACTCAGTTGAGCTGCCATTTTTTTCCCAAGAAATCTTCTTTGACTACCCCTACCCCCAAGTCAAGTTAGGTGTCCTTCTTAATTGTTTCCCAAGCATCCTGGATGCCTCCAGTGGGCTTACCGTGCTATATAAATGAATCCTCTCTTTGTTGATCTATATCTACCTCTAGATTGGAAGAGCCATGAGGACAAAGGTCTCATTTGTCTGGTCTACCACTGTATTCCACCAGGCCACCCAGCACACAGAAATCTCTCAGTAAATGTATTTAGAGTAAATACATGCTGATACTCACAAATGAAGTAAGCATTATTACCTTTGCTTTACAAATAAAGAAAGTGAAGTTTGTTGTCAAATAATTTTCCCAAACTTAAAGAGCACTGTATAGGTAGAGATTGGAACTGAACAAATCCATAGTGTTAAATTCCAGCTAGGTACCGCTAGAAGGTACCTAGAAAGAAAGGTATTTGGAGGAGTAGCCCCTCTCCCACCAAGGAGTGTGGACTTTAGATATTGGGGATCAGTGAAGGATTACAATGCTAATTTATCACACTGTGGCTCTGAAGTCACCTAGGGCCTCCTTGACCTACAAGATCCAGCTAAACTCGCCTCACAACTCCAATTTCACAGCCTGTCTCTCCCAGCACTTGTTCCCCGAGGACTTATTCTCTAATGGCCCATTTGTCTCTAGATTTTGTCTTCCTCCAGCCCTGTGTTGCACCAAGGATGACCCCAACCAGACACGCAAGTCAATATCCAAAAGAATTCACTCACACCAAAGCACAAATGAGCATTGTAGATTTTACTAAAGATTTCTAAGGGGAGTTAGAGGAAGAATTTACAGCAGGCACACCAAAGTCCACTTTTAGACATTCTTCTCTCCAAATTCCTCCTTCATGCAGTCACCAGCCCAAGGCACCTTTCCTCATTTCCTGGATTACCTGTTGAAACTTCAAATTCTTCTATTACTGAAAAGTGCATCTGTTACCCCAGTCCAGGAACAGACCTGGACTCAGACCCAGGGATTAAGATAAATTTCAAGCCCCAAGTATTTATAAAAGCTTTTCCACCCCATATCCCACAACCTTCAGGCCAAAATACAATGTTCTTCATAAGAGAAATCCTGGTGCATAATTTTTCCTATCTGGTTATAAAAGGATTAAGATAACAGTAGACTCTTTGATCCAAAAGTGTAAAGCTATACCATTGTTTGTACTGGGCAATCTCCCTTGAAGAATGAATCATCCCGTCAATCCTGGGGGGAAAAATATGTGTCAGAACCAAGCTTAGATAGGTAGGGGGAGAGAATCTCTTTTGACCTTGTCAACGGAAGGAGTCGAGATGTTTAAGAGAAGATCCTAGATGGTGGCCATCAATACGGCATCACCCATGGGCAACAGGTGGGAGCTTTGAAGTGAGGACTTAGGCAAAGGCTCTGGGAAGTGATGTCAGCCCTTTGGATAACTAGCTCATTGCCATTCATGGAACCTGTGTGAAATGGGAAGAGGTAAAATCCCTGAGACCTATCCAGTTCAAGTGGAATCAGAGCCTGTGCTTTGGAAGTTGCATCATTTAAATGATTTATACTCTCTGTTTACCTCTTTTGCTCTTCCGTAACATTCAGTTTTTTTTGAAAGTTCCAGTCTTAGCTGAAGAATCTGTGAAAGTGACTCATTGCCATTTTAAGGGGAAAATAGAAAGATGTTTGAAGAAAGATAGAAAGATGTTGGGAGAGCAGCACCTTTCCTGCCCAGGAAGGTGGGGAGCCATTGAAGAATGGAGGCAGTGGGCTTTCCTGGTGGCGCAGTGGTTAAGAATCCACCTGCCAATGCAGGGGACACGGGTTCGAGCCCTGGTCCGGGAAGATCCCACGTGCCACAGAGCAACAAAGCCTGTGTGCCGCAACTACTGAGCCTGTGCTCTAGAGCCCGTGAGCCACATCTACTGAGCCCGTGTGCTACAACTACTGAAGCCCCCGTGCCTAGAGCCTGTGCTCCGCAACAAGAGAAGCCACGACAATAAGCCGTGCACCGCAACGAAGAGTAGCCCTCGCTCGCTGCAACTAGAGAAAGCCCGCGCACAGCAACGAAGACCCAACACAGCCAAAAATAAAAACAAATAATTAAAAAAAAAAAAAAAATGGCGGCAGCAAGCAAACTGAGAAAATCCAAAGAGGAAGAGAATGCTCGGAACCCAGAGGGACAGAAGAAGAGTTTCTAGGTCCAACTCCCATCCTCCACCTGGAGATTCTCCTTCCAGGCTAAATTTTGGAGGATTTGAGTTTTATTTTATTGGGAGAACATAACAGTAAACTTCTTTATCAAAATATGGTTGCTACAGCTGGGCCAGTCTCGCTCCTATTTCTGACCCATAATAAAGATAGGCCTTCATGTCAGTGAAGTTCTGGAAACTTGTGTGCCCAACACCCACCTCCAACCCCAGCCATATACCTGCTGCCTCAAGGTCTGCCTGAGGATGGGGATGGGAGAAGGATGTTGAGATGCATCCTCTAGCTCAGAGGTTTCAAAATAATTTTTTCTAGCATTGGAATTCTGTCCTGAGTAAAATTTTACTTTCAACCCCAAAATAGAAAACATAAAATTAGATTGCTCTGGTTGAATTGCAACAGGGGGTCGGGATGCCATCCCTTATGTTGCTGCCCCTTTCCCCAACTCATGCCAATACTCCAGGTTTCCTCCTGGGAACTCTAGAGATTGAAGGGGTTCAGTATGAAGGCCACCCCTCTAGATAGTCATCTTCAAAGCCCTCGCCTCATGAGTCTGGCAATTGCGTGTGGATAAAAGTTCATCTCAGTCCATTTGAACATTCCCACTTTTCCCTGGAAACACTTGTATGTGCTATAGGGGAAGTACAGAGTGCATTTGATCCGTGAGGTTATGCACCTGTGCTGGCATCTGCTGAGGTGTCCAACAGCTCTTTGGGTTCTCAATCATCTATCCACACAGGTTGCCTTTGAATCATTCTTCATTCACACCTGAAAGCTTCTTTTGGGTCTGTGGCAGTCTTGGCCCCTCAGGAATGATTCTACAACTCCAGTGCCACGGAAGGACACAGGAAACTGAGTCTTTCTACAGCCTACACATAACAAGCAATCATTTCTTCTCAAACAAACACCTTTCAAGATTTCTGGGCACAAGTTTTCTTTATTCCTGAAGCCAACAAGCATCCTATTGGGGTATTTGGGGCTTCAGAACAGAACACCCAACAGAGAATAACTTAAAACATAAGACTATATGTTACTTACCATAACAAGAAGTCCGGAAGTGACAGGGAGTAAAAGGATTGACTATTTCAGCAACGTAACAAAATAATCAAGGACCCAGGTACTCTCCACTTCTCCCTCTGTCATCCTCAGCATGTGGACGGCCATCCTCAGGCTTGTTCCATGGTTGGAGGTGGCTGTAACTGTCTCAGATATCACCTTCTCACACAACTGTTCCAAAGGCAGGAAACAAGCCTCCTATATCTTTATTTATTTTTTAAATTGGAAAGTGTAACGGACAAAACAGTTTGTCAAATAAGGAGATGATTCTATTCAAGCTATTGCAATAGGGAGAATGTTCATGAATGAGAAAATTCTCTAAGAAAGGGAAGGGGGTCTGGGATTTTAATAAAGGCAGGTCAACAAGGGGGTCATCCACAGTCTTACAAGAGTCACGAAGAAGGATAGAGATGGGTCTTCTTTTAGTACATGGGAGAGCATTGCTGGTAGCTGTTTCTTGGAACACAAAAGAGAGGAGGGATTCCAGAGAACAAAGGTGTAGGGGAATTTCTTAGCCAGCTCTGCTTTCTGAGAGCACAGGGCTCAGGTAAAGTTCAACATTTGTCAGTCTGCCCTTTTGTTCAAAATGAATGAATATCACTTGTCACTGAACAACTCAGAGGTAATTTATAAACCCCTGAATGGAGTGAAGCAGGGTCTGAGAAATAGTCTCTCGAGGATGTTTTGTTGCCTCTATTCCTGCAAAACCAGTTCAACCATCTGCAGAGACGTGGTGGCAAAAGTTGGTTATTTTAGAGTTCTGGAGATCAGGCATCTTAAGAGAAGTATGCTTAAAATGAAAAAAGGGAAACAGTAACATAAAAGGTTGTATTAAAGTAAAGAACCAGGAGTTGAACTCTAAGGGTAACCAGTCCAGTGGATTCCAACAGGCCAGTGGAGGAAAACATCCAGTTATGCAGCACAACTCCTTGAGTTTCTTGAAGCTCTTGAGCTAGGATGTCAATGCTCTTGGTGGTGTTATTTTCCGCAGCCAAGGTTACCCCTCATATACGGGCATGCGTGACCCAAGTATTTCATCGGCCTTACTTAGTAATCCAGACAGTGGCTTGTCCAGAGAGAATTCGGGCTCATGCATGGTCTACTGCAATGGTGAGTCCTTCGAGCTTTATATCAAGCCATAGAGCTTCAGCTTCCAGGCCTTCTTCAGGGCCTGGGGAAAATGGCCAGCTGCAAGGCAACAGAGAGTCCCAGGAAGGATGTGGACAGTCAGGCTATAGGTCTCAGTAATGCCACCAGGCAGAAGCCAGATAAATTGGAAAAGTTAGTTTGGAAGGTTGTAGCCAGATATTGAAGGAATCTGGAAGACTGAGAAATTGGGGAAAATTGACAATTTGGGCAAGGAAACAGGATCTGGTTCAGTTTGCAGGTTAGGTACCAAAACTGGTTTCTCTAAGCGGAAGAAGGAAGTCAATTAATCTCTACCTGACAAGACAGAGTTTGCATATTCATCATCTACAATTTATAGAGAGGTGTAAAATAGCTCAAAGACAATGAAAATCTCATAAATAAACCCAACAAATGTAGCCAGCTCTGACCGCAATTAAAGCCCCTTTCAGGAACCTTCTACGATTTTCTGTATCTGTTGCACCCCCTTTATCACAACTTCTCAAAGTGATAAAAACAGAAACACATTCATTAACAGACCCAAATATGTACATATACCCTCTCCATAGCATATAAAAATAGGAGGGAAAAGTATACAATCTTAAATTATACTTAGTGACACTTTTTCAGTATTGTATCTTCTTAGAAATGATCTTAGTATCTAATGAATATCTATTTATTAACTCAGTTTAGTATCAGTCCAAGGTTTTAAGTTACCTAAAGATCTTGGAAATTATCTTCAAGCTGATGTAATTTCAATTACTGTTGAAATAAAGTTTGTCAGAATAATGATCCGATATGGTTAAACAAAATTTTAAATTTAAAAAAATTCTATATATTTAGTAGAAGTAATGCTAACCTGCTCTATCAGTAACTCTGGATAAGCTTAGGAAGGAGATATTTATGTAAAGTAAAAAACGTATGTTTGTATCATGCTTAACTTTAACTCAGAGAAAACAGAGCTATTTTATTAAACTGAAATTACTGACCTAGTCTTGTTTGCCAAAGATTCACCTACATTTTGAGAACTTGAATTTTTTAAAAAATTCTGAGTTTTTTTCTATAAGAATACCTTTTCCACATTGAAAGTATTTCAGGCTCACTTTCCTTTATTCCTGAGAATTTTAGGAATATTCAATTTATATATGAGCTTTTTTGTCTCTAAGCCAGTCAGAATACAATGAACTCCTTTAAGATATTTTATAATATAGTTTGGGAATACCACCCAGAGATGGGAAAATACAACACAATCAGATAATGAGAGGTTTTCTGAGGCCTTTCTGAATTACAGACATATAAACATACACAGAGAGAGAGCCACTTACAACTTCAATTCTAAATTTCAGCCATAGGTTAAACGTGGTCCTCCTTTTTATTCTCAGTCTTCTTTCTCATATTGCACTTTGAAATCTTCCCCTTCCTCAAAGCTCATTCTAAATGCACCTCTCCGTTGAAGCCTTACCTTAACCCTCAGGAGGGTGGAATTTCTTCCACAACCATTGCTCCTCTCTGATCACTTGAATCAATCAACCTGAAAATGCAGTTATTTATGTATATTCCTCATCTTCTCTTTAAATCCAAACTCAGGGATGGCAGGGATATCTTTCTTTCAACAAGCATTTATTTTACACCTACTGTGTTTCAGGCACTGTCCTAGATACCTTTTAGACAACGAGTGACAAAAAGGTGGGATCCTTGCTTTCATGGGGCTCCCAGTTTGGAATTTGATATACTTTTATATTCTCTTTTTGTATTCTTCGCAGCATTTGCAGTAGTTTGTTGAATAAATTAATAAATGAATATCTTCAGGCTTAGATTCACCCTGATACTGAAAGGGAAGAAAAAAGAATTTTTTTCTGAGGACCTATTGTGTACCCTGAGCTCTTAGGCACTTTGAACAAATTATCTACTTTAATCCTACTAATATCCAGAGTCTGAGCTGAGTGCTTTACATACATATTTCTAATCTTTACAGCAACCTTGTAAGGTAGATGATTTTACAAAGGAAAAAACTGAGCCTTAGTGAGGTTATCCCACTTGTCCTGAGTCATGATGCTAGTAGGTATCAGTATAGGGATTCGAACCCAGGTCTGTCTGACTCCAAAGTCCAAGTCAGACTGCTGAGTATAGTTAAACTGCCTTGGAGAAAACTTAGGTCATGTATCCCAGAGAACAAGTCACAGGTAAGTCTTGACTTAGGGAGCCTGTGCACCTCGGGCACTAAATGGCAGGCTGGACCACACCAGTGACTTGAAGGCCCTTTCAGCCCTCCAAGTGAGAGCCAAGGTCAGCAAGTGGTGGCATGCTTTGTGCAGGTGGGGCTGAGGTTCCCAGGGGCAGAGGGCTCTCTCACCTGGAGTTGCACTCAGCCAGGTAGTCAGGAGTCAGGGGCTACCGGGGAACAAAGAGCTGTTCATGCCGGAAACACACGCCTCCCACTGAGGCCAAAAGTCACATTTCTTGTTTGAAGATCAGTACTCGGAGCTGGACCTTTCACAGAAGAGATGCTGTATGTGAATGAGCTCAGTGATAACCAGTACCAAATGCATTTTAACCCCTCAGGTTTGCAACAAGTGACTACAGTCAGTCTAACCCATGTAATGTTGGGAAAGAGGGGAATAAGGGTTGCTGCCTTAACCTGAGGGATGCAGCAGCTCCCTCACCTCCTGTAGAAAACCAGGAGCAGTAGCAAGAACAGAGAGCTTTTAGGACACATTTTAGGCTTTACAGACATAATCACATTTATTTACCACAGTTGCCTCATGAGGTGGGCACGGTTATTATCCTTGTCAAGTTACCAGCGAGGAAACAGGCACAGAGAGATTTAAGTCTCTTGACCTATATCACAAGTCAGTGGAAGCAGCAGGATATGAAACCATTTTGTTTGAGTCCAAAGACGGTGCCTTTAACCACTACATGATATAGCACCTCCAGGCAAAAATACCACAGAGGATTATTATGATAACGGCCACCCATGAATCATACTTCATGTGTCCACACCACTTTGCAACTTGGCATTGTTGCCTCTCTCATCAAGAGGTGGAATCTATTGCTCCACCTTTTTTTAAATTTTTCTTTTAAAATCTGGGCTAATCCTGTGACTTGCTTTGACCAATAATTATGGCTGAAGTGACACTGTGGGAGTTCCAGAGCCTAGACCTCAGGAGGCTTTGCAGCTTACACTCGTATCACTCTTACCCTCTTGGAATTTTGAGACCGCCATGTTAGGAGAAAGTGCAGGCTATCTTCCTGGAGCATGAGAGGTCATGTGGAGCAGAACGAAGGCTCCAGCCCACAGCCAGCCCAGTTGGAAGTTGAGTAAACCCTTTTGGATGTTCCAGCTTCAGCTGGCTCCCCCTGCCTGCAGCTGCACCTGTGAGCCCAGGTGAAACCAGTAGGACCTCCCAGTCAATCTACCGAATCAGAAATAAGAAACCATTGTTGTAAGCCACTAGATTTTTGAGGTGATTTATAATGTAGCAATATGTAACTGAAATAGGTAGGTTTTAAATTCATTGTCTATCTTGGACTCCCTGCTTTTTGGCAATCTAGGGTTACATGATAGGGAATGATGGGAAATTTGAGCTAGAGGAATGGCAGACAGCATCTAATTAAACCCCTTTATTTACTTTTTTTATGTTATTATTTATAAATTACAAACAAGGCATATTGATCATCACTTGAATATGTTGTTTTTTGACATTTTATGTAATCTATGAATGATATAGTCAGGCTTTGATAATGTCTGAAAAAACAGTGTTTCTTTAATTAAAGTTTTCAGACGAATTTTCTTGCATTTTGCTATGGCCTTGCTGCTTTTGTCCTGTGTCTTTTTGAAAAATTAATTAATTAAAGAGCTTTGTTGGAGTATAATTGCTTTACAGTGGTGGGCAAGTTTCTGCTCTATAACAAAGTGAATCAGCTATACATATATATATATATATATATCCCCATATCCCCTCCCTCTTGTGTCTCCCTCCCACCCTCCCTATCCCACCCCTATAGGTGGTCACAAAGCACTGAGCTGATCTCCCTGTGCTAGGCAGCTGCTTCCCACTAGCTATCTATTTTACATTTGGTAGTATATATAAGTCCATGCGACTGTCTCACTTCGTCCCAGCTTACCCTTCCCCCTCCCCGTGTCCTCAAGTCCAGTCTCTACTTCTGCATCTTTATTCCTGTCCTGCTCCTAGGTTCAACCCTTTTATTTTATAGAGGAAGACACTTGTCCCATAGAGGAGAAGTGACTTGTCCCAAATCACAGTTTTTACAGCCTGAGACAAGACTAAACTTGTCTTCAGAGCCCCACATCTAGAATTCTCTTTGCTACACAACATTGCCCAACTACACTGTAGTAAGAGAGTGTAAAAGCTATTTCTGACTAATTTCAAGGATAAACACTAAAACCTGTTTATAGTACATAGCCTTAAATTTATAGTATTCAATTGTTGTGACATCCATGCAAGGAGATCCATATGCCAAGTACCCATAAAATGCCAGGAAGGAAGCAATTACTGGAAACAAGACAGTGAATTATCATAATTGAGTATATATATTGTCTCTGGTGGATCTGTGCGTTTACAGATGTGCCAGCTCCCTGGTAGACCAGTTGGTCTCACCTTGGCTGCACCTTGGAATCTTCTGAGGAGTTTTAAAGACCATCTGAGGTTGGCCCAGGCATCAAGAGTTTTTAAATTGGCCCAGGGTGAATCTAGTGAGCAACTGGGGCTGAGAACCCCTGCTCTGGACCGTGAATTCCTGGAGGGGCAGAATTTTTATCTTTGCACTCCTCCAGAGTGCCATTCCAGAGAACAATTGTTGATTGAAACTGGGAACACATGGCTGAAAGTACTTACAGAGAGCAGCTATGGCAGAGTGGAAATTACATGGGCTTTGACGTCAAAAATATGTCTTTGCCTCTCAGTTTTGCTATTTAGTAGCTGTGTAACCTTGGATACAACAGGATGTCTGAGCCATCTATAAAATGGATATAAAGATGATACTGACTTCCCAGGGATGTTATGAAATTCAGCTGAGATTGTTTAGCTTTAAAAAACTCCTTGATAACAATAAAGACCTTGTTAAGTATTGTTATTTCTATTCAGAAAGGAAATAGACAAGCTTTTTTTTAATGGTAAAAGCAATGAAAGATGATTATAAGAATTTAAGCAATATGGAGAGTTATTTTAAAAAATCAAGTACAAATTACCTATAATTCCTCCATAAGTACACTTAAGCATTTTGTTATTTCTCCTTCCGCATGTTTTTCTTACTGTCTCTATGTGTGCCTGCACACATTCAAACACATGCACAAAAACATGATTGAAAAAATACAGGACTGTATTGTGTCCATTTTCCTTGTTAGTACCTTGAGTTCTTCATATCCATGAATAGCAGTTGTGATGTTTTTCTAACCCAGGGATTTGAAAGCAATTGAAGGAGGTAATATGGTTATGATGAAATGGAAACAAGAGCAAAGCCAGTGCAGATTTGCAGAAAAAATTACACATTTGGGGTGCCTAATGATTGCTGAAAATTATTTGCAAGGTTCCATTGTGGCTTACCCATTTTCTCCCCTGAAAAGACTGACGTCTCCCACAAAAGCTTGGGAATTGACACAGATGGTCCTTACCCAAGAGCCTTAGTCACAGCCCCCAAATACTTTTGGCCAGCAACCTTTATTTACACATGGCTTCAAAGGTAGTGAGGAAGGGAATGGAAGGAAGAACAAAAGTGCTTACTCAAGTAACTATTAATTTGAGGAAAGCAAGTTTCATACCCGAGCCAACCTAGAGTTGATTCAAAAGCCAACAGTTAAAAGAGCCAGAGCAAACAGGTCAAATCTCTGAGGGTGATACTGTCTGGCAAGGGATCCAGCTTTGGGAAGGACCTGAAGACGACTGAACCCTTTCTGGCTCAAGCCTCCTTTCTTTCTGGACATAATTCCTCATAGCATCAGAGCCTCCATGCGCCTGTTGGCTGGGGTCTTGCACATAAGGAGGCTGTGTTTACAGAATCAATGAGGAACAGAGGAAGGGTGGCTGTAAATCTAAACAACAGGCCCCTTTTAAGGTTGCTCCCAGTACAAGCATGAGTGTGAGTGTGGCGTCATCAAAATAAGGGCTTCGCCAGAGCGATGTCTTGTTCTGCCCAGGAACCACTGCTCAGAACAGCCTTGGAATTTTTCTTTGCAAACTTTCTTTAGAGGCCCACAAGGAAAATCTATTTCATTTTTTATAGTACCTTCTGATTTTTTCTTTTTTGGTATGTGGACTTGTTTAGAATAAAAAGAACTAGATTTGGAGTTGGAGAAACCTGTGTTATTAATTCCAGTTAATCCACTTATTAGCTGTGTGTCCTTGGATAAGTCACATATCCTCTATATTTCTTGATTTCCTTATCCATAAAGTGGGAAGCATGATCCTTACCTATCTCCCATCATTCATTACATGGGAAATTACCATGATGCAGTGGTAGCCTCTAAGGTCACTACCAGGCAAACTGGTACACCCTACCAGAGGTCATGGAACAGAAAGTCTCACTAACTGAATTAGGATGTCGAATCACGTGGACTATAAAATCAATGTAAAACACATAGTGGAGGCAAGAGGAAAGAGATGAGCACTCTGAGGTAGGGTGTGATCAGGGTGGAAGGACACACCGAATCCTGGGGTACGCAGTGTTCATTTGCCCTGTCTCTTTCTCTGCCACATCAGCCTTCCCCGCTGATGGTTTGGTTACAGGACCAGAGTTGAGATTTGAGCTAAGGGGCTCGCAAATGGAAAGTGCCCTGGCCAAGAAGACACACTTAAACTATTGGAGAGACAGGACAAGTACACCAGGCTGATAGCTGTAGCTTGCAGCTCACCTGCTAAGCAGCCATGAGTTTCAGCCATGAGCTGGCAGAGGACACATGAGCGAGAATGGGTGTCAATCTGTGTGTGGCTGAATTATGGTCTCATGAATATTGATTGCTCATGTATATGTAGTACACCCAGAATATTAGTTCCTCATAGGACTCACGCATATTTATATATCACTTCTATGTAATATATGTGCCTCATGAATATTTAGTGCCTTATAAATATTAGGTATTTCTTGATCCTTCCATCCCTTTCTATGTTAAATATACACATGCCATATTTTCTAACATATTTTATGAATTTCACTTATCTAATTTTTTTCTTTTTCTCTGTTGCAGAATTGAGTATTTTCAAACCAAACAACAAATACACATTACAACATTCTGTCAGAAGGCTCAAGTGTGAAAACACCTTGAAAGGTGTAAAGTCCTACATAATTTTAAGGGATTATTATTATTCCTGTTATTTTGATTATGGCCATTTATAAAAATCAAATCTATCTTCAAATGGTAAAGAGGAAGCAGTTTAACCCAATGACTAGGAGCTGTGAACTCTGCTAATAGCTGTCTTTGCTCGTCTTTGGGAAATTGTATAACCTCCCTGAGACTGTTTTCTCATCTGTGAAATGGGAATAACAATAGCAACTTCATAAGGCTCTTGTGAAAATCGAATGAGATAATGTGTGGAAAACACTTAGGAAATTGCTTGTCCCACAAGAATGATGATACCTAACTTTGATTGAATGCTGACTCTATGCCAAGCACTCACGGACTATATGATTATATAAGTATGATTATCATGCCCATTTTACAGATGAGGATTTTTTAAAATAAATTTATTTATTATTTATTTATTTATTATTGTCTGTGTTGGGTCTTCGTTGCTGCGCACGGGCTTTCTCTAGTTGTGGGGAGCGGGGCCTACTCTTCGTTGCAGCACGCGGGCTTCTCATTGCAGTGGCTTTTCTTGTTGCGGAGCATGGGATCTAGGCAGACGGGCTTCAGTAGTTGTGGCATGTGGGCTCAGTACACGTGGCTCTTGGCTTTAGTTGCTCCACAGCATGTGGGATCTTCCCAGGCCAGGGATTGAACCCGTGTCCCCTGTGTTGGCAGGCAGATTCTTTTTTCTTTTTTCATCAGAATTTTAAAGCATTGGGTTTTCTTTTTGGTCTTTTTTTTTTAAACATCTTTATTGGAGTATAAGTGCTTTACAATGGTGTGTTAGTTTCTGCTTTATAACAAAGTGAATCAGTTATACATATACATATGTTCCCATATCTCTTCCCTCTTGCGTCTCCCTCCCTCCCACACTCCCTATCCCACCCCTCCAGGCGGTCACAAAGTACTGAGCTGATCTCCCAGTGCTATGTGGCTGCTTCCCACTAGCTATCTATTTTACGTTTGGTAGTGTATAAAGCCTCAGCTCCCAGCCCCGCCCGCCCCGGCGGGTGAGCAGAGAAGCCTCTCGGTCTGGTGAGTGTCGGTTGGCCCTGATGCTTTGTGCGGGAATCTCTCCACTTTGCCCTCCGTACCCCTGTTGCTGTGCTCTCCTCTTCAGCTCCAAAGCTTTCCACCTCCGCCACCCGCAGTCTCCGCCCGCGAAGGGGCTTCCTAGTGTGTGGAAACCTTTCATCCTTCACAGCTCCCTCCCACTGGTGCAGGTCCCATCCCTATTCTTTTGTCTCTGTTTTTTCTTTTGCCCTACCCGGGTACGTGGGGGGTTTCTTGCCTTTTGGGAGGTCTGAGGTCTTCTGCCAGCGTTCAGTAGGTGTTCTGTAGGAGTTGTTCCACGTGTAGATGTATTTCTGGTGTATCTGTGGGGAGGAAGGTGATATCCGCGTCTTATCTTCTGGTGATATTCCGCCATCTTCCCCCAGGCAGATTCTTAAGCACTGTGCCACCAGGGAAGTCCCACAGGTGAGGATTTTTAAGACAAAACCAGAATTCAAATCGAGGCAACCTGACTACAAGCCCACACTCTTTGCCATTTTGCAACACTAACTCTTAACGCAGCAAGTATTCAATACACGTCTTGTCAACATATTAGTAAGATTGTTCACTAGAGCAGATACTCAGTATCACGTGCCACTGGTGATGATATTTTGAATTGACTCTCTCAGTGGCAATTCTACCTTCCATCTAGTTAGAGAAGTTGAAAAACTATACATGACATTTTCTAGAATACTTTGCAGCTAGGGTTATAAATGTAAATTGTGCTTTGCGATCAGATGCGTTTGTGAATAACACGGAAGGCAGAAAGAAGTGAGGGGAAGCCACCCTCCTGCTGCTAAGGCTGCTGGCAAACAAGGTGTGGTGGACAGACTCTCAGGTGGCCCCGTGATCCCTCCTCCTGGCATTCACACCCTTGTGTGATCCTCTCCCCTGAAGTGTGGGTGGTGGGACCTGTAACTTGCTTCCAACCAATAGGATGTGGCAAGGTGATGGGATTACATGTACATGATTATGTTGTATGAGATTGTAGCATCCATCTTGCTAGGAGATGCTCTCTCTCTTACTGGCTTTGAAGAAGCTAGTGGCCACGTGGTAAGGGGTTGAGGATGCCCTCGGCCTAATACTAATTGGCAAGAAACTGAGGCCCTGCAAAAAAATGAATGCCGTCAACAATCATGTGAGCTTGGAAGCAGTTCCTTCCCCAGGCAGGACTCAGATGAGCCTGCGGCCCCAGTTGATATCATGGTGGCAGCTTCATGAGACACTGAGTCAGAGGATCCATGTAAGCTATGCCTGGGTTCCTGACCTACAGTAACTATGAGATAATAAATATGTGTTGTTTTCAGCCCCTAGGCTTGTGGTAAAATTGTCATCAGCAATAGAAAGCTAACACATGAGGTTACAAATCCTGGAGATGTTCTGGCCATTGTGGCAGCACATGTGATGGCAACAGCCTCCTGACATGAGCGTGGCAGCTATGGTGGATGGATGCCCTTGAACTCAGTAGTCTGTGCTGGGTTCTTGACATCCACTCTTCCAGCCTTTTTGGCAATTTAATTTCCCTAATTCCTTGCCTTAAATCACTTTCTTTTTGAATTAGTCAAAATGATTTCTATTTTCTGTACAGAATCTTAGTTCATATCATTACCCCACTTCAAAATCACGGCCTAACTATCCCAATATTTAATT
Organism: Neophocaena asiaeorientalis asiaeorientalis; assembly: GCF_003031525.2. Classification (NCBI taxonomy): domain Eukaryota; kingdom Metazoa; phylum Chordata; class Mammalia; order Artiodactyla; family Phocoenidae; genus Neophocaena; species Neophocaena asiaeorientalis. Next base: position 1,296,759 of record NW_020175049.1, read on the forward strand.
CTTTCATCACCCAGAAAACATTTTAGGGGAGAACAGAATAGTTTCCTTTCAAAACATCAAGGGAGAAAGGAAGTGATAATCATTGAGCAGGTGTAAGCTTTGAATAGCCACATAGCCATAATTAACATAATCAACATAATTAACATACTCTTAAAGGAAGATTATGTTAATCTCATTTTATGGAGGAGAAAACTGAAGTTCAGACCCTACATGACTACCTATTGTGGATAGCACACCTGGGATGTAATTCTTGGTCGAATGGACACCAGACTGCACATTCTTTCTGCTGAATCATGTTGTTAAGAATATCCTGGGTTCTTGTATGTCCTTTCACCCATTCATTCCTCAAATGTATATTGCATATCCATTGTGTATTGAGTGCTGTGCTAAGCCTGCGGTGCATACAGGGCCTTACCTGGTGGAGCTCACAATCCACTGGGGCAGATCAATGAGAAAATAGACCATTACAAAGCAGTGCATCAAGTCCCATGATGGAGGCCAGCTCAGAATGCTGAGGGGATAGTGAGGACGGCCATCAAATGACCTGACTTGGGTCAGAGCCCCAGGAGGAAGGGACAGTGGCCTGGAATAACCTTCCTCGCAGGCTCTTCATGGGTCACCGACACAGCTGTGGGAACCCCACAGCAATGGTGCCAGGCAGGGACACTGGCAGAAAGGTTCATGTGACTTGGTGAGACCTCAGGCAGCCTTGACCGGGCACAGAGCTGACCCTGGCGGTGCTCTGTCCACGTGACTGAGCCACACTGCGGTCCCTGAAGACCCCATGCTTGTTCTCCAAGGCTGACTGGCTCTCAAGCTCCAGCCAGCCACAGGCTTGTTTCCTTTCATTGTTTGCTTTTTGGAACAAATGTACTTCCCATTAATCGTGGTTTTCAAAAATTAAATTAAAAGCCTTTGATTGAGTTTAAAGATAGATCTGGCTCACTTTCATCAAAGCTTACCCAGCTCTCCTGTCAGGAGAGAGAAAAAGGTTTGCGAGTTTAAATCTCAGACCTTAGATTAGTTCGGATGCCCAAATATCTCAGCTCTAACAGCCCATGGGCAATTCTGTTGAACCCTTATGTGGCTGAATTTCCCCATCAGAAAAATAGGTTAACAGTGGTTCCTACCTGAGAGTTCGACTGTTTATGTGGGGACTAAATAAACGAATGCGAATGTTCCTGTCCCTGGTGTGCTGGCCCTTGATGATGTTCCTTCCATGTCCTTCCCCTGCTTGGCTCTGCATGGTGTGGGCTGCGCCTGCATTTCCCAGCTCCCGTACCAGCTGGCACCTCTCTGGGTGTAGTAAATGGGAGGTGCTGGTGGGAGGAAGAGAGACGAGGGGGTATTTCTCCTCCCTCCCTCTTGGGGTAAAACCTCCAGAGCAGTTGTTTCGCCTTTGCAGCAGCTTCCTGCGGAGGTTAACCCCTGGACCGCCGCATCCCCCCTATGGTTTCTCCCATCTTCTCTCTTCTCCATAGGCATTTCCTGGTATTAGATTCTCTCTGTTTTAAGTACTTAGGGAGGTTCTGTTTTCTGGCTGGACACTTGACGGCTGCCATGAGTGACATGCACTTGCCCCACGGGGTCTGTTTTCTCAATGAATGATTAGGCAAGATACAAGGTGAAAGGGGCGGGGAGCAAAGCTTAAAACACAGAAAAGGTTGGTTATAGATGATGGGGTGTTTTCACTCAATGTCTGGTGAATAGGTGTTCAATAAACGTGGCGGTGATAGGAGGATCGTTCCCATTCTGCTTACGGAGAGTATAGTGAGAAACATGCCTTTGACTGGAAGAGAAGGGCAGAAAGATCTGCCACTTCTGTTGGCACCTGGAGGCCCCCCCAGTGCCCTGGAGCCTGGTTCTCCGTGCTGGGAAGAGCTGGCCTGGCTTCTCAGCACCCAGGCTGTCACCATGGGGTTGCTTGGAAGAACTGATGCCCCTAATGAGGAACGGATTTTTCTGGCCCCACAATCAGGGGTGAGAGTGCCTCTCACCCTAAGAACAGAGGGAGAATGTTTCAAGAGTATTTGCCACAGCTATTCAACTAAGATCTTATTTTCACATGCCTGCTGCTGGCTTCCCGGCCCCGCACCAATCTGTTGTTTATGTTCCAGGGCCACTTTACTTTCATTCCCAACACAACACGAGTCAGAGGTATCCGGAATGGGCCCCACGCAGAGGCAGAAAGAGTTTGACACGGTCTGTGCCACCGGGAAGGAGACCAGACGGTCACTGGACTGAGCGCACCGGAGGGAGGACAGGAGGTGAGTTTCATGCCAGGACGATGCCTGGTACACTGGGAATGAGGGGATACAAACACGGTCCTGTGATGCAGGCTGTGAAATTAGCCTCCTTCTCTGGTACCCTAACACCCCTAATCGCCTGAGCCATGACTGTGCCAGGCACCTCGCATACACTATTGCTAGTCCTCACAACCACCCTGTGAGGCAGAGTTATGAAGTCCCGTTGACAGATGGTGACACTGAGGCTCAGAGAGGTTAAGTGATTTGTGCAAAGCTGCACAGCTGGTCAGTGTCAGAATTGGGATTCAGAGCCACACCTTTCAGGTTCCAAACTTTGCATTATTTCAGCAATTCTGTGCTGCCTCCCTGACACCTTTGTGGCAGAAGTTTAAGAATACTGTGGGCTGCCACACCACATATTCCGCAGCTGCCTGCACCAAATGCCTGCGTGGACCCCAGTTGGCAAAACAAGAGGGAGAATGCCTCTGAGCCCAGTGGAATCCACTGCAATCAATCCCCAGGGTCTCTCCTGCAACTCCGAAGCTAAACAGCAGCCGTTACCTGGGAAACCAGAAGCCATCTGAGAGGGCAGGGGCGCTAGAGAGGGAAGGTTCACTTGGATGCACCTCCCATCACCCTGAGATTAAGGGACATAAAAAGAGATGGCGCCTGTGAGTTCCTCAGTGGCTGGCATGAGAACCAGGCTTTTGTTTTGCAGACCAGTTACCGCTTGTAGGGAGTAACCACTAAACCAAGAGAAGCCTAAATAACAAAGCAGCAGCCAGAGATTACCTATTAAATGAACCTTGTTCCCAATCTTATGTCTATGATCTGACCCTCCCAGGCGTTACCAAGGCAATCACGTTTACGTGTAATACCCAAGTCTCTAGGGCACTGAGCCTCAACCTGTTTGAAGGTAGGAAGAACAGTCTTTGACAGAAACCCCTCGGAAACATCTCTGAGAAGCCCCAGGGATGCTACTGTATCCAAGAATCAGCGCTGATGGTTGTTTGCCAAACATTGCAGCTGCTACCCAAGGCGGGATACTGCCACGCCCCTCGTGAGTTAGTACTTCTCCCCTTCACGGTGCCCCTCCTGACCCTGCTTTTTGGAGGATTCCACCCATTGTTTCAAGTCCTAGCTCCCAATTCTGCCTCAGGAATGTTTTTCAGGACTGCCCTCACCCTACTAGTCACTCCGTGACCTTGAATTCCCCACACCTGGGCACGTGCTTGTTTTGTTATTCTGTGCGTGGATGACCAAGTTGTGTCTCACATGTGGGAGGCAGAGCTGTGCACATAGGTTCCTGATGAATGAATGTGTCCAGATACCCACGACGTAAACTCCAAAAACGTTCAGTGTGGACATACACACCATTCAGTCTTGTGTTTATTTAGAGCCACTGCCCAAGCACCTTTAGCCAGGCCCTGCAGATACAAAATGGACCGAATGCGGCCCTTGTCTCAAGGGTTTGTGTGTTCCAACTTGTTTAGATCCCTCCTGCTGTTTGATTTTTTTGTGGGGGAAGGGAGTATATTGGCACATTTTTTTCTTTTTTTCTGCCCCCAAATAAATGATAAATAATTATCTAACTCTGCAAGCAAATAGCAAATTTCTGAGGAAGAGAAATCATCAATGAAAACACAAATCCTTAGTGAATAACATAATATTTATCCAATTATAGCACACTTACTACATTCTGAGCCACTTAGAAACAGCATCGCACTCATTCCTCCATGCAGCTCTTCAAGTGCACTATTGTTTCTGCTTTAATGATGGAGAAAAAGGAAGCAAGTGGCTTGCGCTCGAGATCCCTTTAAATGTGATGCCAGGTTTCAAACCCAGGTTTGTGTAGTAAGCAAGGCTGTGTCCTCAGCTGCTGTTCTATGTCACTGCCCCGTCCCTGACAGTCCTTCTGTGTCCAGGGTCATAGATAATGAAACGAACAGTGATGAGTCACTGAGAGCAGGCAGCAGACCTGAGGTGGTTGATAAATTTGTTATCAGTAAGTGGGGTCGGAGCTTACAGAACAGCGTTAGAATCTTATTGCACAAAACCCCAAGCTCTCAGGGAGCCATGCAAAAAGCCAAGGCACTTCATTGTTCTCAGAGCAGAGTTTGGTGTCTTGACCTGCCTTCCCACCTGTTTACTGTGGGGCCTTCTCTCCTTCAAGGGTGTTTCTCTAGAGGCAGTCCAGAGAATTCAGATTTAAAAAGATTGTCCCCAGGGCTTGTCTGCCTGACTCATTGTGTTCTTTCTCACTGGTGAGTCACCAACCTGTGACTCAGTTTTCACATCTTACTCAGGGCTCAGAGTTTGGCTGTTGGGATCCTGGGGATGGATTTACATGGAGGTGACGTAAGGTTAGTGATGTGCTGGTGAGCCAGGGATCCTGGGCCCTGCTTCTTTCCTTTTGCTCATAGGAGCACCTTTTAACCTGTCAGAGGTGCTCATGGATTGGCCAAGACCAAGGTCACTGAAGTGGCCTCACCAGTGAGGTCAACTTCCATTTCTGATGCTGCTGTGTGGACTCCTAGTGTGGATCCTCCACTCGGTGGGTGGAGGTCAGCGTGACAGTGGTCTGTCAGCGCGAGACAACACCCCGTAGAGGAAGAAATCCTCCGTGTGAAGAAACATGGATTCACTTCATACCTGTTCTTTCTTAACTACGCTGTTCAAAACACTTCAGTTTTTAATCCGGGCTACAGCCCGACCCCATAGTTCCTCCAGGTAAACTCTAGGATAGAAAGAATTCACCTGGGTTGTGTGCAAGGAGCTCAGAAAGTTAGGTGATGGAAATGACTGGGTCTTCGAGAGGTCCCTGCCTCTGTATCCAAGCAGGCCATTACTTGGTTGAGCATTCTTGGAGATGCCATACCCAGAACAGGCTGCTACAGTGATGGGACATTAACAAGGTGTTGGAAGGGGATTCTTGCCACTGGTTCACCTGAGACCCCACTATGATGCACATGAAGACTCAAAAATGAGTATGATAACACATCACAGGATGCAGATTTTCCAGGGGGAAGGAATCAGGTATCTTCGCTCTTCATCCAGCTCAAGGATAGGAAAAAGGGTCAGAGAGAGTGGAACAGGGAGACAATTAGAGAAGACATTCCTTTGGGGGGAGCTGTTCCTGTTCTCTCCCTTCAGGGGAGGGGTGCAGGTGCTGCAGGAGAACACCAAAAACTATTCCTTACGGAAGGGAGACACAGAGAACCAGTGCCCTAGTCACGCCCAAGAAAGCCAACGTGACTGGCCCCTGGCTCCTTCCCCCAAGAGGTAGAGGATGAGAGAGGGGTGACTTGCTGTGTAGGTTCAGGAGCCAGAAGAGAGTGCTGCGGGGCTTTGGACTGAACCCCCAGAGTTTTTCAGGGTAAGAGATGCCGTTGTTTCCTGTGCACAAGATGTGGGCCATACCAAACAGACAACAATTGTGTGGTTGGGTCATTTAGATCTTGTCTGAAAGTGCCTTCGGGAGGAGTGAAGGGATTTGGGCAGGAAGACAAGACGTGCTACTCCCCATTGCCTCAAGTGCCTTCAGGAACGGAATCGCATCTGTCAGGGTCAAGGGAACTATAGGACAGAGGTCTCAGAAGGGATCTTGGAAGAACTCACGGCATGACCCCAGGAGAAGAGTCCTGCTCTGGCCCAACCAGGGATGCTTTCTTTGGCCAAAGGCCAGGCTCAAATCAAAGCTGTCCTATCTCTTTACCTTTCCTCTTGCTCATGGCTTTGACCTGAAACAGCAGAGAGGGAGAGTGGTGTGCGGAAGAACCAGGACAGGGGGAGTCAGTGATAAAGCTTCATTTTCTAATGTGCCATGAGTCATGCTTGTTCAACATACTAGTTACACAAACCAGAAAAGGTGTTACCTGTTTTTTGTTTATTTTTTTAATTAATAATAAACATCTTCACCTTTCTCTTGGAGCCTGCCCACATCCCTACCTTCCATTCCTTCTCTCTGTATCTCATAATATTTTGTATAAGCCTCTGTGATAGTATACCACCTTGTACTATAACTGATTATTTACCAGTATCCATCATATAAAAGGTGCATTCTTTGTGGGCAGCAACTGTATCTTATTCATAGCAATAGTCCCTGTAAAGCAGCATCATGATGTGCTATGGTTGGTTTGCAGTCAATTCTTATTACGTGAATGGTTAAATGAATGTAAGCATGTTGATAGAAAGAACGTGGCAAAAGGGAGGTGTATTTATTTAGATCTTTTGGACCTCCTCAAATCTCACCAGCTGCGCTGTGCCCATTGTTTCTACTTGTAGCTCCAATCATGTTCCCTGAAGACTCGGGTAGCCCTGTGCCCATTTGGATTTTTGAGGGAAATCCCAATTATCCCCATAAGACAGAATGTCCCTAAGGAGGGATGGAGACATTGAAGAGAGCAAGATCTCCATCAGGGAAAATATAGAATGGGAGTTGAGCCACGCCTGCCTGATTTCAACAGAACCCTCTGTTGTACAGGGAACAGAGGAGAAATTGTTCGTCCACATCTCATTGCTCACGGAAATATTCTGACTGCAAAGTCAGTGTCAGCTTTGACTTCCTGCTCCGGGAGGAGGCTTGGTCAAAAGGCACAAAGTTGGCCTGTGAAGTGTCAGAGGAATTGTGAGTTTGGGTGAGAGGAGACCCTCACACTCCATCTTTGTTTGGTGGTGGAAGTTCTAGCACTGGGGTGGTCAAGCCAGCACAGCCCAGCCCTCGCCTGAGACTCTTCTGAGAACTCCAGCCCAGCTTGGAAGCACCACAAGATCACAGGCGGAAGTGTGAAGGTCAGACCAGGCCTGAGGGTCAGTGTCCGGGTCCTGCGCTTGCTTCCTTGGAAGGAACGAGCACAGAGAGGGTCTGGAGTGATGGGAATCTGAGGAACCGAGGGCTGGAGAACCAGAGGCAGACTTCACCCAACCATTCCGGGTCCCCTTAAAGAGGACACCAACTAAAATAACCTGGAAAAGGCACTTACAGAGCAAAAGCACAGCCAGTTGCTGTCTCAAGGCTAATTTTAAGAATGTCCTTTTCTGTTGAAATTTCATCACCATGACTCATCGCACCACAGGCCAAGATTCTGAAGCTCTGAGTCAGACTGGGCCCTGAGAGCCGAAGCTCAATGGGAGTTTTACCTAAATAAAGCCTGCAAGTGGGCCTGCTGTGATAGATGTCTTAGAAATTTGCTAATTCAGCAGTGCACACACCCTTGCACCTCTGCCGTTCACACAGTTGCCCACAAGTTCCTGGGGCTGTTGGTGTGACAAGGCGTCTCTTAGGTGTGAGATCTTTCTTTTGCTTGAATCTTCAGTTAGTTTGTTTCCATATCTTCTCTGCCAATGTGGTTCCTTTTCTGTAATCTGGTCAGTGCTACTCTTGGTGCTTTTTTGATACTTATAGCCAGAACAGGTGTGATGATTAAGCACAGATTCCAGAAAGGATCCAGGGTCCCCTTCTCTAAACGCCAATCAAAGGGAATGGCATTTAAATGGGGATTTTTGAAAGTCAGAGCTGGAAGGGGCCTCAGCTCGTGTCATCCACCCTCCGTGTCATTATATAGACACCCAAGTAATCCAAGACCCAGAGGTGCCAACAGCTTGCCCAAGGTGACACAGCCAGTTAGGAAGAGAATCCAGACAAGAAGCCAGGGTCTGCTCACATCTTAATCTCTAGACTAAACTGTCTCTGCTTTTATTTACTCTGTATCCACATAAAGTCCTAGACTCTACAAAGCCCACATCTGGGCGCTGGGGGAGGAGAGGACGTATAGGAAAGAGGAGGCAATGCTCAGGGCTGACCACCTGCCTTGGTGTCCCTCGAGCTCCAGGCCAGTGACCTGAGAAGATGCTGGCCGTAACCATGTTGGCAGGAGGCCTGGAGAGCAGCCCTGGAGGGGAAGCTGGGACTGGTCGGGAGTGGGCTGGAGGCAGAGACCCAGTCTTTATTCAGGGATGGTGGCCGCGGAAGGTTAACCAAAGCCACATGAGACATGAAACTCGGCCTCGGGAATCTTTGGCTTCTCGGCTGTCCTTGGGACACACGGCGGGTGTCGCCCTTATCGGGAATGAGGGAGTGGGGGGCATGTAGTCAGGTGGAGTAAAACAGCTTTGACGGCAGGCTGTTGAAGTCAGAATTTGGGGAGATGCTGCAGAGGTCCACTCTCCTGAGCTCAGGTCGAAAGGATTATTATGAGGCTCCAAAGGCCTCTCAGGAACCCAACAGTGCAGCCAAGACTCCTGGGGCCTAAAGTCAGGGCTCTGTGAGGAATCCAGCCTCCATTCCCTCTGGCTCTGTGCCCCTGCCCTGATCTCTTCCTCTCTGTCTCTCCATGTCTCTTTCTGTATCTCTCTGCTTTTACACTCACTTTCTCTTGACATCTCTGCTCTTTCTGTGTGTCTGTTCTGTCTTCCCCTCTCTCTGTTCTACTCACTATAGTTCGCATGTGACCCAGAATTGTCGCCCCTGTATTAAGTGCATCTCACCAGTCTTCAGCTCAGCCTCCGTAGCTCAGTGGCTGTGATATTTCTAGATTCTAAAATCATAAGAAAGGAGCCAGATGGGCCCAGATCACACTTTAAAGCCTGGCGGCACAAGCCGTAGGCTGCTGGCCACCCCCTGAATTAGCTGCCCTTGTGTCAGATGTCCAAGCCTTATGTGATCAGCTGTGGCCACAACTGCGGGTTCTCTAGGCTGCAGTCAGTTAGCAGGGAGTGAGAGAGAATAGACTATGGAAGGTTCTTGACCTGAAGAGTATCTATCTATACATTCCAGCTGTGTCATTTCCAGGACATGTAACTTTGAGCAAGGCTTTGAGCAAGGCTTCATACTTCTCTGAACCTTAGTTTCCCTATCCATAAAATGAGGGAAATAATACCTACTTCCCAAGGTTGTTAGGAAGACCAGATAAATATGTAATCAAGCCACGCCAGGCACATGGCAAATGCCCAATAAATTGTTGCTATTGTCAGCTAGTGTTGATTTAAGAGAGCCAGAGTCTTGGGTATGCACAGGACATTGTGTCCTGTGGCCTTTTGAACGTCTCCCTCTTCTGTCTTTCTCCATTTGGAATTTTTTTTCTTTCCCCTCTTGATGTTTGTTAATTTCTCCCTTATTGTCCGGTGCTGTAACCCAGTGCTTGAGGATTTCACAACAGGATGCACTGGAGCCAGTGTTTTCCATTTGGATATGACTTGGGTGCTCTGCCTTGCCGTTGTCAATAACATTAAAGGGGTGGAAGGTGTGGTTTACTGTACTGAATAACGCTGTGATCTGGTTTTTCGAAAATTGCTCCAACAGAGGAATGAAGTTGTCTATGACGACACTGCTGGCTTTTACAACATAAATATGAAGCTCTGTGTTGTCATTTGGCACACTCCCAAAATTTCCCTCAAGAAACTCAGGCCGAGTTGAGCGTCAACTCCAGAATGCAGAGGTATATTTTAATAAAAAGCAAAAATTACTCCGGATGCCAGAAATTGTTATAAACAAATACTTTGCCAAACATACACAGCCTTCTCTCTCTCCCCATCAGTCCCCTGTCTGTACACACTGCAGAGTCATTACCTGGAAAGCTGAATGCGTGAGCTGTGTTCTGGAGAATATCAGTGTAAATGCTGGTCTGGCGGGGGAGGTAGGTCACTGGAATCTTGGGAAGTTAGAGACAAATGGGGGAAGGGGCCAACAGATGGATACCAAGTCCTAACAGCCATGGTGAAGGCAGGCCTGTTCTAGGTTAGAGCAGGGAGATGTGTGGCAAAAACAGAGGGAGAGGGACTTCCCTGGTGGCGCAGTGGTTAAGAATCCGCCTTCCAATGCAGGGGATGTGGGTTCAATCCGTGGTCAGGGAAGTAGAGCCCACGTGCATGCCGCAACTAAGAGTTCGCATGCCACAACTAAGGAGCCCGTGAGCCGTAACTAAGGAGCACATGTGCCACAACTGAAGGAGCCTGAGAGCCACAGTTAAGGAGCTCCCCTGCCGCAACTAAGACCCGGCGCAACCAAAATAAATAAATAAAATTTAAAAAAAAACCCAAAACAAAGGGAGAATCTGTGGTGAAAACTAGGTCATTCCAAAAATTTCAGTAAAACCTGCAGGACCTGGGCTGACTTCATGAGCCTGTGAGCTGTGAGGTTGCAAAGGGTCCCACACTCAAAAGGGTCCCATGCTTGCCTCAGTGCTCTGCTGTTGATATATTGAAATTCTTAAAAAAAATTTTTTTTTTCTTGGCTGCACAGCATGGCACGCGGGATCTTAATTCCGCAACTAGGGATTGAACCCGTGCCCCCTGCAGTGGAAGTATGGAGTCTTAACCACTGGACAGCCAGGGAAATCCCTGAAATTCTTAAGAATTTTTGAACACGAGACCCTATATTTCAGCTTTGCACTGGGCCTTGAAAATTATGCTGCTGGTCCTGGCCAGGGAGAATTGAACCAAAGACTCATTTCCAGAAATACAAGCTGGCAAGAAGAACAAGGGAAGGATGAAGTAGTGATGCCCCCTGGTTATCAGGGCAGGCAGCAGGGACAGTCATCAAGTGATTTTAGAACCTAATAGAGCCAGGCAGAGGTCAGTGACCCAGCTTGAATAGGCAAGGGCCGTGGCAGCAGCTGATACCCCAGTAGGGCTATGTCTTGAAGTGTGCTGCGGGTGATAAGACACACAAAGCCCTGGGCTTAGTCAGGAGAGGTGCCTGCGTATCAGGTGTCAAACCTTATCCAATCAAGTGTGGCCACAGCAGGGTCTCCTAGCCACAGCCAATCAACAGAGAGGAAGAGTAGTACAGGCAAAGGAGAGCTGTCCATAGACAGGCCTACATGTAGATGCCAGCTTTGCCACCTACAGGTGTTGTGACTTCGGGCAAGGCTCCTTACTTCTCTGAGCCTTAGTTTCTTCATCTGTAAAATGAGGGAAACAATACCTATTCACAGCTGATGAGAAGATTAGTTGAGATACAGTATGTAAAGTTTCTACCACTTTGCCTGCGCATGTAAATAATCAACAGTTGCTATTATAGCCTACTGTTAATTTAGGAGAACCAGAGTTAAGAAAAGTAGGTTCTAATCCCACTGGCTGTGACCTTGGGCAAACCACTTTACATGTCTGAATCTCAGTTTCCTCATAAGTAACAGGGAAATAAAAAACCCAACACCTGAGGCAGTGCCTTGCACATAGTAGGCACTCACTAAATACATATTAAATGTCCCGCCACACTGCAATAAAAGATAAGAGCTATTTGCAAAGCTGCAAAGGGCTTTGCAACTGTATTATCTTTTTGTTGACTTTAGAAAATCAGATTTATTACTTTTGGGGGTTGGGATCAAATAAGGTTGAGACCACGTCACTCTCAAAATAAAATAACTTTCTGAGTGCTTGCCTGCTTTGGGATTTGGGTCAATCTTTTGTTACTGGCATCGGCACATAGCTAACTAATCCAAATGTAACCGAACTGAGCTGGGAGTCTTTGCATTGCTTTTTCCCCCCAAGTTTTTCTTTCTACAATAACAAGGAAATGCTATTATCACATGGGTTACCACAAAGCAAAAAGTATAATCAATGACAAGACATTCAATCTGCATGCACCTACATCAAATGGATTCAGAGGATGTCATTCCTATTCATTACAGCTCATGAAGCATGAAGAGTATTTATAGAGGATGAAAAGTCTCATTCATTAGCCTCCGAGATGCCAAGAGGGGAAATGACTTATGTACAAATGACACAAAGCACATATTTTTCTTGTTCTGAGTTTACATATCCCATATGGGATCAAAGGAAACCCAGTGTCACCATACTAAGCGCCTTGGATGAGAAGAGTTTCGGGCTTCAAGGATAGAATAACAACCTGAGCACTGAGAGGCCAAAGGTCAGCTTCACCAAACTGGAGTGACCTTGAGATTGAAAGGATTCTTAAGGCATTACATACTTTCTGCCTCAAATGATGGAATAATATGATTAAAAATTGCTGCTGAGGCCTATCTGGCTAAGTCTCCACCAAAAATCTGTGTTCTTCCTTTCATTGTATAGAGTTGTAGCTTTGCAATCAGGGGCTAAGTTTCCCTGGCCTCTAGCGTTAAGTGTGACTGTGTCGATAAGTTCTGAACGATGGAATGTATTGGAAGTGTGTATATATCTTCTTTGGAGAACTATGCATATAAATCCTTGGCTCATTACTATTTGGATTATTTGTCATTTTCTTGTTGAGTATAATAGTTCTTTATATATTCTGGTAATAGTTCTATATATATATTACTCTTCCCTTATCAGATATATGATATATATATGCTCAGATATATGATTTGCAAATATTTTCTCCCATTCTGTGGGATACTTTCTTGATAGTATCCTGTGAAGCACAAAATTTTTAATTGATAAAGTACATTTTTTCTATTTTTTCTTTGTTGTTTGTGCTTTTGGTGCCATAGGTAAGAAATAATTGCCTAATTCAAGGCTACAAAGATGTACACCTATATTTTCTTCTAAGACTTTCATAATTTGGACTCTTACATTTTCAACTTTGAGGCATTTGAGTTTATTTTTGTATATGGTATGAGGTAGGAGCCCAAGTTTATTTTGCATGTGGATACCTGGTTGTTCCAGCACCATTTGTTGAAAAGACTATTCTTTCCTTATTGAGTATTTTGGCACCTTTGTCAAAATCAATTAATCAGGTTTATTTCTGGACTCTCAATTCTATTTAATTGATCTATATATCTACCTTATGACAGTCCGTGCCATCTTGATGGCTATAGCTTTGCAGTAAGTTCTGAAATCAGGAGTGTGAGTCCTTCAACTTTATTCTTCAAGATTGCTTTGCCTTTTCTGGATCCTGGCATTTCCATTTGAATATTAGGATTAGTTTGTCAATTTCTGTAAAAAAGACAGCTAGAATTTTTGTTTTTTTAGGATTGTGTTGACTCTGTAAATCAGTTTGGAGAGTACTGACATTTTAACAATATAAAGTCTTCCAATACATGAACATGGGATGTCTTTACCTTTATTTACACCTTTTTAAAATTCTTTCAACAGTTTGGTAGTTTTTAGTGCATATTTCTTCCACTTTTAAAATCAAATTTATTCCTAAGTATCAATATTTTATTCTTTTTGATGCTATTATAAATGGAATTGTTCTCTTAATTTAATTTTCAGATCATTCATTGCTGGTATTTAGAAATACAATAGATTTTTGTACGTTGATCTTGTAACCTGCAACCTTGCTGTACTTGTTTATTGTCTCTAATAGGGTGTTTTTTTTTTTTTGTAGTTTCCTCAGGATTTTCTATAACCAAGTTCATTTTATTATGAATGAAGATAGTTTTACTTCTTCCTTTCTAATCTGGATGCACTTTATTTGTTTTCCTTGCTTAATTATCATGGCTAGAACTTCCAGTGCAACATTGAATGAAAGTGGCAAGATTGGACATCCTTGTCTTGTTCTTAGAGAGAAAGATTTCAGTCTTTCATTATTAAGTCTGATGGTAGCTGTAGGATTTTCATAAGATGTCCATCATCAGGCTGAGGAAGTTCCCTTCTATTTTCAGTTTGTTGAATATTTTTTCATGAAAGGATGTTGGGTTTTCACAAGTGCTGTTTCTGCATCAATGAAATGCACACATGGTTTTTGGTCTTTATTCTATTAATATGATACATGACATTGTTCAATTTTTGTATGTTGAACCAAACTTGGATTTTTGGGATAAATACCAGTTGGTCATGGTGTATGATGTCCTTTATATATCTCTGGATTCAGCTTGCTAATATTTTGTTAAGGATTCTTGCATCTATATTCATAAGGGATATTGGTTGGTAATTTTCTTTTCTTGTGATACCTTTGGTTTTGATATCATAGAATAAGTCAAGTGTCTCCTATTTTTTGGTAAGAGTTTGTGAAGAATTTGTGTTAATTCTTCTTTAAAGAAGTTTTGGCACCAATGAATCTATTCTGTTTGGACTTTTCTTTGATTACTATATCAACCTCTTTATTTGATATAGGTCTATTAAGATTTTTTTGGTTTTTGAGTCAGTAGTTTGTGCCTTTCTGGGAGTTTGTTCATTTTATCAAAGGTTATCTAATTTGTTGGCATACAAAATGTGTTGCTCATAATATTGCCTTATAATCCTTTCTCTTTCTGTAAGGTTGGTAGTGATAGGCCCTCTTTCATTCCTACTTTATTAATTTGGATTCTCTCTCTCTCTCTCTCTCTCTTTCTCTCTCTCCCTCCCTCCCTCCTTCTCTCCCTCCTTGGTCAATCTAGCGAAAGCCTTATCAATTTTATTAATCATTCCAAACAAACATTTTTTGGTTTTGTTGATTTTCTATTAGTTTTCTACTCTCTATTTAATTTGTTTCCACTCTGATATTTATTATTCCCTTGTTTTAGGTATAATTTGTTCTTTTTTTCTAGTTTCTTAAGGTAGAGTTTAGGCTATTGACTTGAGGTCTTACTTCTTTTCTTAATATAGGAATTTACAGCCTTCACAAATTCTTGCAGCAGCCTTATAGAGGCGTTAAGATTACCCCCCATTTTCAATGTAGAAGCTGAAAGTTAAAGGGGTTAAATAGCTTATTTAAGGTGATACAGCTGGTCAGTAGCAGAGTTGGAATTATAATGTCAATCCTCTAAATGGGAAATGAGGATTAGAATTCAAACTCACCGTACTTTCCTCTCTGCCGCATTGCTTCTAGAAGCATTCAAATGTTCCCAGAGAACTGTAGCACTCACATTTATGCCAGACTGTCTTATACTATTCTGTAATCATTGTAACCATTGTATGTGTATGTGTGTTTGACAGTCTCTGTAATCAGTGTGTGTATGTGTGTGTGTGTGTGTTTGACAGTCTCTGTAATCAGTGTATGTGTGTGTGTGTTTGTATGCGTGTGTTTTGAAAGCTCAAGGAAAACACATCTTCCGTGAGGGCAGCGAGTATTCTGTGAACTTCTGTATCTGTAGCATTCAGAACAGTAGTTTAACATTTGTACACAGTACTAGAGTCTACCCAGTACCTTTTCTCATCTATTGTGCTATTTTACATTCACCAAAATCCTATAGGTAGGTGATACTCTGGGACCCAGAAAGTCAGAATTGTTAGTATGGCCCAGGTCACAGTATTACTAATAAGCGTATTACAGACATAAAATGGCATGCCTGATTCTAGATTTTGTGTTCTTTCTGTTTTACATATTTATTGCTATGGTGAAATGGAGTGCTTTAAAAATAGAGTTTCATTCATTTATTCATATATTCCAAAAATATTTGTTGAGCCTCGTTCTGTGTCAGGCATTGTGCAAAACACTGATGAGAAGTGGTGAGCAAAATTAGATGTAGTCCCGGGCTTCCCTGGTGGCGCGGTGGTTGGGAGTCTGCCTGCTGATGCAGGGGACACAGGTTCGTGCCCCGGTCCGGGAAAATCCCACATGCCACGGAGTGGCTGGTCCCGTGAGCCATGGCCGCTGAGCCTGCGCGTCCGGAGCCTGTACTCCGCAACGGGAGAGGCCACAACAGTGAGAGGCCCGCGTACCGCAAAAAAAAAATTAGATGTAGTCCCTTTCCTTGTGGGAGGGACAGATGTTAATCAAGTGGTTACACAAATACACGTAAAATTAGAATTGTGATAAATGGTAGAAGGTGGACTTGCATCATTATGAGTAAATAATGACGTGATCTGACTGGTAAGATAGGTCAGGCGAGGCTTCTCTGGGAAGTACTACTTCACTGAGATCTGAAGTTAATAGGAGCTAAATGAAGAACAATAAAGAGCATTCCACACAGGAATAATAGTCTGTGCAAATGTCCTGTGGCAGCCTCAGCTCTCTGAGAAGTCTAAGGATTTTGTTTACTCCATTTAAAACGTATTAGTCAAAACAATATGATACCCATAGAGGAATTTTAACACACTTTGCTCTATGGGTATTGTACTGACTTGCAAGACCCAGAAAACATTTGTTTACCAAACATTTACTTTTCCATTTCCATGTAAATTGCCTTCTTCCCTAACATCCTCTTTTGTCTTTAGCTGAAGATGATATTTCAGGTGAGGGTTTCAGCCATTAGGGTAGGTTACTCAGTTTTCCTGGGTTTCTCCCATGTATACATGTTATTAAACTTTTGTTTGATCTTCCCCTTTAAAAAAAAAAGATATCTCACAACTGAACAGGAAAATGATGCAGTGTAAAAAAAAAGACAAGTTAACCCTAGCTTCTTCAAGCCCTAATTTATCTATCTCTTTGCTTGTAAGCATCCGCGTCAGAAGGTAAAGAAGAGAACAAAAAAGGAAGTGATGTTACTGTATATACGTAAACCCATGCAGTTGATCAAGAAGAGTGTTTGTTGAGTATTTCAGGGAACTGAGAATGCTAGTCTCTTCTTTGGGATGGTTGTTAGTCCTTAGAAGAATAAGCGTCATCATTCCTTTGGGGGCCTGTAAGGTCTATGAACCTGTAGGAGCCTTTAGAGCCACGAGGGCAGTCTGCAAGGTCTTCTTTCCCGGCAGAATAAGCTACTTTGCTCTAGAGTGTCAGGCACGTTCCCACACGTATTCATGCATTAATCAATTCAAGTTCTGGATTAAAGGCAGTGAATCACCTTGAGGATTGACTGTGGTGTTGGTGCTTGCAGGAGTTTAAACGGCCAATTTGGAATCCAACACCGTGTTGAATTTAGAGGGAAAAATATTCACATCTAAGACTCATGTTTCTCCCTCCCACCGAAGCAGGATTAATCATTATTAACAAGGAGGAGACCTATGGTGACTGGGAGGGAAGGAATGTCTGGGAGAAATTGTGATTTGCTAATTTATTTATTACCTGCACTTCTCTTTGATTTCCTTCTTTGTCTAGGGATTTTGTTTGGCATTGTGTGTGCTTAGTCATTTTGTCATGCGTCAGTCAAAGACACTACAGATCCAAGCACTGATGGGAACTGGGGCTACACAGAAGCCTAAGAAACAGGTCCTCCCTTGTAAGGAGTGGCCAGCAGAGAATCTGATCCCAAGAAGTGCTTAATAAATATCTATTGAAATGAATAGGACTGGATAAAATTAAATGTGCTCATTGTTTGGGGGAGAGTAAAGAGTAAAAAAAAGAGAAAGTAGTTATCCTATAATAGGGCAGCTTTTTTTCCCTTAGAGATGCAGGGTTATATAGAGATTAAGCGTTCTAGATTTAGAGAGATTGATTGACATGAAATCCAGGCTCAAATCCTAGCTCTGTCACTAATCACCAGTGTGACTTTGAGCAAACTGCTTAATAGCTATGTGTCAGTTTCTTCATCTGTCCAATGAGGTTAAGGCTAGTGCTTACCTCAAAGTGTCAAAAAATTACAAGAGATAATATATGTAAAGTATTTAGTAAGATGCCTGATACTTATATTCAATATTAAGGACATTCTGAGTTGCAAAGGATTCACAAGGGCTCAAGGAACACAGAAAAATGGAAGAGTAGGAAGTTCTCCATTTGAGTGGCTGAATATCAGGATGTGATTTGGAGTGGACATGAGGACGGATGGATGGATTGGTGGCAGGATAATGGCAGCACAGGAGAGGGGTTAGCCCAGGGTCTGTTGTTCCATCTGGCCTCAGCAGAAGCTGCTTGCGTGTCCTACTGGCTTTCGTGTCGTCCATAGGATGGGCAGGGTGTGGCAAGGCACTGATGTGAGGACCTATCTTTCTTTACATTTCTGCACGACCCAACGTGCATGATTCTGGCACAGTAAAGCATCAGCATGCCAGGGTTTGGGGATTTGAGGAGGGAAGCAGGATAGTCAGGGAAGGCATTGGCAGTGGTGGAGACATTTGGGTGTCTTGGAGCAATGGACATCAGCGAGGAGGTTAACGCAGTAGGACAGTTTTGGACTTGTTCTTAAGTTCTGGTGAGATCTAGGGACTCCACCAAAATAAGAGGGATCTTTGAGAAAGAGTTGAGATCCTGCAGGTGGGGCTGTGAGCTTGCAAAACTTGGGTACTAGTGAGAATTTATTCATTCTCTCAGCTTGGTGGGACTTGAAGACATTGGGGTTATACTAAGTTTTAAGTATTCACAATTATTTCTTCCCTTTAAAGCTTTTGCTGTGAATTTTCATCATCTTATTCACCACTTTCAGTGATCATTCCGGAAGGAAGAAAACTAAGTGTCTGTCGGGGAGGACAAACTTTTCCTCTTCCAACTTGGGTCCAGTGATTGGGGCCTGCAAATTAACTGACCATAGGCAAATTAACAGGAGAAAAGACAAGGTTTATTTACAGGCGGTTAATTGCAGCTGTATTTTTCGGAGGCTCTGCTTTAGTTAGATATGAGGCATTCAGGTAAGATTTCTTTCTGCATCTTTTTAGCTCAAATGTTTTCACTTTAAAATAATCTATATACTCACGCTGGGGTCTGAGCAGTTCCCTACATGGCTTACCAGACGTTGTGCTAAATTTCATCACATACTGTTAGTTTTCAGGTTATTCTATGAGATGTCTCTTTTTTTCAAACAAACGAAAAATTGGAAGATCACACAGGTCAAATGACTTACCCACTATTTATTCAAACGATGATGAATGATATTCAGTGTGTGACACGCTCCCATGAACTACATATTTCTTGCCTACTATATATGACACGACCCCTCTCTTTTTCTTTTTTTTCTTTTTGGCCACACCTCGCAGCATGCGGGGTCTTATTTCCCCAACCAAGGATGGAACCCAAGCTCCCTGCGTTGGAAGCACAGAGTCTTAACCACTAGACTGTCAGGGAAGTCCTGACAACCCATCTCTTTTGACTGAAGAAAGCATATTAGTAAACAGTGTGTGACAGTGATGTTATTATAAGGAGACACTTTTATCCACTGTAATGTATTTTTAAAGAAAATAACTAGCGGGCTTCCCTGGTGGCGCAGTGGTTGAGAGTCCGCCTGCCGATGCAGGGGACACGGGTTCGTGCCCCAGTCCGGGAGGATCCCACATGCCACGGAGCGGCTGGTCCCGTGAGCCATGGCCGCTGAGCCTCCGGGTCCGGAGCCTGTGCTCCACGACAGGAGAGGCCACAACAGTGAGAGGCCCGCGTACCGCAAAAAAAAAAAAAAAGAAAGAAAGAAAATAACTAGCAAACATTATTTACTATTTCTAATAGATTACTTGTGATGATTTCCACAGACTACAATCCACTTCTACGTCATAATACCTCAACTGAGAATGCTGCCCTGCCCTGTGCCATTTCCCAAGGTGTGTAGTAAAATGCTGAGACCCACTAAATTATCCACCCCATGATCTTGACCAAACTCCCAGGTATTGTTTAGAAAATATCCTCCACAGCCAGTGGACTGGCAGGCATCCTTTGTCAACTGATACCATATTCACGTTTCAGGCCCAGGGGTGGGTGGCCTCCCACAGTGGATGGCACATGGCTACCTCGATTGATGAATCCTCTCTGAGCAAAGGTCCTTAAAGTCAGTTAAGTTGAAAAAAACCAACTCTCCGTACATTACTGCCCAGAGTACAAGAGAAATAGATTTAATGCACACATCCAATTTATTTCTGCCATAGAGCTATCCCAAGGAAAAGAATGCACTGCCTAAAAATGTGTGTTCTCAACCCTGGGATTTCCCTTTCTGGGTTCCTTTATCCTCACAGTGAGTGAGGAGCAGTGTAGAGTCTTCCTCCAATTTTCTCTTCGATTTCCCACCCTTGGCTCTCTTGGTCTCTTTCTCCCTCCCATCTTTTCTGAAAACATGGAAGAAATGTATCCATCGTTGCATGTAATACACGAATCTATTCTTGCCACCTTATGTGTCTGTTGCCCAACTAAAGGAAAACACCTTGAAGGCAAACACTGTAATTTTCATCTCTACCTTCAGTATGCAATAGTATTCAAGAATAAATTATGCTGAATAAATAACCAAAATAGCTTTCTTTCCTCGTTGTATGAACAATCTCTCATTGCAGGCAAGGGCTTATTTATAAATAAGTCATATAGTAATAATAGCAGACGTATATTAAGAACTAACCATTTGCCGAGCACTGATCTAAGAGTTTTTTATACATTGAGGAATCCTGGATTCCCAAGCCTCATACATGTCAGCCAAATTCTAGTTAATTTTGTCTATGAGAAAAGATGTGGAGGTTACGGGAAACACGGGGAATTAACCACAACGTCTGTTATCAAGCAGCTTCAACCTTGACATGGAAGTCTGAAGGAAAAAAATGTCCAAGCATTTTATTTAAAATAAAAATTTTATATATTTAAGATAGATATACAACATGATGACTTGATATACACATATACAGTGAGGTAATTACTACAGTCAAGCTAATTAACATATGTATATATGTGTGTGTGTGTATGTATATATACTTATATACATACACATACACTCCTCACATAGTTACTGTTTTTCTGTGTGTTGTGAAAGCACCTAATATCTACTCTAAGCATATTTCCAGTATCCAACACAATGTTATTAACTATAGTTATCATGCTGTACCTTAGATTTCTAGACTTATTCATTCGACATAGCTGTAACTTTGTACTCTTTGACCAACATCTCCCCATTTTCCCCTACCCCCTTACCCCACCCCTGGCAGCAATGATTCTATACTCTGTTTCTCTATTTGATCTTTTTTAAAAAAGATTCCATATATAAGTGAGATCACACAATATTTGTCTTTCTCTGTCTGCTTATTTCACTTAGTATGATGTCCTCCAGTTTCACCCATGTTGTTGTAAATGATGGGATTTCCTTCTTTCTCATGGCTGAATAATATCCCCTGTGGTATATATAGACCACATCTTTATTCACTCATCCATCGATGCCCAAGCATGTTGTTTTGTTTGTTTGTTTTGTTTTTTGCAGTACGTGGGCCTCTCACTGCTGCGGCCTCTCCTGCTGTGGAGCACAGGCTCCGGACACGCAGGCTCAGCGGCCATGGCCCACAGGCCCAGCCGCTCTGTGGCATGTGGGATCCTCCTGGACCGGGGCACAAACCCATGTCCCCTGCATCGGCAGGCGGACCCCCAACCACTAAGCCACCAGGGAAGCCCCCAGGCATGTTTTTAAGAGTCTTGCTTCACTACTGAGATCTGATTGCCTTGTTCTAGGAAGACATTTCAACTCTATAGATTCTGTGATCTCCCTCACTGTCTCCCCCATGAATTGTTGAAATATTGAACCAATAAAGAGGCTTTAGTATCTAAATCAAACACATGGCAAAGCATGTCTTATGAATGGTTTTAACTCATCAACTTCACAACACCCTCATGAGGCAAGTACTAGCATTATCCCCATTTTACAAGTAAGAGAACTAAGAAGGAAGGAGGTGTTATTACCTGCTCAAGGATACAAATCCGTAATTTCAGACGCTGTGCTCTTCACCACATTACACCTTTTAACCTATTACACTTCCAAGTTGGTTCCACTTACATACGTTGCAAAAGTAACTGCTAACTAGATTGATTAAGCAAAGGATTGTTCTTATTATGTTTCTCAGGCAGATAGGGTTATGCCCAAAATCCTTAAAAATTTTAACTCTCATCAAAAATCTTGCTTTAGAAAGTACAGTGGGTATCATAAAATGTGCAACATTTAGAGTGAACCCTAGTGTCACCTATGGACCTGGGTGATAGTCATGTGTCAGTGTAGGTTCATTGATTGTAATGAATGTACCCCTCTGGTGGGAGAGGTTGATAGTGAGAGTGGCTGGAGGTATGGGGGAGGGGACGTATAGGCAATAGCTGCATCTTGCCCTCAGTTTTGCTATTAATTTAAAACTGCTCTAAAAAATAAAGTATTTTTTAAAGTGAAAAAAAAAAAAAAAAGAACGTACAGGGGGTATAGTAATGGATTCTCCAAAGAGAGACCAAGCTCTGACCACAACAATTGATCCCTTTAGTTCTCCCATCCTTTTCCTTTCCCACGGTTTCTCTTCAGCCCCATCAGGAGCTCAAGTCCTGTGACGGCTCCTCAGGGCTTCACTCTTGTTTAGATCAGACCTGAACCCCCAGGGCGAATCACTAGCAGTGCTCTTGCTGTCCCCTCCACATCCCAAAAGGCTTATCATTTTGCTGTCCACATCTTCATAAACCCCAAGCTTCAGCTTGCTCGTATGTTTCACCTTCTCGGCTCTCCACCTTGCTCTTGAAGTGCTACTGGAGAGAAGCCCTTGACCACACCGGTTAGTGCTATGACAGATCCACAGCCTCTGAAGCTAGCTGGGCCTCAGTAACACTCTGCGATGCTTTCCTGTGTTCCTGCTTTCTCACAAGAAATATCCAGACTCCACTCTGAAGTTTCTAGTTCTGTTCTTACTTAGTTGGGTGACTTGGACAAATCATTTAAAAGCTTTATATTTTACTGTCTTCATCTGTAAGAAGATTGATTTCGATCAGTATTTTTCAAACTTCATTCAAATGCATGAACATGGTATGTCCTTTCTATTATTTGGGTTTTCTTTGGATTACCATCTTACATTGTGTATATAAAGATTTCTAAGTGAGCAGTTCAGTAAAATGCAGATTTTCTGCAATATTTTGTGTTTTCAGTGTATCACTATTGCACAGTTTCCATTAAATTCCCATAAATTTCCATTTGTTTCAAAGTGTTTTGTATTTTTTGATACTATTGTAAATGTAGATTGCAAAACATATGTTTGAATTTTATCTTCCAACTGTTTGTTGCTGATATATAGAAATACAATTAATTTTTGTATATTGACTCTGTGGCCTTTTGCTAAATTTACTTATTAGTTCTAGTAGGTTTTTGGAGTTTCCTTAGTCTTTGTGTTTTCTTGTCTTTCTTTTTTTTAGAACTAGATGCATTTTACTAAACAGCTCACTTAGAAATCCTTAAATATACAACTTAAGATGGTATACGTTGGGTTTTAAAAGACACTTCCACCACTTCATCACTCAGGAACTAATGAAACCCAGTACAATACCAGTTAGTCTGAGTTTTTTTGTTTTTTTCTGAGAGTTATGTTTTATTCAGCAGGGAACTTTTAAGACTTCAAGCCTGGGAGGCAGCATCTCCAGTAACCCTGAGAGAACTGCTCTGAGGAGGTAAGGTGGAGAGCTAGGATATATAGGAGTTTTGTAACAAAGGGCAGGCAGTCGGGAACATCAAAAGATTACTGTTAATTAAAGAAAACCAGATATGTCAAGCTAAAGAATTTAGTGTTTTTCTATGTATGGGAAAGATGCAAGGGTCTGCGCTCACTGAAATCATTCCTTTGATGTGCATCTCAGCTCTCTGGGGCCAGTATCTTGTGTTTTCCCATGCTGAGTTTCCTCAGGGCTCACCTTAGGGAGAGACTGCAATCTGATGGCTGCTAGATGGCAGGTATTCTTTCCCTCTTGAGTTCCCTCAGGGCTCACCAGCTCATTAGTCTGAGTTCTGATGTGTGCAGATTTCTCTTCTAGAATTGTCCAAGTAAGCTTGCCTGCTCCTCTGTTGGTGGAGTACCCGTCCTTGCCACTTGCCAGTCTGAGGTGCTGTGTCTTGCCTTCAGTACTCTGCACTGTGATGGTGGCCAGCTGGATCTTCACCTTTCATTCGGGGATCGGCCTCTCTCACGCCCACTCTCAGCCTCGAGAGCTGGTTGGGGTGTGTCCTCTGGCCCAGCCAGTGCTCTGCACCATGCTTCACCCTCTGGTAGTCATGGAAAAGAAGAGTGTGATGGAAAGAGCAATTTCGGTGGCTGGGAGTGGAGATGAAAGAAGGATCCGGCCTTGGGCAGAAATAAGTTCCTAAAATTTACTGTGCAAACTGTTAACCTCTAGGATGCAGAGTCCAGTGGCTTGTTTTCATCAGTTTTGACATCACTTATCATGGAGGTGGGGTAGGGGTGGAGGTGAGAATTGTGTTACATGGAAAATCACAATAGAAGGGGTCACAGTAGTAAAGCAGCCATTTTTATTTGACCCCACATCTTTGCAATTCTCTTCATTGCTCAGTAATAGGAAAGTAAAGTAACCTAAATGGTATACACATGCATTCACAGCATTGTTTCTTTTAAGATATGAAAGTATATTCAGGACTTTCATGCATCTTAATTGTTGTTCACCTGTATTAAAAGCTGGTTCTTCTTCACGCCTCTGCATGGTTTTTGACCTTTCACTGTTGTATTTCCTCTTCCACAGAATCTACTATACACTATCATAATTCTCCCTCTACTACAAGACTGTGAGTTCTGGGAGCACGTTATGCCTGACGTGGTCACAGGTTATCCCTGTATCCAGCATTGCCAGGCACAATAGGAGGGGATGATTCCTTAGGACTTTCTAGGTAAACATGTTGTCAATGAATAAAGACAGTTTTTTGGGTGTTTTTTTTGTTTGCTTTTTAACATCTTTATTGGAGTATAATTGTTTTACAATGGTGTGTTAGTTTCTGTTGTATGACAAAGTGAATCAGCTATACCTATACATATATCCCTATATCCCCTCCCTCGTGTGTCTCCCTCCCGCCCTCCCTATGCCATCCCTCTAGGTGGTCACAAAGCACCGAGCTGATCTCCCTGTGCTATGCGGCTGCTTCCCACTAGCTATCTATTTTACATTTGGTAGTGTATATATGTACATGCCACTTTCTCACTTCGTCCCAGCTTACCTTTTCCCCTCCCCGTGTCCTCAAGTCCATTCTCTACGTCTGCAGCTTTATTCCTGTCCTGCCCCTAGGTTTTTTGGAACCACTTTTTTTTAGATTCCATACATATGTGTTAGCATACGGTATTTGTCTTTCTCTTTCTGACTTACTTCACTCTGTATGACAGACTCTAGGTCCATCCACCTCACTACAAATAACTCAATTTCATTTCTTTTTATGGCTGAGTAAGGATTATCTATGTATAGTATCATTTCATCTGCAAACAGTGACAATTTTACTTCTTCTTTTCCAATTTGGATTCCTTTTGTTTCTTTGATTGCTGTGGCTAAAACTTCCAAAACTATGTTGAATAATAGCGGTGAGACTGGGCAACCTTGTATTGACAGTTTTTTTACAACTATTTTTTAATTGAAGTATAGTTAATTTACAATGTTGTATTAGTTTCAGACGTACAGCAAAGTGAGTCAGTTATACATATATATATCTATTCTTTTTCATATTCTTTCCTATTATAAGTTATTACAAGATGTTAAATATATTTCCCTGTGCTATACATTAGGTCCTTGTTGTTTATCTGTTTTATATATAGTAGTGTGTAATATTAATCCCAAACTCCTAATTTATCTTCTCCCCCCACCGCCCCCAGTCATTATCCCCTTGGTAACCATAAGTTTGTTTTCTATGTCTGTGACTCTATTTTGAATAAAGATAGTTTTACTTTGTTCTTTCCAATCTTTATGACTTTTATTTTTTCCTTGCCTTATGACACTGGCTAGTACCTTCTGAACAATGCTGAATAGAGGTGATAAGAGCAGACAGCTTTACTTTGTCTTTCATTGCAGGGAGAAAGCACTCAGCATTTTATCATTAATAATTATGTTAAATGTAGGTTTTTCTCATAGATGCCTTTTATTATATTCAGGTAGTTCCTCTTTCTATTTTGCTAAGTATTTTAAAAATAAATGGGTGCTGAATTTTGTCAGCTATCTTTTGGCATTCATTTCCTTGGCCACATAGTTTTTCTCCTTTATTTTCTTTTTTTTAAAAAATTTATTTATTTATTTATTTTTGGTTACATTGGGTCTTCGTTGCTGTGCATGGGCTTTCTCTATTTGCGGCGAGCGGGGGCTACTCCTTGTTGTGGTGCACGTGCTCTCATTGCAGTGGCTTCTCTTATTGTGGAGCATGGGCTCTAGGGGCATGAGCTTCAGTAGTTGCAGCATGTGGGCTCAGTAGCTGTGGCACATGGGCTCAGTAGTTGTGGCTTGCGGCTCTAGAGGGCAGCCTCAGTAGTTGTGGCACACGGGCTTAGTTGCTCCGTGGCATGTGGGATCTTCCCAGACCAGGGCTCGAACCCATGTCCCCTGCACTGGCAGGCAGATTATTAACCACTGCTCCACCAGGGAAGTCCCTCCTTTATTTTCTTAATACATTAATTATATTGATTGATTGTTGAATGTTGAACTATCCTTGCACTTCTGAGAAAAACCCCATTTGGTCACAATGTATTACCATTTTAATACATTGCTGTGTCTTATTTGGGAGTATTTTGTTAGAAATGTTTTCACCTATGTTCATGAGCGATATTGATTTTCTGATTTTTTTAATGTAAGATCTTTTTGATATCGAGGCTGCCATGAATGGTTAGTTACTAACCATTTAATGATGATTAACTATATTAGGTCTGTCCAGTTGCAAGTAACAAAAAGTAACTTGAGCTAGCTTAGGCAACTAGCTCAGATTCCAAGGTCATACATGAGACGCGTAACCTAGCCTCTGGAAGGAACTGGAGTCACAAGCCACTGAGCCTTCTACCTCCCTGTTACTCTCCCTATTCCTCAGCTTCATTCCTCCCACTTTGCAGATTTTCTCCCTCTGCTTCTCTGATTCATATGGCAATTCCTAAGCTTATTAATAATAAATAAATAAACAAATATGTACATAAAGCCTAGAAAGTTTCAGGAACTTCTTTCATGCATCACTAGTCAAATGCATGCACAGTTATAAGGTAATAAACTAGTCTTAGTCTGAGAAAAAGGAAAAATGATTGAATCAATGGATCAAAGCAAAAATTTCATTAGTATAGCTACACGCACTAAGTACATACTATATGTTAGACCTTAGGTAAGCTTCATCTTATAAGATCTTCACCACACCCTTATGGATAGAAAGTTGTATTATCTCCACAGATGAAGAAAGTGAGGCTTAGGTGAAATAAGTTTACATAGTCGTCTCTGAATGATAAATTTCAGAGTCAATATTGCTGCATCTAAAATGCATTGCAGACCTCTGGGTAGGACACAAATCCTTTGAAACAAAAAAGAAGAAAGCAGAATGTAAAAACTATTAACCTTCATATTGTGTATGAGTTTGTATTCATTGCATTCATGGCAATATAAAGATGATTGCCAGCAATATGCTACAGGAAGATTTTTATCTAATAGTGCTCCTGCATAGTCAAAAGGATAAGATCAGTATATATTACAGTAAAGAAGCTTTTGTATTCTCAATAGCAAACTGAGCACTGCTCTAGCAGAAGAATATAAGAAAGAAAAAGGAAAATAACTTTGGTGCTAAAGAAGAATTTTAAATTAGAAAAAAAACCAGCCAATAACAATAATTACTACTTTATCAAGAATTTACTAAGTGCTAGGGGCTCTGCTACATGCTTTACTTTTATTGGTTTATTTGCTAGTCACAACAACCCCCAAAGTAGGTATTATTAGCCCCACTTAGAGATTGAAAAACTGAGTTTCAGGAACTTTCCCAGGAATCACAGCAAGAAAGCAGCCGATCCAAGATTCTAGCTTGTGTGGTGGCAGAAGTTACCAGAACACTGATGGGCTCTTTGCTTTTGGATTGCTTATGGCCCATTCATTATGGTTATTTTGAAAAGACAAAACAAAACACTGGCAACTTCTCAGAATTCCTTGCTGTCTTCCAGAATACGACAACATTGTGATTCCAGAAGCTCTAAGATGCTCTCATTAGCTCTCAACCCTAGAAATTGCTGCATTTCCTTGACCACAGAAAAAAACAGCTTCTCTAGCCTAGAGGCCCAGGACTCATAACCTTCTCCAGTTTTCTAGAAGTGCTGAAGACTAGAATGTAAATAGTCCTTCAGTGTGAAACAGAGCAGGGCAAATACAAGCATCCCCAGGCTGGAATGTTGGCTCAACACACAGATCTCTGACAGCAAACACAGCAAAGCAAACATGGTGCTGAGACGAGGAAAAGGGGATGGGTCTGAGGAAAGTCTGCCAATCACACCCAGATATTCATCTGCCTGAACCTCTGGTTCCCTGGAGAGGGGCAGGTTGGAACCCGGGAAGCCCAGCTTTGCCTCGTTCAGGCACTTGCTGCACTGGTTTTGGCCTAGCCTACAATTTGAGCAGCGAAAGCCACTTGGAGAGGCCTTTGTTTGGTCATATTACAATTTGGCATCCAAGATGAAAACATCTAAAATGTTGACATTGATCCTGGGTGGGTTAAAAAAATAAAGACGAATATCAAATCAACGCACTCCTAACTGCTGAGGTCCACGGGCAACGCTCAGAGTAACTTGCTCTAGACTAGTGAAAACTCAGACTACTGAAACCTGGACAAATGGAAACCTGGGGACTCTTTGCCCAGGGGACTTCCTTGGGTAAAGTCTGCCTCCAATAAAGGCTCTGAGATGGGGGGAGGAAATCCTCTCCCCTCATTCACCAGTACACATTACCTTTGTGACCTTCACACCCATCTAAGCTAATAAACATGTTAATGCACAGATAGCTTCTTCAATGATTGTTAATTAATTGCACTAAAATTTTGAGGGTAGCCAGTTGATCATTGAGTTAGAACCCTCAATCCTCATGGTTTTCTGTTTGCTAAAATAGGAAAACACATCACCCATGAATAGGTCAAATGCATTGGTAGGCAAGTCTGGAAAAAGCCTTTCAGGTGAATGGCCAATATTACAAAAAGGCAAATTCTGTAGGATACAACGAGACAAGGTGAAGATTAATATACAGAGCACTTTCCCACAGTTCTACCTGTCTGTCTGTCTGTCTGTCTTGAGAAGTAATGAGTCTCCAGGAAAGGGGTAGCAACATATTTTAGAGGGAGCCAAGCCGATGATGAGGTTCCTTGTATCCTGCCAGATCAGGAAAACTGAGATCCAGTGTTTCTAAATCATTCCGAAATCTTTCTTGAGCTTCCTCTATATTCCAGGCACAGTGCTGGGTGCTGGTGGCATAAAAATGAAGACAGAGTCCCTTCAGAAGCATAGAGATGGCTGGGGAGACCAACACACAAATAGACTATTTAGATCGGGAGAGGAGGTGCTGCATCAGAGTTTATGTGCAGGGCACTATGGGAGCCCAGTGCAGGGGGCTGCTTGGGTGCAGGCAAAGGAAGGAGTCAAGAAATGCTTCCTGGGGATGATGTCTGAGCTGAATCTTAAAGAGTGCGTAGGAGAGGGCCGAGTGGAGATGTGGGGTTGAGGGCATGATACATAGTGTGGTCTTGCCAGATCCCACAGTGGGAGCTGGGGAGGATCTGGAAATGAAGCCAGAGAGAGAAAGGCAGGGGCCTGGTAACAGAGTAATGTGAGTATCCCCATCCGCAGATGAGGGAAGTGATGCTTAGAGAGGGGGGATCCAATGCCCACGATTTAAAGTCACACAGTCCTAAATTCAAGTCTCAAGTTTACAACTTACTCATCGAGTGAACATCTAAGTTGTTTATCTTCTGAGTCCCGGTTCCCTGATCTGCAAACTAGAAATAATGACAATACCCAGCCAATGGGGTGCTGTGAGGATTAAATGAGGCATGCAAAGCCCGTAACATGGTTTCAGCACATTGTAAGCACTTGATAGTGATAGATAATGATAGAAATTAACTTTTAGAAAATGTATAAATTTGCTCAAGATTGTACAGTAAATGGCAAAATGTGGATCTGAACCCACTGGTAGTGAACACCCAGGGTGACAGTGGGAATGACCTGCCCTGGATGCCAGCAAGGGGTGTGTGCAAGCTCCACAGAGAATTTTAAAACTATCATAAAACTGAATAAGCCATTGGTCTGCTTTCCATTATTGTCAAGTGTAGAGGATTCCAAACATTGTCAGTGATAAAATACTCCTCCCTCCAATATTTTTTGTTGCTCTAAGAATTTCTAAACAATTGCTGCTTGGTTACCGTTGAGTTTTAATAATACCTATGAAAGCCACATGGTCCTCCGGCACACACTGTAAACTAGAAACCGATCCTCCGCTGGATCCCATTCATCAGAACATAGTTTTCAAATGATCCCTCTGGCCACTTTGTTTCCCTGTTTTAAATGTTAGACAGATAAACATTCCAAATGATTACACAGGGTGACAGAATTGAAGCGACTCAAGTTCCATGTCTTTGCCTTTCAGTCACTGTACCAACATTGTTTATTCTGAATCTAATGTTTCATCGAGGGAATATGTGCTCTCACAGGGATGGGAAGCATCAACCGTACCCAAAGGGTGCTTGAATGATTGTCAACTGCTAGGAAACTGTGTAGACAAAATGCTTATTAAAGAATAAGGAATAAAAATGAGCTAATCTAAAGCTATTTACTGCAAATAATTTTTTCATACAGAGGAGAGTGTTAAAAAGTTATCTGCTCCGGATTTCATGCATGAGGGTACCAGCTCTGCAAGTCTGTCAGGCTCTAACACTTTGACTGCTCTAGGTCTCTGACCGTCCCCATATCTCTCCTTCTTCGTTCTGGAACCCAGGCACTCCTATCAGTGGAGTTAGTTACTCAGGTTCAGTTGTGTCCCTCTGAGGCTTCACTGAAATGCAAACTCATCATTTGAGATGGGCAACACCTTAGTGCTGAGCGGCCAGGACAGCGCAGCGGGGTGGGTGCCCTCTGGGATAGAGAGCTCTAGATGAGGCATTAAACTAGGGGATGCTGAGTGGGGAGAGAGCTGGGATTCAGAATGAGGGAGCTGATCATCTGAGGGTGACATGGAGAAGATGGATGACCCAAGTGGGGAGACACCCCAGATGAGTGAGATGGCTCACAAGAAGGCAGCATCAACAATGAAGTTTTTCTACTTTACAGTTTTGACCAAATTTGCTCTTTGTTTTCTGCCGGGTTGGAGGAATTCCAAAAAAATCCCCAAAGCCTTGGAACTAATTACAGCAGATGATGGGCACTCTTGTAAACACACGAGGAGAAGATAAGGACAGCATGCTTTTGAAAAGAGAATTTGAGTCAAGTAGCCAAAAACCTGAGAGTGACAAGATTGCAGTAGGTAGGCATATAAACCATCCTTGTTGAAAGCCTGTGTGTGCCTGTTCCTCCAAGTCATTGGATTTTAGCAAGTTTCATTGATGAAAGATCACTGCAGAGTTTACAGACATGATCTACAGAATGACACTGTGCTCTTGAGATGGCCAAAGCCACCAGCTCTTTTCCACTATCTCGTGACATGAAAGTTAAGTCGATTAGTTACCTTGTATTTGTTGGGCATTTACTTTGCCTCAGGCCATTTGTTTGACTCTCTGGGGATGCAGTTATGAATGAGAAGAACATAGTCCCTATCCTCACTGGAATTAGAGTCTAGCAGTGGTGACACCTTAACTTATCATACATACAATAACAAATAATTTCAAGCGAGTGAAGTGCTGTGAAGGAGAAATACAGGATTCCATGGGAGTGTATGGTGGGGTGAGGGTCGGAGAAGCCTTATCTGACCACCCCATGATTAGAAAGGACCAAAGCAGAATGGGTTGGAAGAATTCAGCCATGGCAAACCTTAGTGGGAAATCAAGAGTAATGCTAATGCTAGGAGTAACATGGTGGGATTTCATTGAAATCCCTGACTTTTGCCAAGGGTAGCTACGGGAAGCTTTCTGGCACACTCAGAATAAGATATATTTAAGAGTGACTTACACTCACATGACTTTATTTTGGGGAAATCAACATTTCTGGATAGAAAATACATTTCCAAAATGCACACAGGCAACTAATACACTTAGAGCAGCATATGTGGTAGAAAACCCAACGCAGGCCAAAATACCCTCCGTAAGGACTAGATAAAATTGGTGCTAGTTTAGGAGCACTGGGACAAGCCAAAAGCACCTGTAGTGAAAAAAGACACAGTGAAGAAAAACAGTTAGCAAAAGGGAAGTTTTTCAAGGAGGAAGGGAAAGGATGCAGCCTGGGTCAACAATTTAACATTTGAAAAATGGATACAACAAACTCAACAAATAATTAGACAATGTGTTAGAGACAAAGATGGGCAAGAGTTTGCAC
The DNA here is from genome assembly GCF_003031525.2 of Neophocaena asiaeorientalis asiaeorientalis. Lineage (NCBI taxonomy): Eukaryota > Metazoa > Chordata > Mammalia > Artiodactyla > Phocoenidae > Neophocaena > Neophocaena asiaeorientalis. Next base: position 1,328,864 of record NW_020175049.1, read on the forward strand.
CAGAATTCAAGAACTGTTAAATAGATTCATTCAAGTGGAAACAGAGTTTCCATTTGAACTTCTACACGAAGTTAGCAGGGATTTTAGCAGCAAAAGCACAGGGAGTAAATCTATGAGAAGCCTCTGGTTTCCCTAATCTGTGGCAAATTACAAATGGTGAATGCCCTTTACATAGGTCCTCTTTCACTGCCGAGACTCCTCATCTAAATAAAAATAAGAGATATTCAGTGGTACACTTGGAGTGGGATATAGAAAGTTTATTTTTGGCTGCGTTGGGTCTTCGTTGCTACGCGTGGGCTGCCTCTAGTTGCGGGGAGCGGGGGCTACTCTTCGTTGAGGTGCGCGGGCTTCTCATTGCAGTGGCTTCTCTTGTTGCAGAGCACAGGCTCTAGGCTCGTGGGCTCCAGTAGTTGTGACACGCGGGCTCAGTAGCTGTGGTGCGCAGGCTCTAGGGCGCAGGCTCAGTAGTTGTGGTGCACAGGCTTAGTTGCTCTGCAGCATGTGGGATCTTCCCGGACCAGGGCTCGAACCCGTGTCCCCTGAACTGGCAGGTGGATTCTTAACCACTGCACCACCAGGGAAGTCCCTAGAGTTTATTAAATTTGGTTGAGTGTTGCACCTAAATTGAAGATAGACCTTAGAGGAGAGAGTCGTAGCTCTATCTCCAGAAACACTCATATCTATTGTGCTGATCCTTCTTATTGCTTTTCATGGTCTGGAATGATTTTATTTATTAATTTTACTTTTATTGTAAAAGTCTCCCCACTCTAGTGTATATAGTTTATGAGGTCCAAGACCATGCTTATCTAGCTCACAGATACAGTTCCAGCTCTCACAGTCCTTGGAGAGAGGAGGCAGTGACATAAACATCTAAGGAATGAATGGATGATGTGGCATCAAGATTGGGACATAATGAATAGGCAGATTTGGCCAGCCAGTGAAGGAAGCACATTCCAGGTCAGTGACCAGAGTGGACGCCAGTCCACATTACTTCAACCGGAGAAACCTCTTATACTGAACAAGACTCACACTGCAATTCTAAGACTGAACAGGAGATGAATAAAACATGCCGGATGCTTCACTCTCCCAGAATACAGGCTGAACCTTATAGAAAACTAAAAAAAAATCAGGAGTTTAATTTTCAACATGATGAGTTTGGGATTATCTGTTTTCCATTCAGGTGGCATTATTAAAGTAGGCAGTTGGATATATAAGGGTGGAGTTCTGGAGAGAAATTGAGGCTGGGACTAAAATTTGAGAAGATAGATATTCATTTACCTGAACTGTAAAGTGTGGGAAAGTAGCAGTGGAATTTAGGGCTGGAAAGGTAGGTTGGGGAGAGCATGTTAAAGGATTTAAAAGCGAAAGATACATTCTAAGCCTTGAGGAAGATGAGGATAATGATGATGACTTATGTACCTGCTAGACCAGAGTAGATGTGAGGGTTAGCACTTAGGGTTGGGAACAAGTGCCTAAGTCATGTGCCTTCAGATTTGGTATGTCCAAGCATAAGGGCTCCCGGATGCCTACATGCATCCCAGCTCTCTTCCACTGAGCCCCTCCCTCCAAAGGAAAACAGAAGGGAGCATCAACAGGTGAAGATGATGACGTAGTGACCAGACAGACTCCCTGCAGCGTCTATCTCCTGCTTTGAAGGAATTGAATGTGAAATTAATCATGTAAAGACACAGCAGGTGATCTTAAGAGGAGTATTTTGATATTGTGATGTAATAAGAATGATATATTTGATCTTCTTCCCTGGTTCCTGGCATAAAGCCCCTAAAACCCTTGGACTTTTCTGAGTGACAGGGGTGAGAAGAGCATATTTTGTTATTTATTGTAAGCCTGGCTCAAGCCTACCTGACTTTTTGCTAAGGAGATGACTCTGGAGACTGGGAGCTGATTGCCAGGGAAACCAAGCATGTGATTGGAGGGTTAGAACTTTGAGCCCTAAGCCTCATTACCCCCACCTCTGGGGATAAGAGAGACGCTGGGGATTTATTTAATCACCAAGGGCCAGTGATTTAATCCATTGTGCCTGGGTAATGGAACCTCCATAAAAACCCTAAATGAAGAGGTTTGGAGAGTTTCTGGGTTAGTGAACACATAGGGGTGCTGGGAGGGTGGTATGCCCAGAGAGGGTATGAAAGCTCTGCACTTCTTTCCACATACCTTGCCCTGTGCATCTCTTAGATTTGGCTGTGTCTAAGTTGTATCCTTTATAATAAACTGGTAACAAGAAATAAACTGTTGCCCCAAGTTGGCTTCTATGAGGTCATTCTAGCAAATAATCAAACCTGAGGAGAGGGCTATGGATACTTCCAACGTACAGCCAGTTGGTCAGCAGTGCCAGCAGTCCAGACTTGCGATGAGCATCTGAAGTGTGGGCAGTCCTGTGAGACTCAGCCCTTAACCTGTGGAGTCTGCATTAAGTCCTGGTAGTTAGGGTCTGAATTAAGTCAAATCATTGGGCACCCAGTTGATGTCCCGAGAGTTGAAGGACTAGTTGCTGCATGGCAAAAAGCCCACACCTTTGGTGTCAGAAGTGTGTTGTGAGTAGAGAACCAGTTTTGCTCCTAGGTATATAAACTTGTTCTCAACTAGCGGCAAGGAGGTATAAGGCCCTGCCACCATTCTGTATGCTTCCTGCTATGACCAGATACCAAGGGGTATGAATAAATCAAGCATTAGCGTTTAGGGATTTCTTTGCTTCAGCCATGGGTCAGAAGCTGAATTGGGACAGCCAAGCCACCCAAAATCCTCTGCAGTGGTAGTAGCATCTGTAGAGCAGCAGCAATAAAGGGCCCTGCTGCCTTAGGAGAGCCTGCTAACATGACTCTTTATTAAGCCCTTGCTGAATGCCAAATCCTTGCTAAAAGCTTTATATACAGTATCCCATTTAAGTCCTATAACAAACGTTTTCTGGTGGCAGAGCCAGTAGATACACATCAGGTTATACTTACGACTCCATGATTTTAAATGGAGAGCTATAAATTTCAACTTTATGAAGACAAAATTTTTTCATTAAAAAAACTTCTGTGCTTAAGTTCAGTTGGCAAAATCTAACCCTGCTGCTGGTTTTAGTTTGATCCATAACCCTAGAATTTGCTTAAGTGCTCCCTAAGGCTATGGAACAAAGAAATATGAATTTGAAAGCTTCAGTGAAATAATTAATTGTAACTTTAAAGATGCACAAATGTTATTTCATGATTTTTGGCCTGCTTCCTCTTTATGTGTGGGGTCGGGAAGGATGGCATGTTTTTCCTTTTCAATTATTTAGGAGTGTTAATGAGTCTCTCTTTGACTCCATATGTTACACCACTGAAAAACTGGTCCTTAGTTTAGTAACATTTGGAACTGGGTGAGCAGCATTTCTGCTCAAGAACTCTCTCCTCTCTCATATGTGACAGAAGAGTTAGGAGAGAAGAGTCCCTTTGCTTTGCCAGCTTGTCTCGTTACAGGACAAAGGCATCTCTGTTGCAGGCTTTTGACGTTTTAGAAAGATCTAGAAGTTTTTAAGCCAGTCTCCAGGAGAACCCATAAGGTTGCAAGTAGTATGTATTTGTTATTTATGTGCATTTTTCTAGGATGGGCCCATAGTTTTCAACTGAGTCTCAAAGATGTCCTTGACCTTACCAAAATTAAGATCACAGCTATGCTACAGAAATTTCTAGAGACATAACTAACTAAATACGTGGAACAATAGAGAGACTCTTTATAGCTGGATGTATTATAGTACAGTTGTCCTTGGTATCCACAGATGATTGGTTCCAGGACCCCACAGATACCAAAATCTGTGGATGCTCAAGTCCCTTATAAAATGATGTCATACAGTCAGCCCTTCACATCCACGGGCCCACGCATACACGGTTCATCCTACTGTGGATAATTCGATTCAAGGACGGTTGTATCTGATGCAGAACCCGGGATATGGAGGGCTGACGATAATTCTATGTAAATTAGTGTTATAAAAGAGGCTTCCCTGGTGGCGCAGTGGTTGAGAGTCCGCCTGTCGATGCGGGGGACACGGGTTCGTGCCCGGTCCGGGAAGATCCCACAAGCCGCGGAGCGGCTGGGCCCGTGAGCTGTGGCCGCTGAGCCTGCGCGTCTGGAGCCTGTGCTTTGCAACGGGAGAGGCCACAACAGTGAGAGGCCCGCGTACCGCAAAAAAAAAGAGTATGAAAAAAATTATATGGTCCATGTTTGTGAGTCACGTGTTTTTTTCTCTCTGAGATTCTCCAAGTTCAGCCCTTTGTCATTGATATTCTATCTATGCCTTTAATATTATATGATAATTCTTCCTTTTGTTGCTGAGATACAGTGTAGAGGTGGTATTTTGATTTTTTTCCCCCAATAGAGAAAATAGTCTTGCTCTAACACGATCACTCTCACCTGGCAGTTCCCCTGGAATATCAGAAAGCAGTTATTAGATAGTCGATGATGTTAAATGATGTGTGTGTGCATGAAAGCTTATGGGGTGTATATGCAATAGGTAATGTTGAAAAAAAAATGCCTCTAATTTAACATTCAGTATGTAACCCATATAAGTTTCAACAGCCTAGTGACTCTTTCCATGGTTTCACATTGAAAGAAATTTGGTCCTACATCCATAATAATCGAAGAGAAACGTAAATTTGTATTGAAGTCTCTCGGCACCGAATGGAAAATAATCAAAAGCAAAAATTATTTGATATTGTTTCCTATCTCATGTTATTTTATCATCTCTCATGCGTGGAACCTGCTCCAAAGTATTTCTCCTCCCCTACTCCAAGCTCTAAAATTTCCCCCAATTCAGTGCATTTAAACTCTGATAGATCCACTCCTCTCTCTATCTTAATTCTATGTTATGGAGGTCAATTTCACCTCTCTGGTTTCTTTCTTTTGCCTGTTTTGTCATAACTCCAACTGTTCTCCCTTCCCCCTCCCCCCAAAAAGCTGATCCAGCAAGCAAGAGCCCTTTCTGGGGAGGTGAGGAATAAAGGAAGGGAAAAAATTTATATTTGCAACTTAAATCATTTCTTTTGTCTCTGATGCCAGTATAAAGAAAAACACCACACTCATTTGAGATCTAAACATAACTTCAGTTTGGGATTGTAGCCTTCTTAATTAACATGTCCAATTAAACCGTTCACACCTGATTAATTTGATAAAAAGAACTGTTCATACATATTAGTTAATACATAGTTGCTTTTTAGCCTCAGCAAGTTCATTCACTGTATGTAATACACACACACACACACACACACACACACACACACACACACACCTTCACCCATTTAATATTTAGCTTTTCGTTTTGTCTTTTTTTTAAAAGAAGCTTCATATTTATTTCTGAAAGATGATATTTTCATATGAATTTTGGCCCGTGAAGTGGTAATCAAACCGAAAAGCAGAGGGATGTGTGCATTTGCCAATCAGCTGCTCCTAAAAGAAGACTGATGTATCACTAAGTCAGCGAATGATGTGGGCCCTGTGTCCTCTTCATCTTGGGAACCTTCTCTCCTTTATCTCTATCTCCTGCTTGTAACTCTGTCTGAGGGAGACGGCTAAGGCCACAGCAAAACTTTAAGTGCTGAGGCTTTTTTTTTTTTTTTAACATCTTTATTGGGGTATAATTGCTTTACAATGGTGTGTTAGTTTCTGCTTTATAACAAAGTGAATCAGTTATACATATACATATGTTCCCATATGTCTTCCCTCTTGCGTCTCCCTCCCTCCCACCCTCCCTATCCCACCCCTCCAGGCGGTCACAATAGCTTTTCGTTTTAATTGAACCAGTCTTTCACTCTAAGGGCCCTGGTTGAGAGCTCTGTCCAGGAAGGAAGAGCTTTAAACCCAGGCAAATGGAAAATTGATTTGCATAAAAGCATCTCTTCACGAGTGAAAGTCTGGCTTATTCTAAATCCTGTAAGTACGTAGCCTCTCTTTCTTTCACCATTAAAACCTAGAAAACAAATCTTCAGGGGAAACATCCTGACGAGACACGTGGAGTGAGGCACATTGGTAATTGTAAGTGTAAGCCTTTCTTTGTTGTTCCCACAGCAAGGGAACCCTATAGGCACCTGACATGAGGCTGTGGATATGCACACATGGATTTCACGTGTGCCAGACCAGAGTCCCGGAAGCCAGAAATCCCAGGAATGATCGCTGCTGAAACCTGCCTTGGCTTTCAAAAGCACAGGTCCATCACACCTGCACATATCTCTCTGAAAATTTCCATCAGTAGTAAAAACAACTTGAACTTGAGAACTCAACAAGTGGCTCTGGGTGCCTGCATTACGAGTTTCCCATTTGGGACAGGAAGTTTATCTTGCTGGAAAGAATTGTCCCCCATTTCAAGGAAATCTACAGTCAGTCAACCATGATAGAGATCGCCCAGAGAGAGAAGCTGGGACCACGGAAGAAGCACCAGACTGGGAGTTGGGAGAGTTGGGAGACTCTGTCATCAATGACTTGTGTGACTTTGGCTTTGAGGATGCCTTCCAGGTCTAATACTCTCTGATATGAACACCTTCATAATCGTGATTCGGAAACAACGTGCACATGCAACTGTGTAAGAGGCTGAGCAATCAAGACAGTTCTGGCTCTGGGCCTCGGGCTCGTTATTTGTACAATGAGTAGGGAGCGGAGCAGGGAGCAAAACTATCTCCCAAGTCCAGCTTAAATGTGTGACTGTTTTCTCAAAGAAAACACTGTGACAAAGGCCCTGTGTAAAGGAACATTTTTTTTAAAAAACCCTGCCCACAAGAGGGTTCCCATCTACCTAATGAGAGAAAATATATCTTCCCTTGTTAACTAGAATGGAACACTCCATATATATGTGTGTGTGTATTGGTAAATGTATATATAACTATCAAACCACTTATGAACAAGAATTTGACAATATGTCGAATTCTAATATATGTCGTTATTAATAACTATTTGATTGTTTGAAACAGGCTTTTAGAAATAATAGCAGTGTATTAAAAAGTGCTAAATGGGGCTTCCCTGGTGGCTCAGTGGTTGAGAGTCCGCCTGCCGACGCAGGGGACGCGGGTTCGTGCCCCGGTCCGGGAAGATCCCACGTGCCGCGGAGCGGCTGGGCCCGTGAGCCATGGCCGCTGAGCCTGCGCGTCCGGAGCCTGTGCTCCGCAACGGGAGAGGCCACAGCAGTGAGAGGCCCATGTACCGCAAAAAAAAAAAAAAAGTGCTAAATGTGTAACATGGAAAACAGTGTGAAAGATGGTAATCCTGCATTTTTTGCCTGGCTCCCAGCCCTACTGTGCATTCGGGCCTCCCTAACTTTTACAGGTGTGAATCCCAGTTCTCTTGTTTTCAACAGCTCCCAGCACTGTGATCAATCTCCCTGGTTTAGGGAAATGTAAAATGCCGCGGCAGTGGTTCTCTGTCTTCGTAACGTGCACTCCTGTTGTTTGTCTTGAAGTCACCTTGGTCCCTTTGCTTTGTACGTCATTCATTCATTCCTCAGAGAAGCTAAGCACCTTGTTAGGCACTGGGGTGCAAAGGAAAGTACATCTCATCTTAAGCATCACTTCCTCAGGGAGGCCAAATTACCTGATCTCTCCGTGTAGGGTCCCACAGCTCCTGTATCTCTCTTGAAGCCCATCAAAGTTGTTGCACGTATCAAGAGTTTGTTCTTTTTTATTGCTGAGCAGTGTTGTGTGGTATGGATGCCCCAGAATGTGTTCAGCCATTCACTCCTTGAAAGATGTTTAGCTTGTTTTTAGTTTTTTTTTGCTATCATGAATAAAGCTGCTATGAACATGTGTGTACAGGTTTTTGTGTGAACATGAGTTTTCACTTCTCTGGGGTAAAATGACCAAGAGCGCAATTAACTAGGTTGTATGGCAAGTGCATGTTTAGTTTTGTAAGCAGCTGCCAAACTGCTTACAAGAGTAGATGGACCTTTGTACATTCCCACCATCAGTGTATGACATCCAAGCTCTCTGCATCCTTGCTGGCCTTTGGTATATTCATGCTTTTTGTTTTAGCTGTTTTCATAGGTTTGTAGTGACATCTTATTGTAGTTTAATTGACATTTCTCGAAGGGCTGATAATGTTGAAAATCTTCTCATGTGCTTTTTTTTTTTGCCATCTGTATTCCTCTGTAGTGAAATACTGTTTATGTCTTTTTCCACTGTATAACTGGATTGTTTGAGTCATTTTACTGTTGAGTTTTAAAAGGTTTTTTTAATATATTGTAAATATAAGATCTCTGTCAGAGAGACATTTTGCAAATATTTTCTTCCCGTCTCTAGCTGTCTTATCACCCTCTATTAAGAAGGTCTTCCACAGAATGAGGTTTTTAATTTGGATGAAGTCCAACTTAGTATTTTCTTCTATGGATTATGCTTTTGAGGACATGTCTCATAACTCCTCACCTAGCGCTAGGTCCTGAAGATGTTTTCCTAAAAATTTTGTAGGTTGAGTTTGTAGGTTGTATTTTACATTTAAATCTATGATCCATTTTTGAATTAATGGTTATATATGATGTAAAGTTTAGGTCAAGTTTCTTTTTTTTTTTTCTTTTTGCCTAGGGATGTCCAGTTACCAAACAATTTGTTGAAAATACTATCATATTTCCTCCAGAGTTTTGCACTAGCAATTAACATCTTTTTAAAAAAATTGAAGTATATTTGATTTATAATGTGTTAGTTTCAGGCGTATAGCAAAGTGATTCAGCTATCTATCTAGGTATAATAATCTTTTTCAGATTCATTGCAATTATAAGTTATTACAAGATATTGAATACTGTTCCCTGTGCTACACAGTAGGTCCTTTTTGTTTATTTTATTTTTTAAAATAAACTATTTATTTATTTTTGGCTGCAATGGGTCTTCATTGCTGCGCGTGGGCTTTCTCTAGTTGTGGCAAGTGGGGGCTACTCTTCGTTGCGGTGTGCGGGCTTCTCATTGCGGTGGCTTCTCTTGTTGCAGAGCACGGGCTCTAGGTGCTCTGGCTTCAGTAGTTGTGGCTCGCGGGCTCAGTAGTTGTGGCGCCATGGGCTTAGTTGCTCCGCGGCATGTGGGACCTTCCCGGACCAGGGATCGAGCCGCGTTCCCTGCATTGGCAGGTGGATTCTTAACCACTGCGCCACCAGGGAAGTCCTATCTGTTTTATATATATTACTGCGTATCTGTTAATCCCAGACTCCTAATTTATCCCTCCCCCTTTCCACATATTTAAAAATTGACTTTCATGAAAGCTGTGGTTCATGGCCTTAGGGAGCTAAAAACCTCCAGAGGGAAACAGTAATAATAACAGCACCTTAAGAGAAAAGCTAGAACGGGGTGTGCACAAGGTGCTAGGGAAGCAAGAAGGCTCTGCTCCAGTGGCTGACAACCACCCCTCCCTGTGACTGAGCCCCTGGGGCCCTGAAGTCTGCTTACAGACCTTCCTGGACTAGAATAGTCAGGTCTAACCAACTACATTGGAACAATGGCCCCTGAACTTTGCTCCCAGTTTTTCACCCCAGATCTCTGCTCCCTCCCTTAGCCGCTTGACTCAACTCTCATTCTAGGTCTACTTCAGTCTTGGCCATCCAGTGTTACCTGAGATGCCGTATTCCAACGTATGAAACTCATTGTCTCTCCCCAGTTTTGTTTGGGGTTGCCTACCCAGACCAAAGATATCAGGGTAGAGAGAAAGGATATCAGGGAAGCAGAGAACTGTATATTCTCCAATGAACTGGTACTGCGCAGGTAACCAGTCAGGTATACGTACTCTGACTCCAGATTAAAGAGATGCTGGACAGAGAGAGGAAAGGGGTGTTTCTTGCTAGACTGACAGCCTATTCTGTTTGAGCTCATTGGTCCTCAGTGTGTAAAAAATAAATTAATAACAACAATAATAGCAACAAAAGTAATCCATTGTGTGTGGCCTAAACTATCTGGAGTGTTGGCCCTTTAGTTAATTACATTAGCCGCAGAATTGCTCCACTCTCCCCATCAGACAGTTTGTTAGGAAGCGATCACATTGAGCTATCTCTGCTTAACTGTTTAGGGCTTGATCTGTGAATCAGGGTCTTTGAAGAAAGCTCATGCTTGCAAAAACAACTAATAGGGGTCTTGGCATGGGGGTGCTTTTCTTCTATGGCCATAGTGACTGCTAAAAGCCAAGGGATAATTTTTTCTTGCTGGAAATGTGATTAATCAATTAAGGGCTGGAACACTGGCCTCTTTCATCACTCAGATGCCCAGGATGCTAATCAACCAGAGTCATCCTATTTCCATGGCAAACCTGGCATGTAGTCAGGACTTAAAAGGAAAAATTCTAAACAGGGCCTGTTAGTACTAGAGAACTTTTCCATTTTATAAGATCTATTAGTGAAGTTCTCCTGCCTTGGGATATGTGCTAATTAGTCATAAACCAAAGAGATAATCCTGTTAAGCTAGTACTAGCCGCTATAACATATAAACTCCAAAATATTAGTAGCTTAGCAAAATATAAAAGTTCAAAGGGGTTTTCCATCTTAGTGGTTGGTTCTGTTCCAAGTAATAATTAAAGAGCCCAGGAGTCCTCTAACTTGGAGCTCCTCCATCTTCAAAACATGGGCTCCAAGATCATTGACTTGGGAGAGAGAGCATAGAGGATGGCAGTTAGGTATTTTTATGGGCCAGGCCTCAAGTAGTTCAGATCATTTCTGTTCACATTCCATTGCCTAGAGCTTGATCTTATGGCCACACTAACTTCGGTGCCTGGGAAATGTAGTAAAACCCTGTGCCCAGGAAGAAGAGGAAACAGGTTTGCCATACTCCCTGAAGTCACTGCATGTCAGTGATCTAAAACCAGTGATTTGCAAAATATTTGGAGACCTTCCAAGGTATATAGTCCTATCTAGTGTAGCTTGCTGAATAAAATGATAATGGATGATGAGAGTAAGGTTGTTGATGCATCAAAGAGGTCCTGATCAGCCAATGAACTCACCACCAAAACTTTGTCAGTTGTCTTGCTTCTTTAAATCTGTATATGAATGGGTGTATAAATTGGCAAAATCCTTCCTTTACCATTGAAATAAATTAATGGTAAAAGGTCATCAGCATAACCCTCATATCCTCGCCCAGAATTAATACACTGTCCATGAGTTAAAACAATTCTTTGCCTAGAGAGAAAATATAATGTAGTGGCTATAAACATGGCCTGGAATTATACCTGGGTTCAAGTTTTGTCATATGTTAGCTGTATTAATTAAGACTCTAATTGAAAGTAACAAATATAAACTTGAGCTAGTTTATGCTAAAAGGGGAATTTATTATAAAGGTATATGGGTATCGTATGGAAACCATGGGTAGAAATACAGCTAGAGCTCAAGAAGAGTTGTAAATTAGGAACTGGAAGGCTACCATGACTGTTTCTTATCTCTGCTTCTCTCTTTGTGGTAGCTTCATCCTAATTTTCTCTGCTTCCTATGCTTCTCTAAACATATTATTGGAATCTGCCTCCCCAAGGCTGTCAAGTCTATGTATTCCAGCCACAAGCAGGGACTTGCGGTCTCTGAATTGCAATTTCAAATTTCTAGGAGAAAGAATCTGATTAGCTAAGCTTTGTGTCACATGTTCATTGCTGGTCCTGATCAAAAATGACAAAGTAGGCAAGATTCTGTCCAAAAAAAGCTTCCAGAGGCCCGCTCCTGTAGCTGTGGGCTCAGTCCCACAGGGAGTTAGAGAGAGAGAGAGAGATTGTAGAGAGAGAGAGAGAGATTGTGAGAGAGAGAGAACTCTGCTAACAAATGTCTCACCTCTCAGCCTGATTCCTCATCCGTAAGACGGAGATAACACCACCTAACCCAAAGGGTTAGTCTGAGGATTGAGGACTGTATTCTGAGGTCTGTATATAAATTCTAGCACAGTACCTTTCACAAAGAAACTGTTCAATAAATAATGAATGGATGGATGTATATAAAGTAACAATACATCACTCCATTTATCAGAGGCTACAAGCATCAAGGCATACATCTGGATAAATAGATAGAAGTTCTGATATGAAGGTTATTGAGTTTCAATTTTATGGGACTATATTTTTTATTCTGCAGTCCTGAAAACCAAAGATCGTTATGCATAAACAATGAAAATATTAGGATCTTGAACCCTAATATAGATCTGTGGACTTGCCAACTTCCACATCTAAGCTTTATTTTTTTTTCTTAACACCTTTATTAGAGTATAATTGTTTTACAATGGTGTGTTAGTTTCTGCTTTATAACGAAGTGAGTCAGCTATACATATACATATATCCCCATATCTCCTCCCTCTTGCGTCTCCCTCCCACCCTCCCTATCCTACCCTCTAGGTGGTCACAAAGCACCAAGCTGATCTCCCTGGGCTATGCGGCTGCTTCCCACTAGCTATCTATTTTACACCTGGTAGTATATATAAGTCCATGCCACTCTCTCACTTCGTCCCAGCTTATCCTTCCCCCTTCCCATGTCCTCAAGTCAGTTCTCTACGTCTGCATCTTTATTCCTGTCCTGCCCCTACGTTCTTCAGAACCATCTTTGTTTTTTTTTAGATTCCATATATATATGTGTTAGCATACAGTTTTTCTCTTTCTGACTTACTTCACTCTGTATGACAGACTCTAGGTCCATCCACCTCACTACAAATAACTCAATTTCATTTCTTTTTATGGCTGAGTAACATTCCATTGTACATATGTGCCACATCTTCTTTATCCGTTCATCTGTCGATGGGCACATAGATTGCTTCCGTGTCCTGGCTATTGTAAACAAAGCTGCAATGAACATTGTGGTACCTGACTTTTTTTGAATTATGGTTTCCCAGGGTAAATGCCCAGTAGTGGGATTGCTAGGTCGTATGGTAGTTCTATTTTTAGTTTTTTAAGGAACCGCCGTACCGTTCTCCATAGTGGCTGTATCAATTTACATTCCCACTAACAGTGCAAGAGGGTTCCCTTTTCTCCACACCTTCTCCAGCATTTATTGTTTGTAGATTTTTTTTTAAAGAATTATCTTTTTTAAAAAAAAAATTATTTTTGGCTGCGTTGGGTCTTTGTTGCTGCACGCAGACTTTCTCTAGTTGCAGGGAGCAGGGGCTACTCTTCGTTGTGGTTCGCGGGCTTCTCATTGCGGTGGCTTCTCTTGTTGTGGAGCATCGGTTCTAGGGCATGCAGACTTCAGTAGTTGTGGCACACAGGCTCAGTAGTTGTGGCGCACAAGCTTAGTTGCTCCACAGCATGTGGGATCCTCCTGGACCAGGGCTCGAACCCATGTCCCCCGCATTGGCAGGTGAATTCTTAACCACTGCGCCACCAGGGAAGCCCCTGTAGATTTTTTGATGATGGCCATTCTGACTGGTGTGAGATGAAAGTTTAAGGTAATTATTGATATGTATGTTCCTATTACCATTTTCTTAATTGTTTTGGGTTTGTAGGTCTTTTCATTCTCTTTTGTTTCTTGCCTAGAGAACTTCCTTTAGTATTTGTTGTAAAGCTGGTTTGGTGGTTCTGAATTCTCTTAGGTTTTGCTTGTCTATAAAGGTTTTAGCTTCTCAAGTCTGAATGAGATCCTTGCTGGGTAGAGTAATCTTGGTTGTAGGTTTTTCCCTTTCATCACTTTAAATGTGTCCTGCCACTCCCTTCTGGCTTGCAGAGTTTCTGCTGAAAGATCAGCTGTTAACCTTATGGGGATTCCCTTGTGTGTTATTTGTTGTTTTCCCCTTGCTGCTTTTAACATTTTTTCATTGTATTTAATTTTTGATAGTTTGATTAATATGTGTCTTGGTGTGTTTTTCCTTGGATTTATACTCTATGGGACTCTCTGTGCTTCCTGGACTTGATTAACTATTTCCTTTCCCATATTAGGGAAGTTTTCAACTCTAATCTCTTCAAATATTTTCTCAGTCCCTTTCTTTTTTTCTTCTTCTGGGACCCCTATAATTTGAACGTTGGTGGATTTAATGTTGTCCCAGAGGTCTCTGAGACTGTCCTCAATTCTTTTCATTCTTTTTTCTTTACTCTGCTCTGTGGTAGTTATTTCCACTAATTTATCTTCCAGGTCACTTATCCATTTTTCTACGTCAGTTATTCGCCTATTGATTCCTTTTAGAGAATTTTTAATTTCAATTATGGTGTTGTTCATCATTGTTTGTTTGCTCTTTAGTCTTCTAGGTCCTTGTTAAATGTTTCTTTTATTTTCTCCATTCTATTTCCAAGATTTTGAATCATCTTTACTATCATTTCTCTGAATCCTTTTTCAGATAGACTGCCTACTTCCTCTTCCTTTGTTTGGTCTGGTAGGTTTTTACCTTGCTCCTTCATGTGCTGTGTGTTTCTCTGTCTTCTCTTTTGCTTAACTTACTGTGTTTGGTGTCTCCTTTTCACAGGCTGCAGGTTTGTAGTTCCCATTGTTTTTGGTGTCTACCCCGAGTGGCTAAGGTTGTGTAGGCTTCCTGGTGGAGGGGACTACTCCTCCCTCAGTGTGCTGAGGGATGAGGTTGGATCTTGTCTTTCTGGTGGGAAGTTCTGCATTTGGTGGTGTGTTTTGGGGTGTCTGTGACCTTATTATGATTTTAGGCAGCCTTTCTGCTAATGGGTGGGGTTGTGTTCCTGTCTTGCTAGTTGTTTGGCATAGGTCCAGCACTGTAGCTTGCTGGTCATTGAGTGGAGCTGGGTCTTAGCGTTGAGGTGGAGGTTTCTGGGAGAACTTTTTCCATTTGATTATTACGTGGATCTGGGAGGTCTCTGGTGTACCAATGTCCTGAACTCAGCTCTCCCACCTCAGAGGCACAGGCCTGACACCCGGCCGGAGCACCAAGACCCTGTCAGCCACACAGCTCAGAAGAAACGGGAGAAAAAAAGAAAAAAGAAAGAAATAAATAAAACAGAATAAAGTTATTAAAATAGAAAATAATTATTAAGAATAAAAAATTAAAAAGTAATAAAAAAGAAAAAAAAAGAAAGAATACAGCAACCAAACCAAAAAACTAATCCACCAATGATAATAAGCACTAAAAACTATACTAAAAAAAAGAACAACGGACAGACAGAACCCTAGGACAAATGGTAAAAGCAAAGCTATACAGATAAAATCACACACAGAAGCATACACATACACACTCACAAAAAAGAGAAAAAGGGAAAAAACATATATAAATCATTGCTCCCAAAGTCCACCTCCTCAATTTGGGATGATTCATTGTCTATTCAGGTATTCCACAGATGCAGGGTACATCAAGTTGATTGTGGAGATTTAATCTGCTGCTCCTGAGGCTGCTGGGAGAGATTTCCCTTTCTCTTCTTTGTTCTCACAGCTCCTGGGGTTCAGCTTTGGATTTGGCCCCGCCTCTGTGTGTAGGTCGCCTGAGGGTGTCTGTTGTTCGCTCAGACAGGACGGGGTTAAAGGATCAGCTGATTTGGCAGCTCTGGCTCACTCAGGCCGGGGGGAGGGATGGGCACCGATGCCGGGCGAGCCTGCGGCGGCAGAGGCCGGCATTACATTGCACCAGCCTGAGGAGTGCCGTGTGTTCTCCCGGGGACGTTGTCCGTGGATCTCAGCACCCTGGCAGTGGCGGGCTGTACAGGCTCCCTGGAAGGGGGTATGGAGAGTGACCTGTGCTCGCACACAGGCTTCTTGGTGGCAGCAGCAGGAACCTTCGCGTCTCATGCCCGTCTCTGGGGTCCATACTGATAGCTGCGGCTAGCGCCCGTCTCTGGAGCTCGTTTCGGCGGTGCTCTGAATCCCCTCTCCTTGGGCACCTGAAACGATGGTCTCTTGCCTCTTAGGCGGTCCAAACTTTTTCTCGGACTCCCTCCCGGCTAGCTGTGGCACATTAGCCCCTTCAGGCTGTGTTCGTGCAACCATCCCCAGTCTTCTCCCTGCGCTCCGACCGAAGCACGAGCCCCAGCTCTCAGCTCCCAGCCCCCTGCCCACCCCGGCGGGTGAGCAGAGAAGCCTCTCAGGCTGGTGAGTGCCGGTCGGCACCGATCCTCTGTGCGGCAATCTCTCCGCTTTGCCCTCCGCACCCCTGTTGCTGTGCTCTCCTCCGTGGCTCCGAAGCTTCCCCCGTCCGCCACCCGCAGTCTCTGCCCGCGAAGGGGCTTCCTAGTGTGTGGAAACCTTTCCTCCTTCACAGCTCCCTGCCACTGGCGCAGGTCCCATCCCTATTCTTTTGTCTCTGTTTTTTCTTGTTTCTTTTGCCCTCCCCAGGTACTTGGGGAGTTTCTTGCCTTTGGGGAGGTCTGAGGCCTTCTGCCAGGATTCAGAAGGTGTGCTGGAGGAGTTGTTCCACATGTAGGTGTATTTCTGATGTGTTTGTGGGGAGGAAGGTGATCTCCACGTCTTACTCTTCCACCATCTTGAAGGTCTCCCCATATCTAAGCTTTTAAACAAGAATTTATGGAAGTGCAAATAGGCCTGTTACAATAGGAAACTATTATTGCTAGCCTACATGATTTACTGTGCAATGATCAAGCAGATGGAAGTTTTATAAAAACAATTCATTCCCATGCTTCCAACCTCTCACTTAGTTGCAAGTTCATGCCCAGGGGCTGTCTTTACCACCACCTTTATTACTCTGATCTTCCATGAAATCAAAACAGAGTTAGCAGGGAAACTCTTCCAAATCCTATGCTGAACCTAATTTGGCTAACACTGTGGAGGGCCTAGGTTTCGATCTCACTGCCACTGTCACACACAGGCTTCACTGTATTTCTCCAGGGTCAAAGAAATGGCTCCCATCTCTTATCCTCTTTCCATTCCACTGCCACAAACCTTCCCAGGCTGCCCTCTACAGAAAGAATAACCTTGAAACTCCTCAGCTGGTCATTCCTGGACCTGTACAATCTGATCCCAGAATATTTTCTTATAAAATTTCTCATCACTTTTCACTCAATTCCAATAGCCTCCTTTCCATTTTCTAAACACTCTTCAATGTTCGGACCTGATTGTTCTGTTCATGCCTAACTTCTCACTGGAATATCCTACCTACAAATTCTCTGTTTATTGAAGTTTCATCCATCTCAACTCAAGCCTCAACCTCTCCACAAGACTTTCCATAATCTCTTCAGGTAGTAATTCCTCTCCTCACCTGTCCAGACACTCAATGCACACTGTGGCAAATCAGTTATTTGTATCAGTTCTTAAACTATTAAAATATTGAAACTAAAAACTTATCGTAAAAATTTAAATTTCACTCTACATTCATTGGTAGGTTGGTATTTCAGTAAAATTCTTCATGCCAATAACAAAATCTTGGTATATTTTTTTGGGGGGTACAAGTCAATAAGACTTTGGACTACAACTTCTAAAGGTGAATTGCAAACGAACGTTAGATTGGTGTTGGATTTCTCATTTGCAACATCTAGTAGCTAGTAGAACAAAGTTCACAATTTAGGCAAAATGATTATAATCTAGGAATCCTACAGATGTGATTGTTTAGTACAAGAGTACAAAATTTCTTAGCCATGCAGTGATTAAAAAGGTATATCACCTGTATTAATCTAAATCTTGGTTGGAACTAACAGAAGCTCAACTAAACTATTTCCATGTCTATTGGCAGACTTCAGTCATGGATCAGTGATGTCATCTGGGCTCTGTTTCACCACCTCTTGGTTTTACCATCTCTCTAGACATAGCAGCAGGAGGCCACGAACACCTTGACTCCCATTCTATAAGTTTAGAAATCCTCAAAGAGAAAGTGATGCTCTCTGATGCTTCTTGAGGAAAGAGCCCAGGATTTGGGTCATATGCCGTTTCCTGGGAAGTTGAAGAGTTAGGTAGAGTTGGGTAAGGCCTTACCCAAATAAATGAAATGGATTTGTCACAGGGAAGCAGGGCTCTTAAACTATAAGAAGGGAAAAGGGATGCTGGGTAGACAAAAACCACAGTGGTCCACCATGTACAATTATGTACAACTCATGTACAATTACTGAGGAAATTACTCTAGAAATATTCAAGGCAGCAGAATATCAAATAACACCAAAAATGAGGAAAGAATAAGCAAAAAGAAAGAATTCATCTATTAAAACTTTATAGCAGTTAATTCTAAGTAGTTTTTGGTAAAATATAATTGGGAACTGATCCTTGATACGGAGAGACATCCATAAGGAAAAACTTATTTGTAGCCTTGAAATAAATTGTAATTTATTTCAAGAAATTTTAAGCTATTTTTGGATGGAGAGCTAATGAAATGGGGAAATAAAAAGCATATTCCAGGTTTCATTTTTGTTAGAGTAGGGGGAATAAGAGTAGGGAAGCTAAAGCATATAAACACTCTACTTTTGGTTGGGACAATAGTATATATTTTTATCAATAAAATAATATAGGTTTAATATGACTAAAAATAGAAAGGTAGCCATTATCAGAAAAAAACATAGTGAAACTCCCATATTAAATAACAGAGAAAAGAGGAAAGTTTTAAAACTTAAACTAGCAGAAAGAAGAAAATAAAGAAGTGGCAGCAAAATGTAGTAAATAGCACGTGTAAAATATAATGAAAAAAATAAAACTAAACATATAAATTATAATAATAAATTTAATAAATGAAATTATCCCATCAAATGACAAAGGGTCACAAATTGGGAGAAAAGTTAAAATCTGTCCATCCAGCTGTTTATAAGAAACCAAAGAAAACAAAAATGCCCTCAAAGTGATTTTTAAAATAGTTAGCTAATATGGCATGGGAACTAACCAATCAGAACAGATATTTGTTATAAGCAATTGATAATTGAGCATCTGTGAATACCAACTTCCTATTAGCCCTGTCAGAGAAACACTGAAAAATGTACAAGACATAAAAAAACTAAACAACAACAAGGAGACAAAATTAATACTAAATAAAGTGGAATTCAGAGTAAAATATTCAATAAGACAGAAAAGGATATTTTGAATGGTAAAAGGAATATATCTCTGCTACAAATTCTTATGTGCCAAACAAAATAAGAGTGAACTGCATAAGATAAAAACTTTTATAATTGGAAGAATTTGATAAAACCACAATTAAAACCATGTTTGGGTTCTTTTCAATATGGAACTATTTGATTACTATGAATAGTCTATGAACATGCAAGTAAATATATTTGTGGATATATGTTTTTATTTATCATGGATGAATACAGAGTGGGATCGCTTGGTCATATAGTAAGCATATGTTTAACTTTATAAGAAACTGTCCAACTGTTTCCCAAAGTGGTTGTACATTTTGTATTCCCACCAGCAATGTATGAACTCCTTTGTTCCTCTTCTTCACCAACACTTTGTATTGTCAGTGGTTTTTATTTTAGCCATTCTAGTGAGTGTAGTAATAACATGAGGTTTTTATAAAGATTAAGATAATAGCCTAAAGCATTTAATCCTGTATCTGGCAAAATAAGCACTCAATAAATATTAACTATTAAACGTATCATGTAGGGGACTTCCCTGGTGGCACAGTGGTTAAGAATCCACCTGCCAATGCAGGGGACACGGGTTCGAGCCCTGGTCTGGGAAGATCCCACATGCCACAGAGCAACTAAGCCCGTGAGCCACAACTACTGAGCCTGCATGCCACAACTACTGAAGCCCGCACACCTAGAGCCTGTGCTCCACCACAAGAGAAGCCACCACAACGAGAAGCCGGCACACTGCAATAAAGAGTAGCCCCCGCTCACTGCAACTAGAGAAAGCCCACGTGCAGCAATGAAGACCCAACGCAGCCAAAAATAAATAAATACATTAATTAATTAATTAATTTTTAAAAAGTATCATGTAGCAGAAAAGGGATTAATAGGCATACAATAAAAAGAATGACTATAAATTATTAAGAAAAGGATCAGAAAACTATGAATCAATGAAACAAATAGTTTACAGAAAAGGAATTATAACTAGACAATAGATATAAAAGATTCTCACCCTCACTGTTGGTCAGGAAAGTAAAAATTAACACAGTAATGAAGTATTATTGTTTCCCATTTGATTAACAAAAATAGTGAAACTGATAGCATCAGTGTTTTGTGAGTGTGCAAAATAGGACATGTTTGTATACCAGTGATGAGAATATAAATTGCTGTAACTGAGGAGATTAATTGGGCAGCATCTATTAAAATTTTTAATGTAGATATATTTTAAACTGGCATTTCCACTTCTAGAGTTTTTGTCATTCAATGATAAAAGCATGAGAATATGATAATGCAGTTTATAATATAAATAATGAAAAATCTCCTAGTCACTCATTAATGGTATAGAATGGAGTAATAAATTATATCCAACCTTACTAGGGACTACTATGCAACTATGAAAGGAAAAATATAGGTCTATATATGTTGTCTGGGGAGTTTTATATGATATATAGTTAAGCAAGTCACAGAGCAATATTTATGGTGTGATCCCGTTAACAGGAATGACCTGCATGGACTACAAACTCAGATATGCAAAAAATATATAATTGTCTTTATTTTTCTGTGACTGAGCTTTAGTTCTATCTTAAGTCTCTATTCTACCTGATGAGATGATGAAAACTGAATCACACTCAGTGTAGGATTTCTACCCCTCTCCTCTTCTTTTTTTTTACCTGTGGGTTTAAGGAGATCCATGCCTTAAAGTATGTGATTGGGGCAGGCACAGGACAATGGTCCTTGGTCATTATCTGCTACTGTGTCCTTCCCTCTAGACTACCAGGTCCCTTGGGTCTGTCAGCAACCAGTGCCACCTCCACACTGATTGCAGCACAAGGGAAAACATTCTGCTGCTCTCAAAGGAACATGGAGGGGCATACAGACTCTGCACGTGCCACAGTCCTATGCTACATTGCTTTCCCTTTGAGGCATTTACTCATTCCAAAGCAGTGAGATGTGAAAAGATATGAGCAGAAAACAAGCAGAAAGCAGCAGCTGAGCAGAGCCTTTACAGTCTTAGGGAGACAGCATTCACAAATTAGCGTTTAAGTTTATCATGTGCTATAGACGGAACGTTTGTATCCCCCCCAAATTCGTATGTTGATACCCTAATCCCCTATGTGATGGTATTTGGAGCTGGTGCTTTGGGGCAGTAATTAGGACATGAAGGTGGAGGTTTCGTGATGGGATCAGTGCCCTTATAAGAAGAGACATGAGAGAGTTTGCTCTCTCTCTCTGCCATGAGAGGTTTCAACGAGAAGATGGCCACCTGTAAACCAGGAAGAGGGCCTTCACCCTTCTGGCACCCTGACCTTGGACTTCCAGCCTCCAGAACTGTGAGAAACAAATATTTGTTGTTTAAGCCACCCAGTCTATGGTATATTTGTTATAGCAGCCCGAACTGACCAAGACACCAAAGCATGCAGCACTTGAGAGGCCAAGAACCTCTCAGGAAGGAAAGTGCAGAGAAGTGAGTCCTTGAGGCATTTGCCAAGTCCTGAGTGGTCCCCAAGCAGAAAGCGGTTGATAGGAGGCTGAGAAGCCTAGATGAGCTTGCCCTAGTGGCTGACTACTTGAAAGACAAAAATTAAAGTTCAAGGCCCTCTAAGGAAGAGGGATACAAACAGATACTCCAGATCTTCAGTGGGGCTCCAAAGGGCTATACTCTAGACACAGGGGTGAACTAGAAACAACACAGCTCTTTATAAAAGATGAAATTAGGAATTTGTTGTTTTTCTTTCTTTTAGACTCTTAGCCCAAGAATTTGTATGTTTTCTGTTGTGGTCAAAATTCACCTTGAAAGCGTTCTTCTAAGTCTATTATTTAGACTGTATAGACAAGAACCATATTCGTTTGGTTCTCTTTTCATTTCTGTTGTAATGACTTTACCCTGTGGATAACCAGTGTCAAAGGCGAGTTTGAACAGAAGAAGGGCACCGGGTTTAAAGAAGAAAAATTGATTGCACAAAAATATAAATTTTTATATAAAAATATATAAATTTATAAAAATATAAATCCCAATATAAATTATATTGAGACAATAAAACCTACTATGCAAAGCTGTTGGTAGACTAGAGATAATGAATATGACTTGCCTAGCACACAGTAGGGCTGCAATACGTTATACCCTTATAATTTCTTCTTCAAAGGTTATTTCTGTGAGACTAAAGTTAAGAAGTGTTCCTTCCAAGCTCAGCCAAGTGTGTGTTTGGATACACAGGACACTATAATTGACTCTAAGCTTTTCCCTTTAATAGTTCCTATTTGACATTTTGGCTAGTCAGCTATGATCAGTGTTTTTCTGGAACCAGAACCTTTGAAGTTACAGCAATGTTGAATACAACAGAAATTTGGTAAAAGAATCAGAGAGGCTTAGAATAAGAGTTCCTCATTCTCACTTTAGCCTCCCTGGAACCTTAGGGCTTTTAGACAGTAAGCTGAAGTTTTAAGAGCTATTTTCAGAATTAAATAAAGCTTTGCAGAAAGAGCAAGCTTGCCACACCCGTTAAAATAAAAGGTCAAGTTTCTTCAGGCTGCAATATTACCACCGCTGCATTAATGCTGCTTAGCTCACGCTCACCAGTAGCTGTGATCGCTTGTTGATGACATCATTGGAAGTTCTAGCATGCAATCAATCGGTGGGTGACATGTCTTTACAGCCACATATTTGGTGATTTCAGTAGTCCAACGGAACACATCCAGTACAGGCATGACCTTGGACACAAGTATAGTGCAACAGCTGGAGTTAGGCCACTAACTGCTGAGTTAACTTTTCCCTCATTATTATAATGAGTGCCACAACCATGACAGTGACTCATGTGATTATGCAATTCGTAATACTAAATTGAAATGACATTATCGACAGTTACACAATAACTGCCCAAGCAAAAAGCACTGATTGAATAGATGGATTTTTTTCTTAATAAATATTGTTTACTTGGGAGATGCACGTTTTCGAAAGGTGGCATTCATAGAAGGGAGAAGGGAGGTCTTTGGGGATCAAGATTTGGGAAATCACCCACTTAAAGTGCAGACTGTGACCTTGAGTGGTGGGAGTTCAGAGAGGAAAGATGTACTAAGCAAGGCTTGGAGACTTATGGACCAGGCCTTTCAAAATATCTGTGATTTAGACATTGATGAGTAAAAAGTGTTCCAGGAGGAGGGAACTGCTTGAATAATAAGCAAGAAGGCCCTTCGAAGCGCAAAGTGAGAGAGAGAGCACTTCTAGAGCAATCCAGAGCCGTAATCCTCAGTCAGCCAGTAAGAGAGGCCAGCATCAATGCATCTCTGATATTCCTGCCTCAGAGGAGGAGCTCCACAACATTTTCCAGTATACACTTTTCTGATGAATCTAAATTGCTAATCATGAATGCCAAAGCAAGTACAAGAGTATATCTATTTCCTATTCTGCATCTTATGCCTATGTGGATGACAGCTACTATCAATGCTTTGGGCTGTTAATAATGTAAGCTATACCTACAACAAAACCAATGAAAAGAAACAAAAATAATATACAGCTTGTTTATATATCATTTCTTTTTCTGCATCACACACATTTGTTAGCTTTTAAACACTCTGTCACCAAAGCACTGATGTGTATATTTGCTCCAAGAAATCAAACAAGCTGTACTCCCACTGTGATTGATAAACTGGGGTTAAATATATCCAGTGTTAAGATTTGGTTTTAGTCCTAAGCTTTAGTTTCTTCCTAAGCTTTTATAATATTCTAAAAACCAAGTAACTGTTTTAATCTTGTAAAGAGGACACCGTTTCCTGTGATTTTGAAGCACAGAAAACACGCACTGCATTGCATTGTGGCAACCCAGGAAGTTAAGTCACTTTATGCTCATCTTTCCTGTTTTACTGATTTTGGCATTTGGGTGGTTTTGGCTTGTTGGGACTCGCCACATACTGGCCCTAAGAGTCAGACAGGATCATGAGCAAATCTGCTTCAGGCTCCCCAAGGAACCAAGACTGTCTGGAAAAGGCTCTGCGGGACAGGATCCCAGGCACTGTCAGGACGTCCAGGGCAGAGGCAGCCGGGAATTTTCATGTCTGTGTGATGTTTCACTACTGACAAAAATGAGTCAAGATGATCCACGCTTGGCATGGGTTATTGAATGAAATCGCGGTGAGTCATATGCCTAGGAAAGCTTATTCCAAGTCATTATTTCCTATACTGAATAATCCGTTTTATTGCCCTGGTATCATGATCTAGTATCAATGAATGAAACCCAAGTTAGATAATAGCATCCACTTTCTTCCTAATGATTAATGAATGAAAACCCGCTGGGGTGACATCTCTATACAATAGAGACCCAGACAGGGTAGTTACAGAACTCCGGCTTTCTAGTTCAGATGTGTCATCTAATTAGGGAGCATTCTTTGTTTTGGCTAAAATTCTCTATCAGAGTGATGGTATTTGGTCCATGAGCTACATGCTAGATGCCTGTGCTCCAGAGTTGCTTCTTCTCTGAACTCTGTATTACCCTCTCCTCTTATCAGCTCTTTCTCTTACTAAATTCTGTCTGCCCTCCAACCGCTTTCCCATCCTCAACCTCAACTATCACTTAAGGTAGAGACAAGGAGAATAGGTTGATTATACCAAAACTCAGAGAATAGTGGTAACTGGACAACTGATATTTCCAGTTAACTCAGGATTAAATGGATCCTTGTGGGTTTTCACATTTTATTGAAATGAATTCAACCACCTTTTTTGTTTTTGCCTTAACATTTTTGAAAGTCACTAAACTGAACATGAATTCTAACTTTGCAGACCAGTAACTATTGAGGTAGAAGTAGGAGGATATTGGGCAGAATGTGATTGAGTCCAGGCTTACCATGTAATTTTTTCCTTACTGACCTTGATATTTTCTTATTTTGTTGGTGTTTCTCTTTCTCTAAGAAGTCCAGGACTGCAAAAATAACTAAATGAGAGCTTCTGAGTGTTGACCTTCTAGCTGACTGAATACTAGAACAGTGGTCTCCACTGGCTTACCGCAGAGCTCTACCCTGTCCCAAAGTTCCTGTTAATGCAATCCCAGAACGCCAGTTTGCCAATATGTGCATGATGCAAAACAATGAGTGAAACCTAACACATGAGTAACAAAGTCAACATCACAAAGATTTCAACAAGCTGAAAACAGCTGAAATAAATAAAATTATAGTTAAAAGCCATGAAGGAACAGAGAGGTATTTAGGTTAGAAACTTTCTGTAATCTCAAAAAAACCAATTGTTCAAATAGACAATTGCCTTTTTAGCTGTTCATTTGACCTTGAGGTTTCCATTAATAACAACTCAGTCTAGCCAGCATTGTGGCAAAGCTCTTACAAATTTCAAGTGATATGAGGCTGCATTATTAGAATTTTGATGGATGGGGTAGGTACTTTCCTGATCAGTCCGTATCTGGAGTTGGTGGTCAGGTAGGTGGGTGAGAAATCTGCTAATAAGAGAACTGCTTGTTCTCATTCTTCCTGTTTCAGTGATTGATGTTTAGTACAATGTTCTAGTTTGGGTTTCCATGGATATTTGTCCCAAACAATAGTCTCTTCTTAATATGATGGTTACTGAGAACATATATTAGCACACTCCACCTCTAAATTTTACTTTTCTTATTTAAAAAAAACCTTAGAGACCTTACAGTAGAAAAGCATAAACTATTTTTAATTAATTTTTATTGGAGTATAGTTGCTTAACAGTGCTGTGCTAGCCCCTGTCGTGCAGCAAAGTGAACCAGCCACATGTATATATCCACTCCCTTCCAGATTTCCCTCCCATCTAGGTCACCACAGAGCACTGAGTAGAGTTCCCTGTGCTATACAGTAGGTTCTCATTAGTCATCTGTTTTATACATAGTAGTGTATATATTGTCAATCCCAATCTCCCAATTCATCCCACCTCCCCTTCCCCTCTTCGTAACCATAAATTTGTTCTCTACATCTGTGACTCTATTTCTGCTTTGCTAAAAAGTTCGTCTTTACTATTTTTCTAGATTCCACATATAAGTGATATTTTATGATATTTGTTTTTCTGACTTCACTCTGTATGACAATCTTTAGGTCCATCCATGCCTCTGCAAATGGCACTGTTTTGTTCCTTTGTGTAGCTGAGTAATATTCCATTGCATATATGTACCACATCTTTTTTAGCCATTCCTCTGTCAATGGACATTTGAGTTAGAAAAGCATAAACTATTAACTAATATTAGTGTAGCCACTTAATTGAATATACTGATTTCAATGAAGTACAACAGGAAACGCCCATTTTATCCCTTCCCATCAGGGCCTTTGGTTCTATTTGGTCAGGTCTCCTTTTCATGACCCTTGAGAAAGTCTCAGACAGATCTCAAAACTTCAAAGTTACCTTGAAGTAATGAAAGTTTAGTAAGGTACAATTTAAAATTTCAACCTCATGTTCACTTCAAAGATTCTTCTCCCAGCTTGGGCCTGTTTCACATGCAGTGGGAAATCTCTGGGGAAGAAAAAGGCATATCTAGTCTATTCTTCCCTCCTCTTCCCCCTCCCCTTGAAATTTCTGGTCTCTACCTGGTTGGAGGAGGAAAGGGGGACAAGGAATGTAGTGAGTTGAATTGTTACCTCAAAGATGATACCTCCTGATCCCCAGATCCTGTGATTATGACCTTATTTGGAAAAGGGATCTTTGCAGATATAATTAAGTTAAGGATCTTAAGATGAGGTTATCCTGCGTTATCCAAGTGGGTTCTAAATCCAATGACATGTCCTTATCAGAAACGCAGAGAGAGAAGAGGAAGAGGCAGTGTGACCATAAAGTCAGATAAGAGTGATGCAGCCACAAGCCGAGGAACACCTGGGGCCATCTGAAGCTGGAAGGGTCAAGGAATGGATTGTCCCCTTAGAACCTTTGGAGGGACCCCAGCCCTGCTGACACCTTGATTTCAGACTTCTGGCCTCCGGAATTGTGAGAGAACACATTCCTATTGTTTTAAGCCACCAAGTTTATAGTAATGTATTATGGCAGCCCTATGAACCTAATACAAGGAGCGAAAGCCTTTATATTGAGTGTATTCTCTGTAGTTCTCTCATGGTTGCTGAAGCCCTCTGTGTGGCAAGTGTCCCAAAGCTGGCTGTGTCATTAGACACAAGAGCAAGTTTTCTTGGATGCCCTTACGGGAACCTGACTTAGGTGAAGAGCCCCCTGGCTGACCTCCCACGACTTTCTGCCCAGTTCCTGACCAGGGTGGTAAACCTTACAGCCTCTTACAGCTACAGTCCCCTCCCTTGAACAGCACCCTCAGGGGTGTTATACCCTCAAATGACTCAGGCCCAGCTACTTTTTGTTGTATCTCTTTGGTCTTCAAGAATCTCCACTCATCCTGGTCAGTGTGAAGAGTGGAGATCACCGCACCATGCAACTGGTCTCTCTCCTGTCCCACCATCACTGACTGCTTTGGTCAGCCTCTGGCTACAGAATTTCCACCTCCTGGGGCCACAGCTCAGGCTCTCTCATGAGCCACCGAGAGAGACGGGCTGCTCAGTAAGCCTCTAGCCAGAGACTGAGATGCTAGCCCGCCCTCTTAGAGCAGCACTCATCTCCAGGTGTGGTCCCCTGGGAGGCTTCTTTCTTTGTCTACCAGCAACAAGAAAGGAGCCCTGGGCTCTCATCTTCTGCCAACGGGGGTGATGGCTGGAGGATCCTTCTGGATCCTCAGAGCTCTCCTGGAGGCCATGTCTAATGGTTCCTTGGTTTCTTTACAGAATGAGGGGTACCACCTATTGCCCTTAGGTTGGGGCTTTAGCTGAAATCCTGACATAATAAGAAGAATCCCATTCAATATCCTGTTGTACTATATATAGGACAGTAAGCAAGATTTAAGAAATGTAAACATATTGTTCCAATTTGATATCTTCTCTACTAATTCTCATCTATTATCAATCAATTATTATTCTATCCAGGATTTTCATTTTTTTGGCTTGGTTAGAGCTAGTTGGAACTTGTGATTAGATCAAACATCCCTGACTTAGAGTCTGTTAATTGCCATGAATTTTCTCTCTGTGATAGCTCCAGTGCTCAGCGTGTGGATTATGTATCAATCCAGTCTCTCACTTTCTTCTTATAAAGGAGAAATTTTCTTTCTGAAACATGAGGCTTTGATGAGAGCTGAAAAATAAGGCTGCTGAACGTGACCATTCTTTTTCATCATAAGGAATGGTCTTCTTCCTCAAAGGAGAGGGTTTTCTCCATTTCATTAGAAATCCCTCTGCATAGATGCCAAGTGTCTTCTCGCATCCAGAAAGCTCTTCGCAGAGAGCAAACTTTCTATTCTTGGCACCATCACTGATTTATTATAAAACTTAGATGATCTCTAAGGTCCCTTCCAATGTGAGAATTATGTAATTTCATGTACTCTGTAATTACCAGGAGTTTTAGAAAGCTCCCAGCTCCACTTTGATAATTCTCCTGACTTGTAAAGAAATTCCAATTCCTCCCTTCATTTCTGTCACACATCTTGTTAAAGCAGATATTTTTAAGGACATGTGGCAGGGCATCTCGACTGGGTGAGAGCTTGGATTTGGAGGCAGTTCTGTTGAATGTACACAGCTCCTAGTGGAGGTCAGTCCTCTGTATGCTCCAGGCGGACAAATGTCTTAAATGTGACAGGATGCTCGGGACATTTAAATCACTGTCTGGGCACATTGCTGATTTGCATGTGGCCTTGGAGTCTCATGAAGAAAAACTTGAACATGATTACAACTGATTGATATACGTGTGTACTAAACCAGGTGGACCTACCGAAGCTTGAACATAGATAGGGAAAATGCCTTTCCTCCAGAAAAACTTAAACAGTTTCCAGTATAGGCTGGCCAGGAGGAAGCAGAGGTTCAGAGTACATATGAGGTTGTCCTGGAATCCACTTTGTCCCATCTCCCCCCAGGACCATCTGTGTGCTCTGAGAAGGGGAGAGATGTAATGACCAAATCTGTCGAGGTCCAGGGATCTGCACTCTTCCAAGGGAGTGGTAAATCTGAAAGGATCATGTTGAGAGGTGTCCTAGACCTTCATCTCAACCTTCCCCTGCCACCACCAAGAGAGCTAGACTCTAGAAGACTCTCCAGCAGAAGAGAAAAAGTGGGGAACCACAGAAATGCAGAGACAGGTAGAAATAGCAGAGTTTCAAGCAGTACCAGCCAAGAAAGCAGCTTCAGAAGTTACAGTGGTCAGTGTCACTCGCCAGGGATCTGAGCAGAGTTGCAGCAGTGCTGGGGACTGGAACAGATGGCCACAGCCCAGTGAGCAGAAGGGAAGCAGCAGAGCCACGGGTGTAATTCAGATTATAAAACCTGCCTCTCTGCTGGGCAGAATCCTAGATATGCACAAAGTTGGAGTGAGCTGAGGCCTTGGCATTTGATAGGTGGAGGGACATAGATCTAGCAAACTAAAGGCTAGTGGTGCAAGTGACCTTACCTGCACCGTGAGATGGGGGAGCCCAGGGGACATTCAACATCCATTTAAATGGTATCTGAAAAGTTTATACTGTGTGTGTGTGTGTGTGTGTGTGTGTGTGTGCGTGCGCGCGCACGCGCGTGCGCGTTTGTGTGTATTTTCTATGATAATTAAAATACA
Organism: Neophocaena asiaeorientalis asiaeorientalis; assembly: GCF_003031525.2. Taxonomy (NCBI): domain Eukaryota; kingdom Metazoa; phylum Chordata; class Mammalia; order Artiodactyla; family Phocoenidae; genus Neophocaena; species Neophocaena asiaeorientalis. The sequence goes on from NW_020175049.1 coordinate 1,358,292, forward strand.
GCTAAAACTCACTGAACATTCAGCCTCTACTCTGGGTATTACCCACCTTGGAGATATACCAATATTTCACACTGATTCTTTGAAAGCTGGATCTTTGAAAATTAAGTCAAGTGCAATTTAACCAATGTTTAGTTAGCAATTATGATATACCCAGAATTGTTCTGTGGGAATACAGAGGAAGCATTGAAATAGCAATAATTACTATTTATTGCAGATTTACTGTGTACCAGGTATTTAATCCTCACAACCATTTTATGAGTTAAATACTGTTACTATCATCCTCGTTTTATAGATAAGAAGATTGAGGTTCAGAAAGATCTAGTAAATCTCCCAAGATCACACAGCTAGCGAGTATCCAAACGCAGACGTATCTGCCTCCAAAGAGAAAGCTCTCAGCTACTATACAAAGAAGTTGAAATTTATATTGGCAAAAATCTGAGACAACAGCCTGAAATGGTGACCATGGTTTCTATCCCTTATTTTACTGTGCAAATTAAGGTGTTAAATAACATGTTGATGGAGCTCAAATCTCAAAACCTGCTTTGAAACAGCAGGGTCAAACCTGCAAAAACATAAAACGAAGTGGAGCTAATTCTGATGCCTGAAAAGCAAAAAGGTGTCTCTCCCGTCCATATCACTTGGATGCTGCTGGATCAGTCTCCACTTGTACCCTTTGTAAGCCAGTCTTTTAGATTTGAAACCAAGCCCCAAATTCAAGCTGAGGAGAACTGAATCCGCCTGTTCTGAGAAGCATTTTCCTGATAATGAGTGGCCTGCAGGGAATAATTGGTATGACCTGGAGGGAGAAACACTGACCTTTTGGTCAGAATCCACATTTGGTTTCACAGCCCAGTGAATGCTTGCTCTGTGGGCTGCCTGATGACACAGATAACATCCAGAGCAATAATAAACCATACAAGTTGAAGCTCTAACCTGTGAATCCACAAAGGAAACAAAGTACATCTCTTCGGGGAAAGGCTCAGTGAATTGGGCAGGGGGATTTAAGGCTGAATAAGAGCTGAGGGGAGGGGTCGAGTGGTTACATCTTGTGAGAAGGGAAAACAAAAGCCAACTGAAACGATAAGGAGCTGAAGAGAACCTTATCACTCACTGTTCACTAGGAATTGACTAGGCTTGTCAATCTCACTAATTATATACATAAAGAAAACCTACTTGAAAAACACTGAAAGCAAAAATAACCCAAACTCTAGTGAGATCCTTGATTCCTCCAGAAAGCTGATGATTTTTGTCCCACTGAGAAATAAGACTGTCAACAGGGAAAACCATTTCCCCGCCCCCCCATTATGGAAGTATGTCCGGACTGTTGCAAAGTCAATGAGGAAGCAGGAGGCTATGCTCATTACAGTTTAACAAGCTCAGAGCCGAAGATGGGAAGGAGCTGAGCTGGTGAATCGGGGGTCAGCGGGTGCAGGGGATGCTGAATGGGCCAGATGGGCGAATCACACCACGGACAAAGAGCCCGCCCCTCACCCCGCTGAGCCACCGCCCTGACCTCCGAACAAACACCCAGGGCACAAATTTGTTCCCCTTTATCATCTGCTTAGCCTAGCAGCTGCTGCCATGAATTTCTGTTTCCGTATCTTGCCTTTTTCAAGCAGTTGCTTTTGTCTAACTCTTTTTTTTTTAACATCTTTATTGGAGTATAATTGCTTTACAATGGTGTGTTAGTGTCTGCTTTATAACAGTGAATCAGCTATACACATACATATATTCCCATATCTCCTCCCTCTTGCATCTTTGTCTAACTTGTGTGTGAGGTCAAGGGGCTGGGAGCAGAAGGGAAGGATGGCCTGGTGGCTGTCAGAGGACTGAGTGATTGAACAGAGTGTTTCAAGAGGGGCAGAAAATAGATTTTTAAAAACAACCTCTGGGAAACCCAGAGGCCTAGAGAATACACAAGGAGTGCTGGTTATTCGTTCTCTCCCTGGTCACCCTGATCAAGAACATTTTCCTTTTGGCATTCTTGCTGCAGGACGGAAGCGGGGGCATGTATGAAATGGATTATAAATTGTTTGTGCCTAAACCAGCCATGAAAATAAAGACTGGCCTGTAGGTCAGGCCAGGAAGGGAAGCGAGCCTGTTCAGGATTAGTGCAAAACTAGATGAGAATCAGGCAATGCAAAACTAAATGAGAAAAAAAATGCAGTATGTTATATCCTTCTATCTGGAAGCAATTATGTTTGGTACAACAATTGCTTGAACAGAAGGCTGAATGAGTTTATAAATAATGATTTCAAAGTGTTTTGTGATAACAGTATGAAGCTGTAACTGGATCTGACAGCCACCTCTATTAGAAATGTGGTTAGTTCAAAGATACTCTTCTCTTGTTAAAATTAGCTATCACAAAATTATGGCACTGCAACAGAGGACTAGAGAAATAGAATGCAATGCAATAGAAAAATAAGAAACATCTTTTCTTCTGCTACCCGACAAAATTACTCTTTCATTTCTCCTTGTGACTTTTTCAGAATGTCAGAGGACTGTTTATTCCCACTTAAGGGACAGGGAGGGGGTGGCAGGGAGGTGGAGAGAGGGATAAGAAGAGAAGGAGAATCAGTTACCCTGGAAACAGCTCCAAAGGAGGGAGTCAGAGGGATCAGATGCAGAGGCTCTGTGGTCCCTCTATGCCACGTTGTCCTTCCCTATTCAGGTGTATCAAATTCAGTTCCATGGGCATTTATTGTACCTACCCTTGTGCTAGTTGTCATGTAGAATGCAACGGTGAGAGTAACGATGAGGATGATGATTGGAGGTCAGATTATCACTGTCCCTTTAGTGTTTGCCCACACCGGGCCAGGCTAAGCATTTCCCAAATGTAAGCCCTTCGTGTCCCAGTCACCACCATAGCCTCTGGAATCTGGGTTTAAATCCTGGCCCACTTCAGTGAGTTATTTGACCTCTCCAGGTCTTATGTCCTTGTCTGTAAAATGGAGATAATAATTGTACCAGGCAAGAAAACTGTAGTAGGTGTAGCTCAACAGAAAGAATTTAATAGAAAGAACTGGTTTCACAGGTGTTACAGGGCTGAATGAGAGGGAAGGGCAACCACAGAGAGTAACTGTAGGAAGCAGCTCCCATTTCTAAGGCTGGAGAAAAGGGAAGAGGCTGGGACCATCAGAAACTGGACACATGGAGGAAGTGACCTACTGCTGAGTTTTCAGCAGCCTGGTGAGGCTGGTTCTAGAGCGTGGAAGAGGCTGGGACCAATGGTTGATGGTGGGTGAAAGGCTGTGGCTGGAGGGGATACTGAAAGGAAATAATGGCAAGCAAACAGAAAGGAGGACATCTCCCCTCTCCAGCCTCAGTCTCCCCCTACTGCCCTCTATTGACAGGAATTAATAGAAAACCCACTGCTCCCAAAGAACTGGTTTGCAGAGTACCAACTCCAGACATAAACCAGCGTGTAGAAAGGTAGATCCGGAGCCGAGGTAGATAGCTTACTAACCAGCTCAGTATTTCATAGAAACACAAAAAGAGTATCACTCATATTATTAACTATTAACTATTAAGTGAGTTAATGTTTATAAACTCCTAGAACTGCGCCTGGCATGTGGTAAGTGCATTACGATGAGCTTTAAAAAAAAACATGACTACGTTGCTCCACCAAAAACCAATGTGGGAAATAATATTAGCATACCAGTTTTTAATCCAGGAAAATGATATGGTTTAAAGAGGTCACATAAAATGCCCAGGGTCACACAAGCTGGTCACTGGTGAACTCAGGACTATCTGAATGAAAAGCTGTTGCTTTGACTTCTGTGAGCCTCCTGTGAGGCTCAGAGAAAAAGGGCACATAAATAAATCACTTCCCAGTGAGACGGACTATAACAGTGCAAGAGGAGATGTATACAGATAAAGTTTGGGGAGCACGTGGGAGAGAGGCGAGCTGCTGCAGGTTGAGGAATCTGAGAAGACTTGCCAGAGGATGTGGTGTTTGACTGAAGCTGAAGGGCGGGGCTTCAACTGGCAGGTGTTGGGAGCAGAAGAAACTGCTTGAGCAAAGACCCAGAATGCAGGGCATGTATGCGGAGTGGCGAGTATGAGGACCGGGGGGAAGTAAATGTTCTCACCATCCGCTTTCTGTGTAAACAACAGAGTTGAAGTGTCTCCAAATATTCCCAGCAGCGATGTGAATTAAAGAGTTCGCCACATTCGTAACACGTTGCATAGAATATTATACATTTGTGAAGCAATGGGATTAGCTGGAAAATAATTGTTTTAATGCACCTCCATTTTTAAAAATGCATAGGGAGGCTCATTAAAATCTCCTTACAAGAGACCAGTGGTCTTGTTTCAAGGCAGTCAAACGAGCTAAAACCCTAATTTGAAGCTGCTTTCCTGCCCTTTTACTAATGTACCAAATTTGTACTAAATGCAAGGGGAATATGGGAACTCTGACCAGGGAGGATGGGAATGGGATTCCTTTCCTGCCACCCCAGGAAGCAGCATTACAACCATAGCAGAAGTCAGTAGATGGGATGTGAAGGCAGAGAGACCAAGACAAATTATGGAGACTCATCAGGTCTGTCTAGCGCTGGACCAGACCACAGGGCTGGCTTGCTAAGGAAGTCAGAATAGCATGGAGCTGAAGAAGTTCTGAAATAGTTCCGTGGCTCTGAACCTGGCCTCTGTAATCCTGTGTTGAGGTCTAAAAGTAAGGAATGTGCCAGGGAAACCAGAGATGGAAACCACACATGCCAATAATAATAGTTAACCGTTTCTGAGCATCCACTCCACGCCAAGCACTTTCATATAAAATGAGTATTATATCCAGACTGGTCGTTACTAGTCCCCAGGAATCATTCTCCCCTTCCTCCTTTTAGTAGTAGACTCCCCTACTGAGCTTTAGCAGAGGGGATATATGCCTTTCCTGCTAGAGAAAATACTTCCAGGCTTCCTTGTAGCTGCTGTGACTGTGTGACAGGTTTCACCAGCAGAACGTGAGTAGGTGTAATGTGTGCCATTTCCGCATCATTTCCCTAAAGGAGTGCCCTCCACTTCCTCTTTTCCCTTTCTACTGGCTGGGATGCTGCTGTGGTGGTATTCGTGCTTCCGTGGAGAGGAGACCAACACCCTGGAGAAAGAACCTGGGTCTGTAGAACAGAGCAGCCCTCTCCTCTTGTCACTGCCTTCCGCTGCCCCACCTGGTGAACCTGCGTTTAGAACCTTTCCTTAACTTGGCCAAAGATCAAACACATGCGAAAGAAAAACAGTATTGTTAGATTTACATCTGGGTTAAGAGAATACAGGCCACAGGTGAGAGAATCTTAGACGTAAGCTGTACGCGCTCTAGTGAATAGATTGTATAAAAATTATATTGGCTTATTTGGGAACCTTTGATTACATCCTTGTTTCTAGTTAAGTTTCAAATGACTGAGGTTACCTATTAAATGTGCTCCAGGTGAGACAACGGTCATTGTATCGAGGAAAGGCAGACTATTCAAAAGTTCTGGACGATTTGTTATGTGTCAGGTACCAAAGATGGAAGCACACACATACATACACACAGGCACGCGCGCGCACACACACACACACACACACACACACACACACACACAGTCTACCCTCAAGATGTTTGTCGACTGGTGGGAAGTTTGGCAGATATAAAAACAGTGTTGAGAGGAAAAGTATCAGTTAATACTCTTGGCCGTAAGCGACCAAAAATCTGACTCAAACTGGTTTAAGAAAAAAAAGGATCATTAATGTGTTTATATAAGTGTACAGTCCAAGAGTAAACCCGACTTCAGGCATTTAAACCCTACTGAACTGGAATCTTTGTGGCAGGGGCCTGGAAATCTGTATCTTGGTCCCCATTCCATCCCCCCACCAGGTAATTTCAATTCTGTTTTGGAAAGTAATGTTTTATATAGATACTTGAGCTGCGTATTGGAGATTGGACTGGAAAGGGGAGAGAGTGAAGGAGGAGATGATTGTTTCTGAGGGAGAGGAGAGAATCCCGAGTCCAGGCAGGGGCAGCCCCGAGTGCCACGATACCTGCTTTGTACTTAGAACAAAGCCGGAGTGCACATTCTGAAGGCTGCTTGCACTGGAGGTTTGAAGGGGAATGAGTAGAGGACCATGTCGTTTGTCCAGCGGTCTGAGGGTTCACAATCCTCATGAAAGTGGCTGTCACTTCCGTTCCTTCACCCAACTACTATTTCTTGTGCAACTATGTACCAGGCACTGAGCTAGAAGTGAGGATACAGGTTTATAGGCAAAGAGCCTTTCCTCACGAAGCTTACATTCTAGGGGAAGACAGGCAATAAACAATTAGAAAAACGAGCTAACTACTGGCTGTGTTAAGTTTTAAGAATGGAAAAAAATCCTTCACTACTTAGTCCCTAGTGGAGGCTGACATTGGATGGAGTGGAGGAGAGGCCTTCGAGTTGACAACTTAGTGGAGACTTGAGAGCATGAGCATTCCAAACAGAGGCAATAGCAGCAAGTGCAAAGGCCCTGAGGTGAGAGGGAATGGGATGGGGTGGAAACACAGGAAGGAGCAAGTGTGGCCAGAGCTCAGTGAGAGGGAGACTGGAGTGGGATGAGGCTGAAGAAGCTGGCAGCAGCCAGACTACAGGGTAACCTGTGGGCACCAAAGAGAGTCAGGATTTTATTCCACGCACAATGAAATGTTCGTGTTAAAAGGAATTTCCTGGCTACTGTGTGGAAAAAGGGTAAAATTAAATTCAAGGCTAGATGGACTCCAAGGTTCTTGCCTGGTCCCAACAATTTATGGCAGGCTCCGTGGGGTCCCCAGGAGCCTGCTTAGTAACTGGGGACCCTATATCAGCAATGTCTGATAGAACTTTCTGCCAAGATGGAAATGTTCCATACTTGGGCTCTCCAGTCCCAAAGCTACTATGTGCAAGTGGCTCTTGAGCACGTGATATGTGGCTAGTGTGACGGAGGAGCTAGAATTTAAATACTATTCCATTCAAAGTAATTTGTTTAAAGGTATGGAGCCACGTGTGGCTAATGGCTGTTGTACTGGGCAGCACAACGCAACACAACACAGCGCTGGGTGCCTGAGGGTTTCTACTCGTTATCCAGAAGCCAGGGCCTTCTCCAAATGGTGGGACTGTAAGAGGGTACATTGGTCCCTAAATGCTAAGCCCCCTCTGTGCGTATGGCTTGTCAAGACGGACAGGCTCAGGGAGTATCCTACGCTTCATTTTGTCACCGGGGAGGTAAGTGCACACGGCTGTGAGCCGCTCCTCGCGCGCCCTCAGGGGAGGCCCCGCACTGCGAACAAAGGTTTCTGGACCGCTCTATCCAGGACGCACCAACCGTGCGCTCTCGAGGCCGCCGGCGCGGTCCAGCCATTGGCAGGAGAGGTATAACGGCCCCGCAGCGTCTCGCCCCGCCTGCCCCGCAGCCCGGCCGCGTAGACATCAGCTCCGGGCGCAGCACAGGTGGGCTGGGGAAGCAGGGGACCTAGGCGAGCTTCCGAGCGGGGTTGGAGGTTCGGGGACCCCTCGGCGCGCAGTCGCCTTTTCTCCTCTTCGCGGATGGGGGCGTGGGTGGCGCGGGCTGTGGCCCGCACCGGATCGGCTTCCTGAGCTTGCTTTCGCTTTGCCGGGGGCTTGGCGAGGCCTGAGCACCGCAAGCGAGCAGAGAGAGTCGCGCAGGTGGCCGCGCGGGAGGGGCGGGGAGCTGGCGCCTTAAACCCTGCGAGACCCCTGCCTTCTCCCGGAGCACGCGTCCCTGGCACCGGCTCGGTGCCCCGCGGCGCGCGTGGGTCCTGGCTGGCCGGAAGGCGCCCCTGACCTTGGTGTCTCCCCGTGCCAGGTCTGCGCAAGGGCCATGGGCGCCGCGCTGGGCACGGGCGCGCGGCTGGCTCTCCTACCCGGCCGGGCCTGCAGCGCTGTCCGGCACTGGGAGCCCCCCGCGCCCGCCCGAGGCTGCCACTCCAAGGCCGGCCCGGCGCGCCCGGTGCCCCTGAAGAAGCGCGGATACGATGTCACCAGGAACCCGCATCTCAACAAGGTAAAGGTCCGGAAGGGTAGGACGGCCCAAGCCACTATTCTGCGGCCCGCGGGATGGGCGCCCCGCCCCCTGGGCCAGGGGAGGATCCTTCCAGAGGGCCTTCCAGCGGCTTTACATTTTTGCCTTGGGGAGGCTTGGTGTAACTCGGTTTGGCTTTTTTACCACACCTCTTCTGCGTGGAAAGTGGTAATCAGTAATGCAGGAAGCCTAATTTCTTTCGTAAGAACAAATATAGACTGGGTTAAGGTCCTCATGGCCAGTCTGACTTGAGGTCAGATCTCCCCTTGATGCTTGCTGATTCTGTTGATCTTGGGCAGTTCATTTAACCTCTGTCCGTCCAAGTTTACCTGTCTGTAAAAGCGAAGCAGTCGTCTCGGGAGCGTTGTGAGATTTAAAGAGAAAATGGAGGTAGCATTCTTCGCACAGTACCTGACATCCAGTGAGAACAAATGTCAGCTAAGGTTATAATTATTCTGAGGAAAAGATTTTTAATTTGAGCAAGGGCAAGAAAGTCTAGAATTATGGAACGTTTAGACCTTGAAAGGGCATCACAGATCCTAATTCAAACCTCTCCTTTTACAAATGAGAAAACAAGACAAAGGGAACTTGCCCAAGGTCACCAGCTAGTTAGTTCTGGCTCTGCCACTGGAATCTGGGTCTGGATCTCAGGTGCTTGGGTCAAGTTCAGCCCACTGCTAACCCAGTGTTTAGGAGCACACACACTTGTTTCTGGGAGTAGAGTTTAGTATCATTGGTGTTAAAACCAAGAGACCTGGATTTGAGACCTGTCTCCCAACACCTCCTTGATTTAACTTGGGCATCTCGTTTAATTTCTCTGAGGTTCAACTTTCTCCTGCTTAAAGTGGATATTATGACAGACCCACCATTCCTACCACATTCTGTTATTGTGACAATCAAATGCATTACTGAACTTGAAATCAAATTTTAAACTATATAAAGTGCTTGGTAAATAAGTAATTACTACAAAATAAAAGTTTGAATAATTTCTTTGAATCAGGATTGTGAAATTCAAGTGAGGAAGTACTTGTGAAAAAGGTGTTTTTGAGAAATAGGAGCAATTATATAGATACTAAGTATTGTGATTATTTCCTGCAGAATTAATAGAAACTAAGAAAGAAAATTTTCTCTCAGTCTCCATCTATCACACTACAATCCCTGCTTCCCCCCAGAGAAACCCGAGATCCTTTGTATATTACTACTTTGGGATAGGTAAGGTGTTTTACGAATTTAAATTTACTTTGGTAGCAAATGTTAGAAAACTCAGCTCAAACTGGCTTAGGAAATAAGAGATTTCTTTAGCTGAATATCTAGAGGAAGGAAGGGTTTGACCCAGCAGTCCAGATGGCATCCTTAAGGGTGCAGGTTCTCTCTGGGTCTCTGCTCTGCTTTTGCAAGGTCAGCTGCACCCTCAGACTGCATCCAGTAGAGTCTTTCACCCGGATTCTGCCACAGTCCCCCATCTCCTTTTTTCATACCACACCATCCAGGGATAGAAAGACATTTTCTTCTGGTAGCTCCTGTGGAAGAGAAGGGACACTTTCTTTGGAGCCTCAGAAAAAGAGTCTTTCTGTCTCATGGACTCTGATTGGATTCCCTTCCATCCCCAAACCGGTCACCATAATTTAAGTAAGTCAGGGCTCACCCCTGGATTTAAAGAGAGAGTTTAGGTTAGGGACACCCATACCAACTGGCTTAGAATAAAGGGAATATGGCTCCCCACCCTGCCCCCCAGTAAATCTGTGTATTGTCATCAGAGGGAGGAGGGATAGATGCTGGAAAGCAAAATAATAAATTCCCACTACTGACTGTGATTGTTCGAGCGATCATTGCTTTAGAAATACTGGCATATTATAGTTAGCACTTAATGCTTTATGAATAGTTAAAAAAAAATAAAAGGAGGACTTGAATGTCTCTTTTTTTGTTTTTAGCCCTAAGTTTATGGTTCCCTAAAAGCACTCTTGCCCCTTGCCCTTGTTCTTGATGTAATTTTTTCCTCCTAAATAATATAAATGGGTCATTATCCATAAATCTAGGGGCCCGAACTTTTCATGATGTTAAAGATTTTTTTGTGTATCCCTGAAGTCAGCTGATGCTGGTCTGGGGTGAGGAGGGTATCTGGAGTGATGCTGAGAGAGGCTCTTGGCCTCCCGCATTCGCCCTTGGGGAGGGAGGGGAGACAATGGAGGGAGCATCACTGCCTAGGAGCTGCCCCTCTCTTCCCACTGAGGTGCCACCCTCTTGCTGTCCTGCTGACCTCCAGCACTCAGAGAGTGTCCAGGGAAGGCTTGGAGCTTGGCACTTTCCATCAGCCAGATGGGAGACTTGCTGAGTTAAACAGAACAACTGAGGTTATCACTGAGAAAACAAGAGAAGGGCAGCTTTGAAAGGGACCAGTACTTAGTGGGTGGGTCTGTGGGTGGATTTTTTTCTGCTAGACTCCGAGCTCCTCCAGGGCAGGGACTGAGTTTCATGCATTTGTGGCAGGCACTGGGTAGTTCCTGAAGGGTGTAACAAGGGCACGAACATGAAAGCTAACATTACATTCTTCGAACATGTTCTCTGGGTTTGCCTCCCGCTTTTGACAGATCAGGAGAGGCATTTCAGTTGAAGCTTGAGGGCAGAGGGTCGTCAGGAGATGGAATTCTCTGAGAGAAGAAGAGCTGCTGCACAGGCCAAGCATCACTGCTCTTGTGCAGTCAGGGTCTGGTCCCTGCTCTGCCATAACCTCGCCGTGCGATCTGTGCTGAATCTCATTAGCCTCTCTGCCCATGTCACACCACTGCTATGAGGATCGCAGGGGTGAAATCATTTTGAAAACTGTACGGCACTAAGTATTAGATGATCGTGTTGACAAGTTCCAGAATCAGGGTTGGAAGCTCCCTTAGATATGGCCTAGTCTGGAATTGTTGGACGTGAAATTAGCTTGGGTCTAACCAGCACTTTTATGTTAAAGAAATGGGTTAGAATAGAATGAAAAAATAGTAAATGTATTAAACTTAATAAAGATAAGTATTATACCAAGTCACCATGTGAAATGCCAGTTTTTGCTGTGGATTGTCATTAAAAAAAAAAAAGCTTTTGAAAACCACTGTTCTCATCCAGCATCTCATTTTCAGATGTAGAGACAGGCAGAGAAAGTCAGATGCCACAGAGATTGTCATTTGTTGCAGAAGTAGGCAGAGGAAGCCCACCTCCAGATTTTCAGTCCACGGAATCACAATGACCGTTCTCATTCACATCTGCTTTGACTGATTCAGGCACATTCAGAACGATGACAGAACTGGAACTGGATGATTCCAAGTTCCCACAGGAGTCTAGATTTTCTGATTGATGCAAATTCAGTAATACATCAATTTCAACTTCCCTTTAAAAAAAAAACAAAACTAATATTGTGCCTTTCTTCTAAAATTTACATAATGACCTCTTCTGTTATCCATGTAGATTGTGGCAACAGAGTAAATCTGATTACATATTACAAGACATCAGACATATTTTACTTACATTAAACAGACAATTATCAACCCCATTTTATAGGGTATCTTCATAGGACAAATCATCCCCATCCTATTCATGTAGTAGCAAGTGAGCCATCAAAACGTTGCTGGCCCCAGCTTATCTCTGGCCTCTTTTGGGAAGGGATGTTCTATTCCCACTCCCCAAACTAGACTTGAGTCCCCTCCCATTTGTCTTCTCACTCCATGTTTCTTTCCTTTCGGCACTGAGCACCCTGTTGTCATGGCTGGTTGATTTGTCTTCCACACTAGATCCTGAGTACCTTGAGGAGACTGTCTTGTCACACAATATTCTCTATGCCTGACTTGAGATGCTCAATAAATATTTGCTCTTTGAATGATCTCAATCGAGTCCTAACCCCTTTCCTCTCAATTTTATGGATCTTAATATCACTGCTTTACAGTTAGCCTCATGCTCTTGTTGTCTAGAGAAATGTCTACAAATAGCCTATTGGGAGGAAATACACCTACTTGACCTTAATCATCAGCTTGATGATTGGGAAAGACCATCAGCTTGATGGTCAGGGAAAGAATGAATGAAGCGTACTTGGTCCAGTCGCTGTGATTATGGACCAGTGCATTTCATGCAGCGGGGCCTTCATAAACTGCAAGGCGTGGTGACCGCCTTCACATGTGGACTAGATGCATGTAGATTAGTAAACGTGTTAAGGCCTGGGGGCCTGCACTACAGTGCTGGCTGCACATGTGAGGCCACGCAGGTTTTAGCTCAATCCTTCTACGTGCAGTGGTAATTTATTAGACTCCCACACAGCTGGGATTTGCCTTTGACTAAAGTATGTTTTTGTTCGGTGCCAGTTTAGAACTGGATCCTGCCTCCTTTGGGTTGGGGGGAGTCTGTCATCACACACTTGGCTTACTGATCAATCAGGAGGTGCTGGCTGGGTTGTACACTGAATTAGAAGTCTGTTGCAGATGCTGTTTTGTGTCCCAAAGGCCGATAACATAATGTGTCTTCCTGAGACCTCTGCTTCAGATGTGATGTTGGGTTGGGCCTCCTTGATTGATAAAGAAGCAATGCATTAAGTGAACATTATTTCCATAAGCAGCAGTTTGCTCTAGATCTAAGCCTCTTGTGCAGTGACTCAGGGCATTGAAGCTCAAATACTGTTCAGATATTTTAAGAACAAACAAGCAGAGGCAGGTTGGAATTAAATCCTTCCCTGTTGGGGCTTCCCTGGTGGCGCAGTGGTTGGGAGTCCGCCTGCCGATGCAGGGGACGCAGGTTCGTGCCCCGGTCTGGGAAGATCCCACATCCTGCGGAGTGGCTGGGCCCGTGAGCCGTGGCCGCTGAGCCTGTGCGTCCGAAGCCTGTGCTCCACAACGGGAGAGGCCACAGCAGTGAGAGGCCCACGTACCGCAAAGAAAGAAAGAAAAAAAATCCTTCCCTGTCAAATACTGTCCTGGCTTCATGGGATTGATAACACTTGGTGTTAGGGCTTTGTGCTTGGAACAGCTAAAAGAACTTGTATTAGTTAGGCTAAAGGTTAGGCAACTTCAACAAGGTAAACCCCAGACTCAGAGGCTTAAACAAGATAGAAGTGTATTTTTTTTTTTTGCGGTACGCGGGCCTCTCACTGCTGTGGCCTCTCCCGTTGCGGAGCACAGGCTCCGGACGCGCAGGATCAGCGGCCATGGCTCATGGGCCCAGCTGCTCCGCGGCATGTGGGATCTTCCTGGATCGGGGCACTAACCCGCGTCCCCTGCATCGGCAGGCGGACTCTCAACCACTGCGCCACCAGGGAAGCCCGGAAGTGTACTTTTCACATGAACAAGTCTGGGTAGGCAATCGCAGGTTGGTATGTGGCTTGATTTTGTTGCTCTGCCATCCTCAGTGTGCATCTTACATTTCGTGGTCCAAGATGGTTGCTTCTAGGCTCTGCCATAATTCCATACAGAAGCCAGTCGGAAGGGAAAATACGCAATTTGGATGTTGCAAATATCACTTCCATTCACATCCAGTTGTCCTGAGCTTGGTCATACACCACACCTAGCTGCAAGGGAATCTCGGAAATGTAATCTTTAGCCGGGCACCCATATATCCACTTAAAAATTCTGTACCACTAAGGAAAGAAAGAATTGCTATTGGGGAAACTGCTATAAAATGCTTATCTGAAATTTTAATTTGATTTACTGTCAATTTTATCCCAACCTTTAAAATCCATCAATTTCTCTACATCCCCTCTACCACCAGCCTTGTTCACTCCTTCATCGTCTTGTGTCTAGATTAGGCAGGAGCCTTCCAGTGGCTCTCCAACCTGCAGTCCTGTTTCTTTCAATCTGCTTCTCTGTGTCTGTTGACCACACCTTGAGAGGCTAAAACCTTGCACACATCCTTAACCACTCTCTTTCTTTCAGACCCCATGTCCAATTCACCGGATAGTCCTGTTGCTCTGTCTTCAGACTAGATCTGGAATCCACCTTCTGCTCTCACCACGGGGCCCACCCTGACCTAAGGCACCACTATTTCTCTGCTGGATGACTGCAGTGTCCCCCTAGCTGCTCTCGTTGTGTTCCTCTTGTTTGTTCTCCACACAACAGCCAGTGTGAGCCTTGTAAAATGAAATTTGATCACGTCACTCTTCCGCTGGAAACCCTGCAGAGTCAAAGTTCTTACCATGCCCTGCATGATTTGACCCTCCCTGACCTCATCTTTTGCTACTCCTCAGCTTCACGTGCTGCCCAAACATGCTGGCCTCAAACACTCCAAGCATGCTCCTACCTGGAGTCTTTGCACTGGCTAATCCCTCTTGTAGAGCACACAGCCCCTACATAACCATGTGGTTAACTCTCTCACCTTCTTCAAGGCTCCTCACTTTCTCAATGAGACCTATCAGACCACCCATGGGAAGTTGTAAACAGCCCTTTCAACCTTCTTGGTCTACTTTTCCTCCATAGTATTTGATACTTCCTAACATACTGTTTAATTTTCCTACTTACCATACCTCTTGGTTATTATGTGCATTTCCCCACTATAATGTAAGCTCCATTTACGCAGGGATTTTTGTTTGTTCATTGATGTATCCAAGGTACTTAGAACAGTGCCTGGTCCATAGTTTGGTACCCAGTAAACAGTCATTGGATGAGTGAATCATTCAGAGAGACATCTACTGAGGCTTCTTCCTCTCATCCTTTCCCTTCCCCCTCCTCCTTCACCAAAGCCCCCCTTCTTTTCCTCTGGTGCTTTTCCTTCCCCGGTATCCTCCTCTATGGGGTTTATATGCCCAAGATCACTTGTATCTGGAATGTGGATAAATCTCACATCAGACCTCTGTGTGCCCAGAGGCCCACTTACTGTGAAGACTGGAGAAGCACAACACAGATGTTCACCCTTTGTTATTTCCAGTTTTACCAGCCAAGCCTGGGGAAAAGGAGACCCTATTCTGGAGACACAGATGGTACCTTGAAAGCAGAGATGGATGGAGACATTCTTGAGACTCACAGAAAAAAACAAAGGGTGGGGGGTGTCCAGGCTGTGGGCCAGAGATAGGAAACCCCGGCTTCTGTCAGCATCTCCAACTTCCTAGAACTCCCACCCTCTACTTTGAGTCTTGGTAGCCCCCATCCCTGCTCTGAACTTCTCTGATTTCCCCGTGCTGCAGCACCCCTGCTGAAGATACGGGAAACCATGTTATAGATTCAGTGACCCCCACCCCTGTTCATATGTTGAAGCCCTATCTCCCTAATGTGATGGTATTTTGGAGGGGGGGCCTTTGGGAGGTAGAGCCCTCATGATGGGATTAGTGTCCTAATAAAAAGAGAAAGGCCACTAATCCTCTCCCTCTCTGCCATGTTAAAGTAGAGCAAGAAAAATGACCATCTGCAAGCCAGGAAGTTGGTTCTCACCAGGAACTGAATCGGCCATACCTTGGTCTTGGACTTTCAGCCTCCAGAATCGTGAGAAGTAAATTTCTGTTGTGTAAGCCACCCAGTCTATGGTATTTTGTCATAGCAGCCCAACTGGGCTAAGACATCATAACTGCCTTAAGACGAGGAACTGCCTCGTATCTCGGGGTCAGGAAATCAAGGAAGTGTGGGATGGGATGCAGGAGCACAGGAGGAAGATCTGCTACTCCTAGAACCCAAAACGGATGCTCAGAAAGTGATTTCTCATAAACATGTTGTTATAAACAGTCGAATTGTTCTCCAAAGAAAGTATATTATGTGTTAGATTAGCATTTGTGTGATCATTATGAAGATTTCAGAAATGTTGGCTTATGTTTATGAATGCTTAATTCAAAATGCAAAACACTAAGTGGAATCTATATCCATGAGCATTACTGTAGAAAGATGTAGCTCTATAAAAAGACTGGGAACTAAATGTGTGAAAATGATCATGTTAGGGCAGTGGAATTATGGGAGATTTATTTCCTCTTTATATAATTTTCTTTAATGGTCCATTGTCTTTTCAATTTTAGGTTACGGTTTCTGTTGGAAATTGAGTTTCTAGAGCCAAGTAAATAACAGATCAACTTTTGGAAGTTGACCCATCTGTAACACAAGGGTGGCACTCTGATCCTGTGGAAATCCCTCTAAAATAGTCTTATTTCAAGATTTGCTTGCATATATTTTCTTATCTTCTAGAGGCAATGTGTTTAGATTCATGTAATAAAATGTCAACATGGGAACCCTCCACCTGTCCTGAAAACAGTGGTAAACAGCAGTATCTAGAGTCTGTAACAGCAGCACTGGAGGGCAAATCCCACACAGAAATTCATGTTGTCTGGCTCAGACGGGCCAAATGGTGTCAAAGTCAATCTAAATCTGGACTCTCTATATGGAGTTTCTGTGGATGCTTTTTCAGCCTCATCTCCAGCCTCTGTTTCCAGTTTCTCTTGGTCCTCTTGGGCTTCTGTAGGCTCTGGGGGTTACGGCTTTATTTTACTTTGCATTTGTGTCATTTCTACCAAAGGTTTCTTTTATCACCTACTCTCTCCTTTCCAATGCCAGTCTTATAGTGAAGGGCAGGGGGAGAAGGCGTTTTGATTCATGTGGCCATTGCAAAGGGGTCAATGGTGTGAGGCACTTTTGTTTGCAAAGACGAGGTTATAGTCAGCTTCCAGATCTTCACTTTGATGTGTAGAAAGTATAATACATTGGGAAATCCTTGGGGTGGTGTCTCACTGCCTCTGTGACACAGAGCACAAAAGATGCTCTATGACTGTGTGATGAAAATCTGAGGGCTAGCCCATGATTGGGGGTGCCAGGGTCAGCAGTTAAAAGCATGCATTCATTCTGTACCCAGATGGTTGCTTGGCAGCCTGGTGAAAACACAGCTCCTACCCAAAGGACAAAGTAAAGAGTAAAAAGTACTCAGTCATTTGAGGAGAGGGTTTTGGGGTAGAAAGATCATCAGCTTTTGAGGAACTTGAATAAGAGAAAATTAAAGCTGCTTTGCTTTCAAAAGTGATATGAAAAGCTAGAGGGACCATAGGGGATAGAGTTGAATGATTAGCAACTTGAGAATATTATTCTTTTTAAAGCATTTTGTCTGGATCCTGTATCGTTGTTTGGTAGTAATCTCCATGAAGCCCGTAGCATAATGGTCCTGAAACACACTCCCCTGTGGTGTGGAACTCTGGAGAAGGCAGACCCTGTTTGTTCCTTTGTTTTGTTTTGCCTTGTTCTTTCAGAAAAGAGCAGGAGGGAGGCAGCATCTGCACAAGGTGGCACCTCTTCTGAGTTGTCGATCTGTGCAGTGACTTTGCCCATGAGACAAAGGCTGTCATGTTCCCTCATGACTTCAGTGGAGCTGGGTCTCCATTCACAGTAGACGGTTCCCATCCCCACTTTGTCCGGTTTCTGAAGGAGGTGTTGAGAATTCCAACCTAGATTCATATTATACTGAATTTCCTTCAGTAGCAGAACGCCTTATGGAAGGAATCCAAGTCATAACGATAAGAGCTGGCATCTTTTTGGACATACGATGTGCCATGGATTGCTCAAAGCAGTTTCTACACGTTAACTCATTTAATACAATATCACAGTGCTTTGACATACACTGTCGTATTACAGATGAGAACGCTGAGGTTTAAGGAGGTTAGCTAACTTGCTGGAGGTCTGGCAGTTCGTAGTGGCAGAGCTGGGTCTTGAACCTGGGCCATCTTGTTTTAGGGCCCACATCCTCACCCCTTCTGCTGTACTGCCACTTCCAGTGTGTAAGTGCCCTCTCACTTACACTGGTATATAAAGTCTGATGCTCTGGGGCCTTGCCAGTTATACGGGGGACAGTCGCTGCTGTGGCCCTCTGATGGGCTATGACCATACCCGCTGGCTCTGTTAGAATCAGAATCTGGGACTCGGAGGGAACTTTGAAAATCACTGGATACCTCCTCTTTGCCCTCTAAATTTGTGTAATTCTCCCAAGACTCATTTGTTTATTTATTAAATTTATTCATTAGACATTTGCTGAGTGTCTATTATATATTTTAGGCAGTGGAACCTCAGTGGTGGATACAACACTTCTTTTGCCTTCAGGAGCTTATGTGTGAGGGGGTGGAGGTGGGGACCAGTTAGTAAGCAGACGGTTTCAGTTCAGAAGGGCGGTGTGATGTGAAGAACGTGTACTAGTGCTATGGGAGCTTGGGAGAGGGGTGCGGAAACACTCTTCCCTCTGGTAGTTCTGTCATCACTGACTCTGTGGAAGAGCAGTTGGCAGATGAAGGTGATGGAGGAGAAGTCGTCTAGGTCAAACCATGAGAGAGAATGGCTTTCTCTCTGAGAACAGCCACCTTTAGTGGTTGAATGTGCAGAAATTGAGCAGTAGGCCCATACCTTGTAAGGGGCCCCATTTTCAGAGAGCTAAATAATTTTACAAAACCTCTAATCTACAAGCAGAGTTAATGATAGATCTCTAGGACTGTGACATGCCCTTTTATTTTGTTCTTTTCCTTCCTTTTGTGTTTCCCAACTCCTGGGGGTACCATTCACAGTGGGTTCACTTATCAAAATCTTTAGGGTTCAGCTCTCCAGGGCCACCTCTGCCATGCCACGTTCCTTGATAATGCCCCATGCAAGTGGCTCGTTCACCCTCTGCGCTCCTCTGGCACGTGGCCTGTGTAGTCATGGCCCTTTTCTACATTTGGTTTCAGTATATACTCATAACGCATGTGTCTGTCTCCATCTGGATGTCATCTTCAGAGCCAGGACCCCCTTTTAGGCACTGCATGGCTCGCACGATGCCTTCTTCATAGTATACTCTCAATAAAAGTTAGTGATGTGAATTACTTTCACATTGCCTCCTGGACACATCAGAAACCGCTCTGGTGAACACTGACAGTACACAACTCCATCTGCCATCTCTTCTAAAAAGATGGTGACAATATAATTATGCTTAGATCTCTCCATGGGGCTTGGAGGATTTTGAAAGCCAAGAGAAATATTTTATTTTGGTCATAAAAATTTCAGGAACCCATTCCTTTTTTTTTTTTTGTGGTACGCGGGCCTCTCACTGTTGTGGCCTCTCCCGTTGCGGTGCACAGGCTCCGGACGCGCAGGCTCAGCGGCCATGGCTCACGGGCCCAGCCACTCTGCGGCATGTGGGATCCTTCCGGACCGGGGCACGAACCCGTGTCCCCTGCATCGGCAGGCGGACTCTCAACCACTGCGCCAGGGAAGCCCAGGAACCCATTTCTTTAAGAGAGTTTTCTGCCCTGATGCTGTACCAGGTGCATTTCATCTAAAGAACAGCACCTTTATGATCAGATGATTTATTCTCATCCTTGAGGCTGCTTAAGACCCTAGATTTAGACCTCTGTAACTAGTAACAGGTTAAAGGATTCTGGTGGTGAAGGAAAGCTGTCAGCTAGAATCAGCTGTGTGTGCCCCCTCCCCCTCCCCCCATCACCAGGGCACAGCCTGTGACCAGATAGTAGGCAACAGAGCACACTGGCTATGATCTAGGGATTTGGAGTCAGAAAAGCCCAAGGTTCCGGTTCCAGCTCAGCCATCCACTATATGTGGGATTTTGGGAAGGGCACTTCATTTCTCTAAGCCTCAATTTCCACATCTGTGAATGGGGATGATAACAAAATATAACCACTTCACAGGGTGCTATAATGATTAAATGAAATAATGTATGTAAACACATTGTAAGTGCTCAATTAATTCTCAGCGAATCCAGAGCTCTAAAAATTTTGCTCCGTTTCTAACATAGTGTGAAGCCCTGTGTGGGCCTCAGAAGAGGGCACAGACTTAATAGGGTTTAGACCTGGTCCTTGCCCTTCTGGAGAATCCAGTCCAGAAGGAGAGGGGAAGACTGAGGAATCCAAACTCATTCTCCATGGGTGTGGATACATCGGATTTTGGCAGAGACTTGATAAGAGAGGAGTGAATCCAGGAAGAGGCAGGTTGAATAGAGACTTTACAAATAATTTCTGGGTACTTGATGGATCTTAAGCTGGATGATCTAGATGTTTGTCTGAAAGAAAATGAAATTAAAAAGACTTCAGCAGCAGAAAACAGAGTGCCATTTGAAAACCTGGTACTTCCAGAATTTAAAGCTGGTGTTGAAGGGAGTGGCTGCTGTCATACCCCAAAGGAATCTCAGGATTTTGCCCCAACATTTTGGCACGTTCTAACCAAAGTTTTTAAAAGGAACATTGATCCAAAGTAGCTGTATTTTTTTATCCATTAACTTGTCTTTTTGTCTCTCATCTGTCTATCTATCTATCTACCAACCATCACTACAACACTCCCAGTCTTGTGAGATCATGATAGCAAGACAGCAAGACAAGAGAATGTCTGCTAGGGTAGTTTAGCATTAAAGTTAAAAAGTTGCTTCAAATCCAGCTAAAGAGGGCATGACTGGGCCCACCTCACCTAGCAGGGAGTTTAGATAGTCCTCCAGCCTCCATACACTCTGCCTTGGGTAATGAATAAATTAATTGCATATGCATATTTTAAATGAGCATCTCTCCTCTATAAGAACCCAGGATGAGCATTCCCCAAAAGACTATGAAGAGGTCATCTTGTCCAGCCCTTTGTCTTTGAGCAGATAAGATCTATTGATCTGTATGTCTGTTTTTGTGCCAATACCACACTATTTTGATTACTGTAGCTTTGTAGTATTGTCTGAAGTCTGGGAGAGTTATGCATCTTGCCTTTTTTTTCCCCCTCAGGATATCTTTCACAATTCTGGGTCTTTTATGGTTCCATACAAATTTTTGGATTATTTGTTCTAGTTCTGTGAAAAATGTCATGGGTATTTTGATAGGGATCGAATTAAATCTGTAGATTGCTTTGGGTAGTATTGCCATTTTAACAATATTAATTCTTACAATTCAAGAACATGGGGTGTCTTACCATTTCTTTGAATCCTCTTTAATTTCCTTTATTAATGTTTTACAGTTCTCAGCATGTAAGTCTTTTACCTCCTTGGTCAGGTTTATTCCTAGGTATTTTGGGTTTTTTGGTGCTATTTTAAAAGGTATTGTTTTTTTACATTCCCTTTCTGATATTTTATTGTTAGTGTAAATAAATGCAACCAACTTTTGAATGTTAATCTTGTATTCTGCTGCTTTACTGAATTAATTTACTAGATCTAGTAGTTTTTGTATAGAGTCCTTAGCGTTTTCTTTTTATTTATTTATTTATTTATTTTTGGCTGTGTTGGGTCTTCGTTTCTGTGCAAGTAGAGTCCTTAGCGTTTTCTTTCTTTCTTTCTTTATTTTTGGCTGTGTTGGGTCTTCGTTTCTGTGCAAGGGCTTTCTCTAGTTGTGGCAAGCAGGAGCCACTCTTCATCGCGGTGTGCAGGCCTCTCACTGTCGCGGCCTCTGTTGTTGCAGAGCACAGGCTCCAGACGCGCAGGCTCAGTAGCTGTGGCTCACAGGTCCAGTTGCTCCGCGGCATGTGTTATCTTCCCAGACCAGGGGTCAAACCCATATCCCCTGCGTTGGCAGGCAGATTCTCAACCACTGCGCCACCAGGGAAGCCCAGCGTTTTCTATATATAGTATCATGTCATCTGCATATAGTGACAGTTTTACCTCTTCCCTTCCAATCTGTTTCAATGGAACAGAATAGAGAGCCCAGAAATGAACCCATAAACCTACAGTCAATTCATCTTCTACAAAGGAGGCAAGAATATAAAATGGGAAAAAGTATCATTAGCAAGTGGTGCTGGGAAAGTTGGACAGCTGCATGTAAATTAATAAAGTTACAACACACCCTCACACCATGCACAAAAATAAACTCAAAATGGCTTAAAGACTTAAACGTGAGACATGACACCATAAAACTCCTAGAAGAGAGCGTAGGCAAAACATTCTCTGACATAAATTGTACCAATGTTTTCTTAGGTCAGTCTCCCAAGGCAATAGAAATAAAACCAAAAATAAACAAATGGGATCTAATCAAACTTACAAGCCTTTGCACATCAAAAGAAACCATAAAAAAATGGAAAGACAAACTATGGAATGGGATAAAATATTTGCAAGTGGTGCTACAGACAAGGGCTTGATCTCCAAAATATACAAACAGCTCATACAACTCAATACCAAAAGAA
This sequence comes from Neophocaena asiaeorientalis asiaeorientalis, assembly GCF_003031525.2. NCBI lineage: Eukaryota > Metazoa > Chordata > Mammalia > Artiodactyla > Phocoenidae > Neophocaena > Neophocaena asiaeorientalis. The sequence goes on from NW_020175049.1 coordinate 1,380,353, forward strand.
CAAACATCCCAATTGGAAAAATGGGCAGAAAAAAAAAAAAAGAAAAATGGGTAGAAGACCTTAATAGACATTTCTCCAAAGAAGACATACAGATGGCTAAAAAGCACATGAAAAGATGCTCAACATCGCTAATTATTAGAGAAATCAAAACTACAGTGAGGTACCACCTCATACCAGTCAGAATGGCCATCATTAAAATGTCTACAAATAACAAATGCTGGAGAGGGTGTGGAGAAAAGGGAACACCCTTTCACTGTTGGTGGGAATGCAAACTGGAGCAGCCACTATGGAAAACAGTGTGGAGGTTCCTCAGAAAACTAAAAATAGAATTACTTTATGATCTACCAATCCCACTCCTGGGCATATACCCGGACAAAACTATAATTCAAAAAGATACGTGCACCCCTATATTCATAGCAGCAGTATTCACAATAACCAAAACATGGAAACAGGGAAGCCCACGTGTTCATGTTAAACAATGTATATTGCAAACCTAAACATCTGCTGACCCAGCTCGTGCTATCACTCCTGTGTGTCCATTTCCGATGAACGGACATGTTCATGACGCCCACCTTCATCTTGGGATTTCTGTTTTTCTCTGCAGTAACATGATCTTGAAGACAGTCCACCAACCATTTGACAGCAAGCTCAGCCCTCCTGTCAGACCCTCCCTTATCTTTTATTTTTGGGCTCTTCTAGCCCATAATTATTTGTTTGGACTGGTGAAATCACTTTGGTCACAGGACAGTGAATAGCAATGCAGTTGCCTCCTGATAAAGCAGGTGCAGAGGGAGATGGTGTGAAGAAAAGCCTATTAACAGCCATTTTTAGAAACAGCCTTCGAAATCTGCCTGTCGGAGCTGAAAGATTTCCCCTGTTCTCACACTTCAAGAGCTGGCAGCAGCTTCCCCTCGTGTCTGAGGAGCCTCGGAATCTGCCTAGCCATGCCTGTGGGAGAGGATGGCATGGGTGCCAGTGGGGCAGCTGGCCAGGTGGTGCCAGGAGGGAGGGCATGCCAAGCAGGGGGACAGTGCAGCCTCCAGTAACCAGCCTTGGCTGTGGGGCTGCAGGGTCTTGAGCATCCTCAGCTGCTTTTTTGTTGACTGAGCTGTTCAATGTTCTGTGACCTTCTACTCGTCAAATGGGCACAGAGTCAGCTGCCTCCTCTGGGACTCATAATTGCTAGAATAATAATGTTAGAAATAATAAATTCTAATTAATTATTATTATAATAAACACTTACTTAATGCCTTGCATGTCAGGTCCTCTTATAGGTGCTTTGTATTTATTATTCCCAAGCAGAGAAAAAAAGTATGAAGAAGGTAAACTTTGCCTATAGCTCCCTCACCTCCTGTTTCCATGGCTTCCTCTCCTTTACAGATCTCTATCCAAGACATCCTGAGGGTCTTCATGGTATCGCTAGGATGTCTAGGGCTGCCAACCTAACAGACCTTTATATCGCACAGAATCCTGCTTCCTGACCCGGATCTCATCTCTTTCTTTACTTCCTTCTCTGCCTCCCCATCCAACCATCCATCCATCCATCCATCCATCCATCCGTCCGTCCATCTATTCATGTGTTCATCCATCTGTCCATCCATCCAACTATCAGATGTTTATTGAGCACCTACCATCTACCAGGCATTGTTAGGTGTTGGGAATAACATAGTAGATATGACAGCTACGATCCTTCTTCTTATCAAATATGTAACCTAGTGAGAAAGACAGTAAGTAAACAAAAGTGTACAGATGGGTTATTAGTGGTAGAGAAGAAACAAACAGTGTATGGCATGAGGGAATAATAGAGGGTCTACTTCAGTGGTGAGAGAAGACCTCTTAAGAGGTGATATTTGAGAAAAGACCTAGGGAAAGAGGAGCCAGCGGCCGGAGAAGCCAGGGTAAGAGTGCTTTGGGCAGAGACAACAGCCGGAGGCCGCAAACACCTTGGCATGGCAGGTTCTGGGAACTGACAGCAGGCAGTCCAGTAGGAGTGAGCGGGGGGAATTGCCTAAAATCAGGGTGGAGATGGCTCGGGGATCTCAGTTATGTGCAGGACCTTGGCATTTGTGGGATATGGGCTGGGTTCCGTACTCCGGAAAGCGGGACACTATTAAATGGTTCTAAGCAAGGAAGGGATGTGATATGAAAGATCTCTCTGGCTGCCATGTGGAGAACAGACTGGAGGGGGCAGGAGTGGAATTGGGAAGCCCAGTTAGAGGCCCTGCAGCAGTGGGAGCGTGAGAGGGCAGCGGCTGGGCTGAGGGAGGGAGCAGGGAGAGGAGGGGGGTGGTTGGACTGGGAATCAGGTTTGAGTGTAGAATGAACAGGACAAGTCCCCTGCGTCCTTCACCTTCAGATTCACCGGGACTCAGCATGTATTTTCCCTGCCGAGTCACCGCCCCGCCCCCGGCCATAGTTAATCACCACTGTTTATTTCAGTTACTTCCTGTCCTTCCTCAGCACCCTTCATAATAACAAGGAAATGGAATGTTTGTGTTTTACCTTTGGGGCTTCCTGACTGGTCATCTCATTTGATGCTCACAAGGCAGACGTTACTACCTTTGCTTTATAGGGGAGACACCAGGACCCAGAGAGCCTACGTGAGTTGCCCATGGTCTCCTGGATAGTAAGGGACAGCAACAGGACTCAGTCCAGGTTTCCTGAGACCATCCAGTGGTTTATTCAGAAACATCTGTTGAGCACCTACTGTGTTCCAGGCACTGTGCTGGGTTCAAAAAATGAAGAGGTGAATCAGTCATGGTCCTTGCTGTCAAGGAACCTAGAGTTCAGAGGAAGAGAAAGATTTGCAAGCTCACAGTGTAATGCAGTATAATAGGTTTTATATTGTATTAAAAGTGTGTTATTAATAACGTCCAAGTAATTTTTGTCTTGGTGGGGAGAAACAAGGTGACATTTCTTTAAGTGGGTGACCTTTGGTCCTTATATTAAATTACACAGATAATGTGTTGCATAAAGTAAAAAAAAATTTGCTCTGACCTCTTTTCTGAGGTAACTACTTGTTTTTTCTTGGTGCTAAGACCTAAAAGATATATAGGGATTCCCAGGGTGGACGAAGTGGGGCAAGATATTCCAAGCAAATACAGCAGAGCGGCACGGTATTGTGAGGACCTGCGGTGATTCTGAAGGAGGGCAGGGTGTGTGGAGGGATGGCGCTGGAGAGCAGGCAGGGGCCAGACCTGCCTCGGTGTCTGGGGCTGCTCTTGGCCTGGGGGAAGACTTGGACGTTAGTCCTGAAGGTGACTGGAAAGGGACACAGTGGGATTCAAGCTACAGACAGATCACTCCGGCCCAAGGAAGGAGACAAGAGCAGAGTCGGGGAGACTAGAGAACAAGGAATTCAGCTCCCATGAGGGATATGAGGAGGACCTGAGGTGGCCAGTGGTGCTGTGGACACAGATGTGAGAGGTGCTTAGGAAGTGGACGACTGTGTCCCTTACAGAATTCCTTGAGCTCCATGGTAGCAGCAAAAGGAATCCAAGGTTTATTGCCAATATTCTAAAAAAAACCCTAATGGAAACCTTATATGTTTCTACCATAAATGTATACAGCTTAATCACTGTGTCACATTCCTCTGTCTTCGCCTAGAATTAAACCAGATAAAACTATTAATACTGATGATCTCATGCTAGTAGCAGAAGTTCTGTCTGCCAGTTATGTGTATCTTAAACATTGGAAAATAAATTTATTATAAATGCAAGATGTTTCAAAACATGAAATTCCAAAGGAGTTTCCCAAAGGAGTACTTCGGGACTGGTGAAAATGTGATGAATTACTGACCTGGGCTCTGTTTTTCTGAAGTGTTTTATTGTGAATATTGGTGTCATTGACCTTTATCTAACTAACCATCCTTGTTCTGGCTCTCCTCTCACAAAGCAACACTCTGATTATAATTTTATCTCCGAAAGTGGAGAGAATGCACTGAGTCGTGCTCACCTTTGCTGGCGTTTTTATCATGATGGGGACATTGCTCAGCCTCCCAGGCAGTAATTAACATCACTGCCCCCCAACACAAAGACGTGGGTGAGACGCTATTTTAACACCTGTAGGAGTTTATGGGACTTCCTTCTTCTTCAGTGCTTTCTCTCAGTTCCCTGGAAAAACAGTAATTCCTTACACCGAAAATGGAAAGAATGTTCATGGTTTGGAAGTATATTTTCTAGATGAGAATTTCCTTCCTTTAGGTATTTTTTCCCCTTCCTTCCTCTCTTTTGTTTTCTGAGAAGACTTAGGTGGAATAGAAACAAGAATTTGAAGTTCATGCTATATGAACCTTTCACAGATTTGGCCTCCATAGACAAGTGCTGTCACTTTCTCTGTTGGATTGGGTTTTCGCTTGCCTTTCTCTTTGCTGAGTCCTGGTTTGTCTTTACGAACCATGATTCCCGGAGAAGGAAAATAGAAAGTCAGAAGCTTACAGGAATGATTTTCTTGGCTAATTCGACCCAGTATCAGTCACTTGTCTAGGTAAATAACTATGGAAAGATTTTTAAGAAGAGGTAAAGTTGTAATAGAATCAGCAATAAGAATACCGTAGTAAGCCAACTCTTGTTTTCTCTGCATTTTTTGGTGTCATCTGGGCAAGATGATCAGTCACGTGATATGACTCTAACCATGAAGCCATGGACAACATAGAAAGTTCAATGATGAAAACAAGGTTCCCAGAATGAAAATTCTTGGGAGGCTAGTCGTCTTACAGTTCTTGCAAAATTGTAAGAAATCTTTGGTTTTATGCAGTGGGTGTCCCAAGTCTTTGATCTTGTGTAACTTACCCTGTGTAATATAACTGCAGTGGTCTTTAATTCATCCTCTTCAAAAGTGAATTTTTATAAGGGGTCTTAACGCTGTAAACATTTCATAATATTGTAGCTTCAAAGAAGGAGGGTTGTAAACACATTTGCATCCATTTAGCCAGTGGTTTGTAGATCTGAGGGACTCTTAGGTCACTGTTTTCCATGGGGAAAGCATGTATTCCATTGGCTTTGCCTCTGAAATGTAGTTCCCACTAGCTCTCTCAGAGAGCAAGGGCTTCGTTAGCATCTTTGGTCAAATAACCTTTTCTGAGGAATTTTTATTTGGTTTTTGTGTTTTATTTTGGTTTTGGTCTGCCTTAAACTGTCTTGTTAATTTTGCTATTGCTTTCTTATCTTCCTTACTAAGTGAGTGAGAACACTTTCTTCCAGCTCTCTTCTTTTCTGCATGGTGTCAGGACATGGTATCCAGTCCATTAAAGTCGCATAAGGGTTATTGAAAATTATACTAAATTTGAATATATACTATGCATTCATTCTTCTAGGATGTACTAACACGTGCCTTTCGTTTACCCCAGTGAAACAGAGTATATTGTGTTCACTTAATTGGATTCCCAGTTGTCGAACATGATGATGTTAAGCCTCTGGGGAGTCAGAAACACTTTCTCCCCCATTTCTTGCCATCAGCAGTAAGTGTTCAAGTCTGGGGGCTCTAATCCTGGAGGTGAGATCCTGCAGCTGAATCGAGAGGGAGAGATGCATCCTGCAGTATCAGTGGTGGAAACCCCAAGCCAAGAAGGAGAGAGGAGAACCTGACGGGGAGGTGGGCCAGTGGTGGAGACCAAGAAGAATTGGATTGTGTACCGTGTTGGAGAGCATGACTGAAGGTGTAACGTGACAGATCGGAAAAGAGGTGAAAAGAGGGAAGAGTGAGGATCAAGGTCTGCAGTAGGTGGGGTGAGATAGTTCAGGATCGGAATGCATGACTTCTAGGTACCTATGGAACACTACTGTTTTGGTGGGTTTTGACGCCTCTGCAGAGGTAAGGCAGTACCTTAAGAAAACCAAGATGGGCTGGATGGCTGCCACCTGCCCAGTCAGTGCGAGAAGCCTGTGATCCCAGTAGTGTCATTTGAGCATATGGTGGTTACATGCTAAAGCTGTTGACCCAAACACTGGGAACACAGCCAGTGAGTATGAGAGGTGAGACCTCTGCATACATGGCAGTCACTCTATACATCTGCAGCTTGAAGGACATCAGGGCCCCTGGGGTTCAAGGAAATAAGACTCAGAAGCCTTCTAGCTTAGGAAACCCCATACTCTCTTACTTTCCAAACTGGGGTGGCCTTTAGTGCCAGAAGCTAATATGCTCTGTGGAACTCCACCAAGCCTGATCTCCTCCGTGGCAGGATCCAATGTACCAGGAGACTTCCTTGCAGGAGTCTGGCCTAAGCACCAAAGATTGTCATGCAGTCTTGATTTTGTTGTCTCTTCTTCCTGTGTCAAGGACCTCTCAAATGGTTCTCATTTAACCATGGTTCTTACTGGTGGGGGAATAGAGGGGGCTGGGGCAGAAACCTGTATGTGGCTAAGGTTTGACCTGAGGCCAAAGGTCGGTTCTGGCCTCACGTCCACTCTCTCTGTCTGATAGTAGATGGTCAGATCACATGCCCAGAGGTGGGTTCTGATTCCTATCAGCTCTGCTCATTCAGTTCTCTCCCCCTTCCAGCTAACCACACCCAGTGTCCAGTCACCCACCAATGCCAAGCATAATTGGTGGACTGTGTCCCAGTTATCTGCCCATCTTAGAGACTTGGAATCATCTGACTCTTAGAACAAACCTGTTTATCACTTAATTTGAAAGAATATTCAGGCTTCTCTCACCTTAAAGTTTTCTGCTTTTCCACTTTTATTCCCTTTAACATTTTTCTATGAACTCATAGAAAAGAGAGATTTCTGGACATCACTGAGATCAGCGTAACTGAGTTTATGAATTCTTTCTTCCTTTGGGAGAAAATTAGATTTGAATCCAGACCCAATAGAAAGCTTTTATATTCTGGATACGGGTGTGTTTAGATGTATGCTTTTGTGGCAGCAGGAGCTGGTCATGGCAACGTGTGGGGGAGATGTTTATCTTGGGATAAATATTTAGGTGGGAGGTTTGTGTTTCAAGACACTGAGCGCTAATTGTAAATGAAACCATTTCACTGTGATTTAATCACTTCTTACTCATTCTCTTGTAGGATCTTGTGGAAGCAGATTATGTACATTAGGGAGACACAGATCATGCTTTTCCATTGAGTAAATCTGCTAGGGGAAAAGGCGTTATTACTTACTTCCCTACCTCCTTTTTAGACACAGGCGAAAATAGAAATCTCATTACTAAAAAAACAAGAACAGCAAACTTTCGCAGGAAATCATTGACTCCTGAGACAGGAGACCTCAGCCTGATATAGCAAAGAGAACACTGGCCAGGAAGAGAGGAGACCTTACTTATAGACTGATGGCCCTCCTCTCAAGCTGCGGGTCGTGGGCAAGTGATCCCCATTCATCTCTGATCCCCATCTTGGGGGATCGGAGTTGATTGCTTCCAAGGCTCCTTCCCGTCTAACGTTCCCTAGAGATATGAACAGGACACTAGGGGAGTGACTTCCTCAGCGACTTCCCAGCCAGCTGTGGAGGTACAGCTGTTCACACTTCCATACAGAGATAAACAGGGGGTACAGTGGGAGGAGCTCAGGCTTTGGAATGGAATTTGAGGGACATGAGTTTGTATCTTGCCGCTGCCGCTTACTAGCTGTGTGATCTCGGGAAGGCTAGGTGATCTTTGCCTCCCAAAGTCTATGGAAGGAGGATAACAATTCCAACCTCCTGAGGTCATTTTGAGGATTAAAAGAGACGAAATATATCTAAAGTGCTTGCTTAACCCAGTATCGGACACATAGTAGGCACCCAGTAAATGCTAGTGAGCTTCTTACCCTTTTACTGACATTGACATCATATTAATAAGAGTTCAAGAAATTTGAAAGACAATATGTCCTCTACCTTCACCCTACCCTCCACAGGAGCTTCTGTCTTTTTCCTAGTAAGAGCTTTTATTTCAACAAAGGCACATTAAACACTACTTATTTCCTTTTGTGCATGCTGTGGGTTGTGATTTTTTTTGCATTTGTATATAAAGTCAGTAGTCAATGCCAGTTTCCCTTTCCCTTGGGGGCTGTAATTGCTGTGTTAATTTAAAGTTCTGATTGCCGAACCCATTGCAGCCCTGATGCCCTCCAGCCGCATGGCCCTGGCTGTGCTGTGTGTGGGTCCAGGCATGTAGTACTCCCTGTACTTTTCACATCGTTTGGGAGGAAGGTTCCAGGACCACAACCTCACAGACAGTGTTTAATAACCTCAAACTCTGGGTTTGAGGTTAGTCTGGAAATGAAAAGCTATTTGGGTTTCCCACAGCTGAGAAGTAAGAGGATGGGGCATATCTAAGGTAACCTGGCAGAGCCAGACCTGGCTTCTTTGGGAGCTGGAAACCAGGTGTGATTCATGCCAGGGTGTTTCAGTCCAGGCAGAACCAGGTGTGTGTGTGTGTGTGTGTGCATGCATGCGTGTGTGCGAAGTTCACGATCTTGTCTTTCTCATCTGGACATTTTTTTTAATAAATTTATTTACTTTATTTATTTTTGGCTGTGTTGGGTCTTTGTTGCTGCACATGGACTTTCTCTAGTTGTGGTGAGCAGGGGCTACTCTTCGTTGCGGTTCACAGGTTTCTCATTGCGGTGGCTTCTCTTGTCAAGGAGCACAGGCTCTAGGCATGCGGGCTTCAGTAGTTGTGGCATGTGGGCTCAGTAGTTGTGGATCACAGGCTCTAGAGCGCAGGCTCAGTAGTTGTGGCGCACGGGCTTAGTTTCTCTGCGGCATGTGGGATCTTCCCGGAGCAGGGCTCGAACCCGTGTCCCCTGCATTGGCAGGTGGATTCTTAACCACTGCGCCACCAGGGAAGCCCTGGACATTTATTTATTGCCTTCTTTCCATTTTCTCCTACCCCCCAGTCCAACTTCTATTTCAGCCTCCACCAGATGAAAATTTTAAAACATGGACACTCTGCTTCTTAAAACGCTTTCTGTGGCTTCCTCTCACCTGTACTACAAACGGCACACTCCTTCGTGCAATGTCCATGGCCCCTGTCAAGGGGCCTCTCAACCTAGCAGCCTCATCTCTCCTCCACCGTGTGCTCTGTGCCTGCCTACCCCAAACGCGTTACAGATCTCCAGGGCACACCAGGCTGTCTCTCAGCCCAGGTCTTTGTGCCTGCTGGTCCCTTGCTCCTCTTAATTCTGACAGTGCCAGTGTCACTTCCTCTGAAAAGCCTTCCTGACAGCTCCAGACCAAATATAGGCTTTTTCCATTGTATCCCCATGATTATTCCACTGCCATGGCTTTTATCACACTCCTGATGAGGTTTTTTTTTGGCTTTTATTTTTACCTTACCCACTCTAATAGGATCCCCCACAGACAGTAACTATTCTGTCAGTTTTTTGTTTTTCTGTGTTTTTTTGTCATCTTAGAACAGTTTTTTTTTAACTTATTTTTATTTATTTTCTTATTAGTCATCCATTTTATACACATCAGTGTACACATGTCAATCCCGATCTCCCAATTCATCACACCACCATCCCACCCCCCGCCGCTTTCCCCCCTTGGTGTGCATACGTTTGTTCTCTACATCTGTGTCTCAACTTCTGCCCTGCAAACCAGTTCATCTGTACCATTTTCTAGGTTCCACATATATGCGTTGATATACAGTATTTGTTTTTCTTTCTTACTTCACTCTTTATGATAGTCTCAAAATCCATCCACGTCACTACAAATGACCCAATGTCGTTCCTTTTCATGGCTGAGTAATATTCCATTGTATATATGTACCACATCTTCTTTATCCATTTGTCTGCCGGTGGGCATTTAGGTTGCTTCCATGACCTGGCTATTGTAAATAGTGCTGCAGTGAACATCGGGGTGCATGTGTCTTTTTGAATTATGGTTTTCTCTGGGTATATGCCCAGTAGTGGGATTGCTGAGTTATATGGTACTTCTATTAGATGAGTTCTAGTAGTTTTCTGGTGGCATCTTTAGGATTCCCTATGTATAGTATCATATCATCTGCACACAGTGACAGTTTTACTTCTTCGTTTCCACTTTGTATTCATTTTATTTCTTTTTCTTCCCTGATTGCCGTGGCTAGGACTTCCAAGACTATGTAGAATAATAGTGGTGAGAGTGGACATCCTTGTCTTGTTCCATGCACACTTCAGAAGAAAGTGTAATCTGCTGTTTCTGGATGAAATGTCCTATAAATATCAATTAAATCTCTCTGCTCTATTATGTCATTTAAAGCTTGTGTTTCCTTATTATTTTTCTGTCTGGGTGATCTGTCCATTGGTGTCAGTGAGGTATTAAAGTCCCCCACTGTTAATGTGTTACTGTCAATTTCCTCTTTTAGAGCTGTTAGCAGTTGCTTTGTGTATTGAGGTGCTCCTATGTTGGGTGCATATATATTTATAATTGTTATGTCTTCTTCTCGGATTGATCCCTTGATCATTACATAATGTCCTTCCTTGTCTCTTGTAACATTCTTTATTTTAAAGTCTATTTTATCTGATATGAGTATTGCTACTCCAGCTTTCTTTTGATTTCCATTTGCATGGAATATGTTTTTCTTTCCCCTCACTTTCAGTCTGTATGTGTCCTTAGGTCTGAAGTGGGTGTCTTGTAGACAGCATATATATGGGTCTTGTTTTTGTATCCATTCACCGAGTCTGTGTCTTTTGGTTGGAGCATTTAATCCATTCATGTTTAAGGTAATTATTGATATGTATGTTCCTATTACCATTTTCTTAATTGTTTTGGGTTTGGTTTTGTGGGTTCTTTTCTTCTCTTGTGTTTCCTACTTAGTGAAGTTCCTTTAGCATGTATTGTAGAGCTGGTTTGGTGGCGGTGAATTCTCTTAGCTTGTCTGTAAAGGATTTAATTTCTCCATCAAATCTGGATGAGATCCTTGCTGGGTAGAGTAATCTTGGTTGTAGTTTCTTCCCTTTCATCACTTTAAGTATATCATGCCACTCCCTTCTGGCTTGTAGAGTTTCCGCTGAGAAATCAGCTGTTAACCTTATGGGGATTCCCTTTTATGTTATTTGTCATTTTTCTCTCGCTGCTTTCAATAATTTTTCTTTGTCTTAAAGTTTCGCCAATTTGATTACTATGTGTCTCTGTGTGTTGTTCCTTGGGTTTATCCTGTATTGGACTCTCTGCACTTCCTAGACTTGGATGGCTATTTCCTTTCCCATGTTAGGGAAGTTTTCGACTATTATCTCTTCAAATATTTTCTCGGGCCCTTTCTCTTTCTCTTTTCCTTCTGGGGCCCCTATAATGCGAATGTTGTTGCATTTAATGTTGTCCCAGAGGTCTCTTAGACTGTCTTCTTTTCTTTTCATTCTTTTCTCTTTATTCTCTTCTGCAGCAGTAAATTCCACCATTCTGTCTTCTGGGTCACTTATCCGTTCTTCTGCCTCAGTTATTCTGCTATTGATTCCTTCTAGTGTATTTTTCATTTCAGTTATTGTATTGTTCGTCTCTGTTTGTTTGTTCTTTAATTCTTCTATATCTTTGTTGAACATTTCTTACATCTTCTCGATGTTTGCCTCCATTCTTTTTCCGAGGTCCTGGATCATCTTCACTATTATTATTATGAATTCTTTTTCTGGAAGATTGCCTATCTCCGTTTCATTTAGTTGTTTTTCTGGGGTTTTATGTTGTTCCTTCATCTGGTACATAGCCCTCTGCCTTTTCATCTTGTCTGTCTTTCTGTGAATGTCGTTCTGTCAGTTTTTGTAGTCTCAAGAGCCTGGCTTAGGGCTTCACACACATAGCAGGTGCTTCCTAATATTTACTGATTTTAGGAGTTCATGGGTTCATGCACTGAATGTGTATGCCTAGATATTAGTTGTGGATAAGACCCAGCTATTATTAGTCTTGGCACCCCTTAAGGATACTGGATACAGATACCATCAGTGCTCATTTGGGACTCCATTTTATACTTCTTTTAGTCCTTATGTAGATGCAAGAACAGTGGTAAGCAAACAGCAAATCCTTGACATAGAGGATCTTGAGCTTCTCATTTCCTGCATAGATACACTTATGGCCTCATGACATCAGAAAGCCTAGATTTTAGACCCTGCTCTGCTGCTTACCAGCCTCTGTGTAACTACAAGCAAAGCACTTAATGTAAAAACAGAAATTAACATTTTTAGGGACACCTTCACATACCTTTCTCATTTAATTCCCCACAACACCCTTGGAGGTACTCATTTATCTATTCACTTTGTTTAGGACGATGAAACTGGGATTGGAGAAGTTAAGTAACTTGCCCAAGAGCCCATTCACAGCACACAGGAAAGCCAGAGAACGCGTGCAGCTCTGGCTCCCGAAGCTGTGTGTGTTGCGCTTGACAGCTTTATCCCCTTCGAGTCTCAGTTTCCCCATCTGCAGCCTCCCAGGACTGTTGGGTGAGTGAGGAAGAAAGGAGGCTGTACAGTGCTCTGCAGGTCGTCCCGGGTCTCCTGATGTGGGGAGAGTTGTTGCTCTGGCCTTTCATCTGGGTGATGCTCCCCCTGAACCAGGTCTGGCTGCAGTGGTTGGGCAATGCTCAGCCACTGCTCTTCAGTCCAGGCCATGACCTTGATCTCTCTCTTTATGAGTGTTTACTCTATTGCCAGGCAGCCTCCTAAAAGCGCTTCATAATCATTATCTCAGTTTATGCTTCATAAAAATCCTTTAGGCAAATCTCTCAAGGTAAATACCATAATTAGCCCCATTTTATAGGTAAGTAAAACTGAGGCACACAGGATGTAATTGTCATCCCTAAGGTCTTACAGGGAATTAAACCCACAAAATCTCAGGCCAAACCTCCCTCACCCTGCCCTCCAGCGCTCTTAACCCCCAGGCAGAACTGCCTCCTGTTCCTTCAACCCTCAGAAGCTTCAGGCTTCTGCAAGGACCCAGGTTTCTTCCCTGTGACCCTGGTAGGCTGATAAGTGGTCTCTGCCACCTCTGCCTGACACTGTGGGAACTTTACCCCTGAGCCTTCCCAGGACATGGGGACTAGGTTGAACAAAACAGCCCCCGAAGAACCAGGGAGGGAAATAATCCAGTTGAAAGACCAGAGTTCCGATAGTGGCTCCACCAGTTAACCAGGTTGTGCTGGTCCCTCCACCTCTAAGTCAGTTTCCTTTACCTGTGAAATGAGGTAGCAATATCCCTGAGTTGTTGTGGGAAATGACACAGGTAATCAATAAACCCTTGTCTCAGTGAGCTTGGGCTGCCAGAACAAAATACCGTAGCCTGGGCGGCTTAAACAACAGACATTTATTTTTCACAGTTCTGGAGGCTGTGAGTCCAAGATCAGGGTGCCAGCATGGTCAGGCTCTGCTGAGAACCCTCTTCCTGGCTTGCCGCCCGCTCCCTTCTCGCTGTGTGTTCCCGTGGCCTTTCCTGGGAGCGTGCTCCCGTGGAGAGAGAAAACTCTGCCCTCATGATCTCATCTTAACCTAATTACCTCCCAAAGGTTCCACCTCCAAATACCGTCATACTGGAGGTTAGAGCTTCAGTATATGAATTTGGGGGGGGGGGGGATACAAACATTCCATCCTTTGACAGCCCGCAACCTGCAGTAGTCGTCATCGTGATGTTAATGAGGAAGAGGAAGATGATTGTAGGGCCAGCCACTGAGACCTCTGAGTTTGGGGGACACGTTAAGGTCACCTGCAAAACTCTCACGCCTCAAGTCCATGGGAGGTTCCTAATTTTCTAACAGTGCCTGGGAACATCCAGAGTGGGGCAAAGATAGAATCTCACCTCTCAACAATTGCCGCGGAGAATCTGTCTAAATTAACTTTTATTGTTCCTTATCATCCATCACAGTTTCAGTGTGTCCTAAGGGAGCAAGCAACAGATAGTATTTAAAGAAACTTGCCGAAAGGTTTCCCAGAAACATGACATGGACACATCAGCTGCTATCTATGCCCCCTTCTTTTCAAGAACAACAGCAATAACAACAAAAAAAACACAACAAATAAAAAACCACACAGAACCCAGAACCATTTTCCAGCCCATAAACGTGATCTTCTCTCTTGAGCTTTCACTCACGGTAGACAATGCCTCGGATATGGGACTAGAATGCTACTAGTCACCCTTTATCGTCTGGATAATTGTCTTTTGGAGGCATGACCATTTATTTCAAATCCAAAGCCACGGCTCTGCCGAGAGACAGGTCAGCACAGGATCTGACTGAGTTGAGAAAACTGGTAAGTCTGCACTCCCAGAGGTCATGCTGCCAATTAACTGACACGACTCATCAGGAGGCAAGTGTGGAGGCTCGTGGCTGCCCAGGCTGCTGGGGTTAAGAGTAGTGAGAAGCCAGCCCTGGCACTGGTGCAGGTGACTCGCATGTAGAGGCATGTGCCCTAGGCTCTGGCCCCCATATTCCTTGGTTCATTTGGGGGATTTACATCAGGGCCTCCACCTCTGACTGACAGGTAGAGACTCCCCTGACCCCCCTCTCTCTGATCCTCCACGTGTCTCCTCCCTCTCTAACTCCTCCTGCTTTTCTTTTCCTTCCCTTCTTCATGCCCAGGATGGTTGTGTGTTGGCATGGAAGGAGAAGGGTGGGTGTATTTTGGATGGGATTTGGAGACTGAATTAGTGGAACATATCAGTCAAAGGAGAATAGGTGAAAGAGGGCAATGCTGGCCCCTTTTGGTTCTTCTCTTCTGGACTCCAAAGGCAACATGATGGCAGAGTTAGCTGCTCCCATCTCAGCTCTGTCACTGTGGGTGGCCAGTCATGTAACTGCTCTGAGTCCCAGTTCCCCATCTAGATGGGGAGATGTAACCTCACAGCATCACTGTGATAAGCCGGTGAGATAGCCAATGTGAATACGGCTTGAAAGTGCTATTTATGATAACACTTACATTGATTATAACATCAAGAGTCATAGCGGGCTTCCCTGGTGGCGCAGTGATTGAGAGTCCGCCTGCCGCTGCAGGGGACACAGGGTCGTGCCCCGGTCTGGGAAGATCCCACATGCCGTGGAGTGGCTGGGCCCGTGAGCCATGGCCACTGAGCCTGTGCGTCCGGAGCCTGTGCTCTGCAACGGGAGAGGCCACAACAGTGAGAGGCCCGCGTACTGAAAAAAAAAAAAAGAGAGTCATAGCACTTGCTGTGTGCCAAGTACTGATCACAGCCTTTTACGTATACTGACTCTTTTATATCTCGTAATAACTTTTGGAGGTAGGTACTATTATTAACCCCATTTTACAGAATTTGAAACTGAGGCACAGAATTAAGTAACTTGCTCAAGATCACACAGCTAGTGGATGGTGTGGCTGGGATTCAAATCAGAGCTCTCTAGCTCCAGGGTCTATGCTCTTAATCACTCTTCTATAAACTTTAGCCACAGTCTTACAAGGAGAAAGATGCACGGGTCCTGGTAGAGTAGACAATGCCCCACTCCTGTCTGCACTGTCCCTTGGCTTCCCTTTGGGCAGTGGCCTCATTCCTCTCTACTGGGAGCCACCCATCCTCCACGCAGCCCATCTTGTCTGCCGCATTGCTGGGATCTGCTCCATCTCCAGGATTCTACACTGTGTCAAGTGAAAATTCACCTTCTTCCTGTTCTGCCAGAAACTCAGTGTAGGCGCCTCTGTGCTGTTGATTTCTTCCATCTCTACCCCCTAACCCTCCGCCCACTGCCACACATACAAATGTTTCCTGTCCTGAAGTCCTGTTGATTCTTCCTTTCCAGTGTGTCTCTCACTTTGGATTCCTGGTGCCACTTTCCCTGTCCAGGTCTCATTGTGTGCTGCTGTCTGTCATGGCGCCGTCCTGACTGCTTGCTTCTGTCAGCCACACACCCTGCACCAAGACAGCTTCTGAAGGCTTTGCTCTGTCTTGTGCTGTCCTATTTGGAAAGATTCAGCCACCCATTGCCTGACAACTCAACCTCCTCAGCCTGTCGTTTAAGGTCTCCTGTGATCAGACCTCTCCAGCCTGGCTCCCCCCACATTACTTCCCTTCACACATGCTGTGACCCAGGAAAACACAACTCCCCACTCTTCCTGAAAGTGCCTTGGCATTCCTGCCTTTTTGCCTTTGCTCAAGCTGTCCCACCTCCTGAAAGGACCTCTCTGCACCAGCCTCCATCTTCATTTGTGCCTAGGAAACCCTGAGGCCTGTGGTAGATGCGTCTTCTTGAGAAACCTTTCGTGATGCATCTGACGGACATGCTGTCTTCCTCCTCTGGGCCCCTCTAGCACTGTTCTCTGTTGCCCTCTGGCCTAGGGAAGAGCATGCACTTGGTTTCAGATCAACCTGGATCTGTGTCCCCGATACCTGTGCAAATACCTTCCTCTCCCTCACGTCCACCTCTCCCAGAGCAATGGAGTCTCAGTGTCCTGTCTGGTCCCCTTTTATTTCTCTTATTACATTTCTCCTTCATGCCCTTATTTTCTAGTTATTTTAATGTAGGAAGTGGAATGTGCCATTTAACAATAGGGGCTTTAGAACTAGCATTATGTGGGTTTAAATTCTGGCTTTGCCTCCCCTAACTATGTGACTTTGGGCAGATTGTCTAAGCATGTTATGCTCAGTTTCCTAATTGATAAAATAGGGTTGAGCAGCTCTCCTGTGGTTGTTATGAGAACAAAATGCATTAGTACCGTGAAGCTCTCAGAACAGTGCCTGGTGCACGCTAAGTGACTAAATGTCAAGTTGTCCTGGGTCACATCTGTCCTGTGCGTCAACAAGCTGACTGGGGACCGTGAAGCCACCTCCTACTTTGCAGAGGCGAGTTTCTCTGGCCAAAGAATAAGAAACCAAACCCTCAGCCAGACCACACAACACTCGGTGGTTACTCAGTGGTCATCGCTGGAATGCGTAGCTGAGACCCACAGCGTTCTTCTGTGGGAACCCTCGACATCCTGACTCTGCGTCCCTGGGCACTGGGCTCGTGTGGTGCCTGGGAGGAGAGTGACTAAGTGCTGCTGTTCAGCTGTGGTGACTGACTCACGAATGAGAGGGTTGAGGGATGGAGACTTGGAAAGCCCACACCTCCTTGTGGGTTTCCTGTCAGTACAGCCCTGCTCTGGGGCCTGGGGCTTCCATGGAGGAGCGATGCCGAAGGGGGGCTTCCTGTGACTGCCCAGCACCTGGGTGCCCTGAAGGAAACCACCTGCCTCCACCATCACTCATACTTCCTGTGCCGGCCCGAGGCCCCGGAGGGCAGCTCTGCCCCCTGATCTCCTCTGTACCCCTTTCGCAGTGGGACAGCTGGTTGTCACAGGCAACGGATGCCAGAAAGAAGCTTGGGGACCGGAAGCCTCTCACCGTGCAGATATGGACACTGCTGTCGGAGGAGAGTTAGCAGGACAGTCAGGACTGGAACCCTAAGGACTGATTCCCAAGTCTGTGTTCTTTTCAGGAATCCTTGTTCAAGTGAAAGGATGAATCTGCTCGGCCTTGGTGGGAGGAGTGGGCAGAATCAGGTACAGGCGAGCGAGTCCCAGGAGCACAGCTTAGCAGAGGCTGCTCTGCCAGGCTCCAACCAGCTGTCTGCTTTCACTACCCAGCTCCTCTGTTTACTCTCTCCTCAGCGAGCTGTGAGGTTGGTGCAGCAGCCCTCCTGGGAAAGAGGCTCTGCCCAGGCGGCCCACTCATGGTCCCGGCGTCTCTCAAACATGTCCCTGTTGGAGGTACCCCCGTTCACACCATGACCTCGGCCTCAGGCAGGCCCCTGGGGGGGGTCCGTGGACAAGGTGCTTAGCCCCTTGGAGCCTCCGTTTCTCCTTCTGAAATCTTCTGCACTAAATTAAATGAATTCATGCGAGCCAGCTCTCAGAACAGCATCTGGCGTGGAGTAGGCATCTAACGTGCAGAGCCTGTTATTTGTTACTGCCTTCTATCTGTAAGATCTTCTCTCAGATCGTCTTTATTATGCCAGTGGTTCCAGATGCCTCAGGATCACCTAAGGAGCTCTGTAGATGCTACAGCCTGATTTAGTAGGTTTGGAATGGGGCTGGGGACCTTTTTAAAGTTTATGGAGAGGATTCTGATGTGCGCTTGGATTTGGGAACATTGCCCCCAATTTTCCTATTCTGAGTCTTGCTCTAGTTCTTTCACATTTTTTCATTCCCTACAAATTAAAGCCAGTTTTGTACGTGGGCTGCCCTTAATTTTGGAAAGTTCTGATTCAGTCTCTAATTTGTCTGTCCTTCTTAATGAGCTACATCCCACCAAGACATTGACGTGCAGAGAACAGGGCTCTGTTCTCTCCGGAGGCAGGAAGGAGAGCACAGGGATTGAAAACACTGGGCTTCGGAATTGGAAATCCAAGTGTTCAAATCCCAGGTCTGTCTTTTACGGACTGTGTGACCTTTGGCAAGTTGCTTTATCCCCCCAAACCAAGCCCCAGGACCACCATTTGCGAACTGCCTGTTAAGCGTTTTGGGCTGCCCAGCACCTGTAATTCAGTACGTAGTATCTTTCCCCCAAACCATCAGTTCTTGGGCATCCTGTTTCCCAGGGCCACAGTGACCTGGGCTCATCCGTGACTCGGTCAGTCCGTCGTCTCCTGCGTCTTGTCCATTCTCTTTTGGAATGGGGGCACCCACCAGCACCTTCTAACAGCCTGCAGTCCGTCGCCCCGCCCCCTTCCAAGTTCTGGGTGACCCCAGATCATTGCCCCTCGGGGGCTCCTGATCAACTTTCAGTTCCTCTCAAACCCTTTGCCTGCAAACTTGTGCAGCGCTGGACGGACAGCAACCTGGGCCTGAACAATCCTTTGAAAATCCTGACTCAGGTCTCCAACAGATTCCTCATACGTATTAACAAGATTATTCACAAAATAACAACAGTTTCTGAGGAGAAATGCTGGAGGTTGGTATTCCAAGATGATGCCAACAAGTGTGTTTAATTCAGGCCAAAGGCCTGATTTGATGAAATCTGTTACATCCTGTTGATTTTTCTTCACATTTGGACTTGTCTGAGGTAAATACTGCAGGAGGTTTGGTTTTTTACCTAAAATTCTAGTGTTGCTTTTGGGCTTAGAATCTTGTGTGTAAAGCACCAAGTCACGCTGTAAGCTCTGTAACAAAGAAAACGCCAGAAACACAGTCCCAGTGGCCTGTTTCACAGAAACCCAAGGAGAGCAGAATCCATGGCATTATGGGGGACACAGGGGAGTCAGTGGGGACAAACCCACTCAGGTGTCCAGCTCAGGCCCCTGGGGAGGGAGGCATTTACAAATGCAAAATCTGGCTGCATTTGTAAAGCACTTCAACCAAATGTTCTCCATCAGGGCCTTGGGACAGACATCCATACTTCTGCTGCTGTGTTCTTTTTCCTTTATTAATAACAGAGGTGAATCCATGCGGCTCAAACCTTTTGTTCATATGCTATTTGCATGGCCTTGAACTCTCTTTGTCAAAGAACTCTTTGGGGAAACCCTGTACAGAAAACAGATCAAAGCAATGAAAGGTTCATTAGGGGATTTAGATCTTTATTGCACGCCATTGTTTGTGGACCCCGTGAAGTTGCCCGGGTTCTGCAGCTCTGAGGCAAGCACCTGTGTGGGCGTTGTTCAGACGCAGTTTCCTCTTCTGCGTGCTTCATACTGTCTCATTGTCGTGCTGCAGGTTTAGCAGAATTAAACCTAAGCAGTTCCAATTTAGATTGTTATTCACATCCAGCTTCAATCACAGTCCCTCACGCATCAAAGCTGTCTAGGGAGGCTCCTGACAGTGCTGGGTGGGTGGGTGAGAAGCCCAACCAGCAGGGTAATTTCTGTAAGCTGCCTTCTTAGGTAAGAATGATTGCTTTGCTCAGAACCTCAGACACCCCTGCCCTGGGTCCGACAGGTCCGACAACCCAGGGCACAGCAGATACTAAGGAGAGTAAGAATTGACTTTAGGATTGGAGGACAGTGTAGATTGTAGCCAATATTTTTTCTAACAGAGAGGAAAACAAAAGCTTTATTTATTTATTTATTTTAACATCTTTGTTGGAGTATAATTGCTTTACAATGGTCAGTTTCTGCATTATAACAAAGTGAATCAACTATACGTATACATACATCCCCATATATCCTCCCTCTTGCGTCTCCCTCCCACTCTCCCGATCCCACCCCTCTAGGTGGTCACAAAGCACCAAGCTGATCACCCTGCACTATGCAGCTGCTTTGCACTAACTATCTGTTTTACACTTGGTAGTGTATATAAGTCCATGGCACTCTCTCACTTCGTCCCAGCTTACCCTTCCCCCTCCCCGTGTCCTCAAGTCCATTCTCTATGTCTGCGTCTTTATTCCTGTCCTGCTCCTAGGTTCTTAAGAACCATTTTTTATTTTTTAGATTCCATATATGTGTTAGCATACGGTATTTGTTTTTCTCTTTCTGATTTACTTCACTCTGTATGACAGACTCTAGGTCCATCCACTTCACTACAAAAAACTCAATTTTCTTTCTTTTTATGGCTGAGTAATATTCCATTGTATATATGTGCCACATCGTCTTTATCCATTCATCTGTCGATGGACACTTAGGTTGCTTCCATGTCCTGGCTATTGTAAATAAGGCTGCAGTGAACATTGTGGTACATGACTCTTTTTGAATTATGGTTTTCTCAGGGTATATGCCCAGTAGTGGGATTGCTGGGTAATATGATAGTTCAACTTTTTTTTTAACCACTGCGCCACCAGGGAAGCCCTATTTTTAGTTTTTTAAGGAACCTCCATACTGTTCTCCATAGGGGCTGTATCAATTTACATTCCCACCAAGAGGGTTTCCTTTCTCCACACCCTCTCCGGCATTCATTGTTTGTAGACTTTTAAATGATGACCATTCTGACTGGTGTGAGGTGATACCTCATTGTAGTTTTGATTTGAATTTCTCTAATGATTAGTGATGTTGAGCCTCCTTTCATGTGTTTGTTGCCAATCTGTATATCAATGTATGTTCATCAGTGACATTGGCCTGTTGTTTTCTTTCTTTGTGACATCTTTGTCTGGTTTTGGTATCAGGGGGATGGTGGCCTCGTAGAATGAGTTTGGGAGTGTTCCTCCCTCTGCTATATTTTGGAAGAGTTTGAGAAGGATAAGTGTTAGCTCTTCACTAAATGTTTGATAGAATTCGCCTGTGAAGCCATCTGGCCCTGGGCTTCTGTTTGTTGGAAGATGTTTCATCACAGTCTCAGTTTCAGTGCTTGTGATTGGTCTGTTCATATTTTCTATTTCTTCCTGGTTCAGTCTCAGAAAGTTGTGCTTTTGTAAGAATTTGTCCATTTCTTCTAGGTTGTCCATTTTATTGGCATATAGTTGCTTGTAGTAATCTTTCATGATCCTTTGTATTTCTGCAGTGTCAGTTGTTACTTCTCCTTTTTCATTTCTAATTCTATTGATTTGAGTCTTCTCCCTTTTTTTCTTGATGAGTCTGGCTAATGGTTTATCAATTTTGTTTATCTTCTCAAAGAACCAGCTTTTAGTTTTATTGATCTTTGCTATCGTTTCCTTCATTTCTTTTTCATTTATTTCTGATCTGATTTTTATGATTTCTTTCCTTCTGCTAGCTTTGGGGATTTCATGATCCTTTGTATTTCTGCAGTGTCAGTTGTTACTTCTCCTTTTTCATTTCTAATTCTATTGATTTGAGTCTTCTCCCTTTCTTTCTTGATGAGTCTGGCTAATGGTGTATCAATTTTGTTTATCGTCTCAAAGAACCAGCTTTTAATTTTATTGATCTTTGCTATTGTTTTCTTTGTTTCTATTTCATTTGTTTCTGCTCTGATCTTTATGATTTCTTTCCTTTTGCTAACTTAGGGGGTTTTTTGTTCTTCTGTCTCTAATTGCTTAAGGTGTAAGGTTAGGTTGTTTGTGTGAGATGTTTCTTGTTTCTTGAGGTAGGATTGTATTGATGTAAACTTCCCTCTTAGAACTGCTTTTGCTGCATCCCATAGGTGTTGGGTGATTGTGTTTTCATTGTCATTTGTTTCTAGGTATTTTTGATTTCCTCTTTGATTTCTTCAGTGATCTCTTGGTTATTGAGTAGTGTATTGTTTAGCCTCCATGTGTTTGTATTTTTTTACAAATTTTTTCCTGTAATTGATATCTAGTCTCATAGTGTTGTGGTCTGAAAAGATACTTGATACAATTTCAGTGTTCTTAAATTTACCAAGGCTTGATTTCTGACCGAAGATATGATCTATCCTGGAGAATGTTCCATGAGCACTTGAGAAGAAAGTGTATTCTGTTGTTTTTGGGTGGAATGTTCTATAAATATCGATTAAGTCCTTCTTGTTTAATGTAACATTTAAAGCTTGTGTTTTCGTATTTATTTTCATTTTGGATGTTCTGTCCATTGGTTAAAGAGGGGTGTTGAAGTCCCCTGCTATGATTGTGTTACTGTTAATTTCCCCTTTTATGGCTGTTTGCATTTGCCTTATGTACTGAGGTGCTCCTATGTTGGGTGCATAAATATTTACAATTGCTATATCTTCTTCTTGGATTGATCCCTTGATCATTATGTAGTGTCGTTCTTTGTCTCTTGTAATAGTCTTTATTTTAAAGTCTATATTGTCTGATATGAGAATTGCTACTCCAGCTTTCTTTTGATTTCCATTTGCCTGGAATATCTTTTTCCATCCCCTCACTTTCAGTCTGTATGTGTCCCTAGGTCTGCAGTGGGTCTTTTGTAGACAGCGTATATATGGGTCTTGTTTTTGTATCTATTCAGCTAGTCTGTGTCTTTTGGTTGGAGCATTTAATCCATTTACATTTAAGGTAGTTATTGATATGTATGTTCCTATTACCACTTTCTTAATTATTTAGAGTTTGTTATTGTAGGTCTTTTCATTCTCTTGTGTTTCCTGCCTAGAGAAGTTCCTTTGGCATTTGTTGTACAGTTGGTTTGGTGGTGCTGAATTCTCTTAATTTTTGCTTGTTTGTAAATGTTTTAATTTTTCCTTTGAATCTGAATGAGATCCTTGCTGGGTACAGTAATCTTGGTTATAGGTTTTTCCCTTTCATCACTTTAAATATGTCCTGCCACTCCCTTCTGGCTTGCAGAGTTTCTGCTGAAAGATCAGCTGTTAACCTTATGGGGATTCCCTTGTATGTTATTTGTTGTTTTTCCCTTGCTGCTTTTAACATTTTTTCATTGTATTTAATTTTTGATAGTTTGATTAATATGTGTCTTGGTGTGTTTTCCCTTGGATTTATACTCTATGGGACTCTCTGCGCTTCCTGGACTTGATTAACTATTTCCTTTCCCATATTAGGGAAGTTCTCAACTCTAATCTCTTCAAATATTTTCTCAGTCCCTTTCTTTTTTTCTTCTTCTTCTGGGACCCCTATAATTTGAAGGTTGGTGTGTTTAATGTTGTCCCAGAGGTCTCTGAGAGTGTCCTCAAGTCTTTTCATTCTTTTTTCTTTATTCTGTTCTGTGGTAGTTATTTCTACTATTTTATCTTCCAGGTCACTTATCAGTTCTTCTGCCTCAGTTATTCTGCTATTGATTCCTTCTAGGGAAGTTTTAATTTCATTTATGGTGTTGTTCATAATTGTTTGTTTGCTCTTTAGTTCTTCTAGGTCCTTGTTAAATGTTTCTTGCATTTTGTCTATTCTATTTCCAAGATTCTGTATCATCTTTACTATCATTATTCTGAATTCTTTTTCAGGTAGACTGCTTATTTCCTCTTCATTGTTTGCTCCTTCATCTGCTGTGTGTTTCTCTGTCTTCTCATTTTGCTTAATGTACTGTGTTTGGGGTCTCCTTTTTGTAGGCTGCAGGTTCATACTTCCCGTTGTTTTTGGTGTCTGCTCTCAGTAGCTAAGGTTGGTTCAGTGGGTTGTGTAGCCTTCCTGGTGGCGCGGACTAGTGCCTGTGTTCTGGTGGATTAGGCTGGATCTTGTCTTTCTGGTGGGCAAGACCATGTCCGGTGGTGTGTTTTGGGGTGTCTGTGACCTTATTATGATTTTAGGCAGCCTCTCTGCTAATGGGTGGGGTTGTGTTCCTGTCTTGCCTGCTGTTGTGCATAGCGTGTCCAGCACTGTAGTTTTCTGGTCGTTGAGTGGAGCTGTGTCTTAGCGTTGAGATGGAGATCTCTGGGATGCCTTTCGCCATTTGATATTACGTGGAGCCAGGAGATTTCTGGTGACCCAATATCCTGTACTCGGCTCTCCCATCTCAGAGGCACAGGCCTGACACCCGACTGGAGCACAAAGACCCTCTCAGCCACACGGCTTTTGGGAAGTCTGAGTTCTTCTACCAGCATTCAATAGGTGTTCTGTAGGAGCTGTTCCTAATGTAGATGTATTTCTGATGTATTTGTGGGGAGGAAGGTGATCTCCACGTCTTACTCCTCTGCCATCTTGAAGGTCTCCCAAGAAAAGCTTTAAATGGTTTATCTTCATACAGTACCTAAGGCTCCAGTTGATGAATGAAGCTGCAACCCATCTAAGAATACCAGTTCTGTCTAAGAATACCCGTTCTGCTAGGCAACAGGAAATCAGGTGTCCTTCGTCTATAGGGCAGGGGGTGGGCGGGGGAAGGAGTCTTATCCAAAGCTTGACATTTGGTCAACCTTCTTTTTTCAGCTTTAGAGAATCTCCCTCAGTTTTAAAAAACTATTTTCTAGAGTGAAAGCCTTCTTTAAGAAAACAAATAAATGAGTATAAGCCCTGCATTAGACAAAGCCATGCCTCTGGGAATAGTCCAGCTGCTCTAAATGTTATGGCAAAGGAATACAAGTTCAGGGACATGAACTCATGATGCTAGACCTTCTCATGACCCCTGTGAGAAAGATAGTAGGGCTCCAGTTTCCAGGCTTGGGTTTTCCTTCCCCCAAAGACAGATCATCATTCAGGCCCATTGAATTCTCCGTATCACCAGGTAGCTCTTACAGGAGCAAGGGGTATGCAAGAGGCTTACTGGTTTCTCTCTACAGAGACTTTTTACTTGGGTGTGTCCATGCAGAACATCAAGGAAGGAAAGTGGACTGGCTTCATGCTTGGGCTAATCAGGTGACGACCAGTCACCTACTTTGTTTGATATTTTTCATCCCATACTTGCCAATGAGAAATACTAGATCTAGAAGTTTCTCTCAGGTGAAGTTTCTCCTCTGTCATCATAGAGAGCTTTCTCTAAGTAAGACTGTGAAACGGAGGCTCAGGAACCCATAATTTAGTCCAAGTCCTCACAATGGAGGGGTTGGAACACTGTTCTACATAAATGCAAAGTCTGTTTTTCCAGCTCCTGTCTTGGTTACCTAACACATTACCTGGAAAGGAGTTGGGAATCCTAGGCAGGCAACCAGAACAGAAACATTATTAAAACTTCCAGGCAGGACTGGTCTCTGGATCAAGGAAGAAGCACTATTTTCAGATAGTCTCCAAGGGCAGGGGCAGACCCCCTGTAGGACACCGGTTCTCAACCTTGCCTACATTTTATAATTATTTGGAGAATTTTTAAAAAAATACTAATGACAGGTCCCATCTCCAGAGATTCTGAAAAAATTTCTCTTGAGGGTATGGCCTAGGCATCAGAATGTTTTAAACCTCCCCAGGTGATTCTAATGTGCGCCAAAATTGAGAACCACTGCTTAGGAAAGACAGAAACGGTACCTTAGAAAGTGAGGCTGGAGCTGCTTGAATGTCTGCTGCACCAGGCACAGGACCCGGAAGGCATTCTAGTGACCCCAGCAGTACCAGGAAGAGAGATGGACATGGGGACAGGCAGCAGTGCTCAGCCAAGGCTGGGAGCCAACCCGTCAAGCTGAGCGCCCGTGGTAATCACTGTGGGAGCCAAGGGGTTGACTCTTGTGTGCTGGCTGGTAATTACTTTATGTACTTAAATCTGAACTCTCCAAATAGATTGTAAGCTCCCTTAGAGCTTCAGACGCCAGTACCCAAAAGAGGTCTACCATCTTCCCCATTAAATGCTATGCTCTGGAGGGCAGGACCTATAGTTATTCTTCTTGACAGTCTCCCAGGCTGTGGCGCACAGCACGTGCTGACTGGGCACAGAGGATGGTGTGTGGGGGGACTTTAGCTGGAGGCACGGTCATCCCCGGAAACGGTAATATTTTCGCATCGATTGGCTGCGGAAGCCATTCTGCTTTCGTGCCTGAAATTGGGGATGTGCTTATGCAGCATGTAACTGAAGCTGCCCTTGCCTGGCAAGTGCGTCGACCTCTGCCACAAGGTTCGGCCTCCTGTGCTTTCCCTTTGGTGCAGGTCAACAGGCTTCTGCTGCCAGTGAGACTGGCCTTGGCCAAAAAGCGTGAAGGAGATTGACTGGGTCCTAAGGGTTGTGATTTTGAGGGTGGTAACTAAATCCTTCAGAGTGAGGAGAGGAGGGCAGATTTCACAAGTCAGCAGAAAAGCTGCCAAGAATATGCGTGCCGAATGGCTGTGTACATGATTCTCAGAAGCTTGGTAATTTCACTGTGTCTGATTGAAAATTCGTATTTGTGGTCTTGGGCAAGACAAGAATAAAGAAGTAATACACTTGGGCTTCCCTGGTGGCACGGTGGTTGAGAGTCTGCCTGCCGATGCAAGGGACACGGGTTCGTGCCCCGGTCCGGATCCCACATGCCGCGGAGCGGCTAGGCTCGTGAGCCGTGGCCGCTGAGCCTGCGCGTCCGGAGCCTGTGCTCCGCAACGGGAGAGGCCACAACAGTGAGAGGCCCGCGTACCGCAAAAAAAGAAAAAAAAAAAAAGAAAGAAATAATACACTTAATATTTGTATGCATATGGGCAGAGAAACTTTCTTTTTGTTTGTTTTTCAAATATTTTTGTATGTATGTATGTATTTATTTATTTAGGCTGCGCCAGGTCTTTAGTTGCGGCATGCGGACTCTCAGTTGCCGCCTGCATGCGGGATCTAGTTCCCCGACCAGGGATCAAACCCGGGCCCCCTGCATTGGGAGCCCAGAGTCTTACCCACTGGGTGACCAGGAAGGTCCCCAGAGAAACTTTCACAGTTTGAAAAAGTTGTCCTTCCAAAGTTGAAGATCACAAAGGGCAAGCAGATTTGCTCACAGTTTGGTCAGAAAACCAGCAACAGGCCTTGTAGCCATGATACAGAAAGGGGATAGAAGTTAGAAATTGAAATTTGCTGAGCATCTATTTGATTTGTACAAGTTGTTTTGTAAAGGGTAGATCATTTGATACTTGCCACACTCTATGTTACCCAAGAAGATATTTTCAAAATACAAATATGAGACTGTAACCCATCTGCTTAAAGCCATTCAGTGACTTTCCAGAGCTTCTTGGAATAGAAAACTGGAACCTTGACATGGCCCATAAGGCCTTGCATAGGCTGGTCCCACGCTACCTGTGGTCTCTCTGCTCTGACCATGGCCGCTCTCGAGTGAGCTCTGCTCCCTCCCACTGCAGGGCACTTATACCCGTGCTCCCCTCCCCTGGAACGCGTTCTCCCACTCTCCACTCCATAGCCTCCAGTCACCCTTTACCTCTTCCTTCAGATCCCAAGGAAAGTGTAACAGTCAGGGTCCAGGCAGGAGACTGAAACCATACTAGTTATTCGAACCAAGGGGATATAATATAATATATTATAAAATAAGTGCCGAGTTATTAACTAGTTAACAGAAAGGGTGAACTAGATAACAGAAGAGGGGTTGGAAACTAAAGCGCATGGACCAAATCCAGCTCAGGGTCTGTTTTTGTGTGACCAGTGAGCTAAGAATGGTTTTTACATTTGTAAAAGGTTGTTTAAAGAAAAAAAAAAGCATGTGGCCTACGAAGTTTGAAATATTTACTGTCTGGCCTCTACAGAAGAAGTTTGACAGCCCCTGCTCTTTGGCAGCACGGAGGTAGCAACTGTGGGACGCAGCTACCACCTCTGGGACTGCGGGAACACAAGTTGGAATGATTAAAACTTAGAAGCTTAAAGAAGGGACACAAGGGCCTGCAGCCCAGACCTCTGAGGAGGGGGCACCAGCAGCTGGTGCTGCTGTCTCGAGGTGCGTTGTGATGAAGCTGGTTCCACGAGTGGTAGCAAAACTGCACACAGGAAGGAACCACTGCTGCCCAGGTGGAGAAGCCTTGGCCTTGCATGGGTGCCACCCACGGGTACAGAAAGCCCACAGAAATCACTCAGGAGTAGACAGGAAGGGGCAGGTTCTGTCTCTCCCCTCCAGGCTTTCAGTCCCCTCCATTGGACCCTCTTGGTAGAGCCCAACGTAAAGGCAAGTTGCAAAGCAAAGATGCTGTTTGCAGTTGCCAGTCCTCCAAATCACAACACACACTGTAGAGGAGGAGGTTTGGAGGGTGATAATTTTTTTTTTTAATTTTATTGGAGTCTAGTTGATTTCTAATGTTCTGTTAGTTTCAGGTGTACAGCAAAGTGATTCAGTTATACATATACATATATACATCCTTTTTAATAATTTAATAACTGGCACAGGAAGACTTCCCTGAACTCCATGACATGCTCAGTGCCCTTCATCATATCGTTATTGGGCTATGTGCCTTTTCTCCGTAGCACTTAACACAGTTAATGATGATAATAGCAAGCACTTAGATAGCACTTCCTGTGTGCCAGCACAGTTCTAAGATTTAACCACAGTTTCAAGATTTAACCCTCACAACAACCTTGTAGAGGTAGATACCCATATTATTCCCCCTTTACAGCTAATGAAACTGAAGCATAGAGAAGTGCAATAACCTCAAGGTTACACTCAGCCAGTAGGTAGAAGAACCAGACTTTGAGCTTCGACAGTTTTGTTCCAGGGTCTGGGTTCTAAACTACACGGTACTTCTCCTCGGTTTCAGCTTTGTTTGTGAATCTTGATTCAACGTGTGTCTTCCGAATTAGACTGGCTTCATGAGGGCAGGCGTTGGGTCTCTTCCTGATGACCATTGCATCCGCTGTGCCTGTCACAAGATCCGGCACACAGGAGGCTCTCAATAAATATTTCTTGAATGGATGAATAAATGGATGAGAAATTGGAGTCACAGAAAAGTTAAGCCAACTGGTAACTGTCAGAGCTGGGATTCAAACCCAGGTCTGTTTGACTGCAGACCATATTCTTCCCAGTCATGAGCTGGTGGATGAGTGCTTGCCAGCGGGTGATACACGATGATGGCCTAGAGGCATCACTGTTCTCTGTGTTTTGAACAAATGATAGTGTTCCTTGTGGTCTTTGGGTTATCCAGAATGTGTGAATTATGTGTGTGTAATTCACCATTCCCTGGTCATGCTGCATGAGACAGATCACTGTGCTGTGAAAATACAATCCCCAAACCCAGAGAACTGGATCTTCTAGTAAAGCTTTTTCAGATACATACCACGTTAACTAACTATAGTTATGTCTGGTGAGACATTTAGCAGTGTGGGTAGGGGATTCTTGTACTTTTTATTCCATATACTGTTCAAGAATTTGGATTTTATTTTTACAACGAGCATATAAAGAAAATATTTTTATTTAAAATACTGAAAAAACAGTGGTTCTTTTAGGAAATTTGAACAAAATTGAACGGTGTTCATGACTTCAGGACAACATTCTTGCCCCTTAGCATGCCATCTTCTTCTTTTTTTTTTTTAATCTCCTGACCAGGAATTGAACCCACATCCTTGGCAGTGAAAGCGCACCACTGGACCAGGGAACTCCCTCTTTTAGTGGGGTGTGGGGACATGTCATCTTCTAACTCTCTCTACCCCACATAGCTCACATACTTGCCAGACTCCACAGGCTGTATTTTCTCTTTTCTCTGTACCTTTGCAATACCGTCCACTCGGAGTAAACCCAACATCCCCACAATAGTATGTGAAGCGCTCCGTGGTGTGCCCTCAGAGCAGCCCATGTGCCCTTTCTCTGTCTGGTGCCAGCATGGAAGCTCAGAGGAATTGGAGGGAAATAACAGAGAAAGGCAGAAGGGCAGTAGATTTCACAAACATTCATTTATCCAATTCACCTTTTAACCAATCAATAAAATGGAATCACTCAACGTAATCAGCTTAGTTTTCCACGTGGGCAAATCTTAGTTTCCTGTACTGGTCGTTTCAGATATTCCCATAAACAGTAGCAGCTCCATATTAAATGTGGTCCAGGGCAGTAATCTGGTTGGATGGGGCATTGGGAGGGGGGAAATAGGGGACTGGTCTCAAAGCTATTTGTATGGTAAGCATATTATTTTTATTCAATACTTGAGTCTATGTTTATTGGATTGGAGGGATTCATCTGAGAATCTATAGATTTTACAGCCACCGCTAGTGAAAGGTGATGCTAGATCTCTGCTAGTTAAGACAAGCAGAGAAACAAACTTGGGTCTAGATTAAGAAAAATAGAGAATCGAAGGTTATGGGAGTGTCAGACAGAGCCAGTGGATGGAATTCAGGCAGGCCCAAGGGAATACTGGAACCAGAGGCTGGGAGGTCCTCAGAATCCTCTAGCTTCTCTGTTCTCTTATTGCTAATAAGCCAACTTCTTCTACTTCACAGTTTCTCATTGTGGGAAACATGACTGCTCCGCAGCTCCCAAGTTTATATTAAACTTCCAGCCTCAAAGACATAAAGCCATCTCTTAGTCTCAATACTAAGTTACGAGAGAAAGAATGGATCGGTCGAGCTTGAGTCAGGTGTCCAGTCAGTGGCTGGAGGGAAGGATCACACTGTGCATCAGGGCTGCTGGGGAGTGAACGGGCATGTGTTGGTCAGGGGGTAATTTTGAGCTGGGCAAGCATTTCAAAGATATCTACTGTATTAAGAAAAAGGTATGTATAACCCCCAGAGGGAAACGTATGTCCGTGATACATCTGGGTACACAGAATGCTTGATAACTGCCTGCTGTTGAACTGGAAGAGCCCTCAGAGGTACCTGTGAAATGATCTGTTGATTGAGCTGTGGGTTAACTTGTTATTTCTATAACAATGTCTTGGTTATTTGACTCTTGACTGTCTGGTAGCCTCAAACAGTATGACATTAATAATAATAATAATAGCAAAGACTTACATAGCACTTTAATATACCAGACCCTGTTCTAAGCATTACTTTTTGTTAATTCATTTAAATTAATCCTCACAACAATACCAGGAAGTAGATACTATTATTAGTTCCATTTTATAGATCTGGTAACTGAGGCACAGAGAAGTGAAGTCATTTACCCAAAGTCACGCTGTCAGTAAGAGGTAGAGTCAGGATTTGAATCCCAGGAGACTACTTCAGAGTCTGTGCTTCCAGCGGGTGGGGTTGGGAGTCGCTGAAGGGCTCCACAGACAAAGCTGGGAGGACATCCTGGGATGGATCAATTTACCAAGTAAAAAAGAGGCTGATGATGGCAGCTGGAGCCAGGAACAAGAGTAGCTGCACCAAAAAGTGAGGAGACAAGAAAACATCAAATAATGTGGACGGAAGGAGAAATAGACTAGACCAAAGAGGTGGTGGGAAGGACAGTGTGAAACGGAAAACCGTAGAACAGAATCGGCAGAAGGAAAACATACCATCTCATTGTTTTTTGGATTGTGGTGTATAGACCTTCTGAGCTCTTGATAAAAATGCAGTTGCCTGGACCCCACTCTGGACTGAATCAGAAATCTACCAGGTCTGCCAGAAATCCACTTGTTTTAACAAACACTGTTAGGCATTCTCAGCTCAGGAGAGCACCAAGTGAGCGGCACACAGCCTTGTTTACCCCTACCACCCTGTAGGCATCACTGGATATGGCAGTGTCTTCCTTTAATCTATTATTGACTAAGGCAGGAAAATGTGTAATACATTTTTAATGACTTCCATTGATAGGAGGATCTCAAATGAGAACCCAAACTGCTAAGCTTTAATTCTGGCTCTGTCACAAACTAGCAGTTGTGACCATTGGCAGACACTTAATTTCTCTGCAGTCTCAGATTTCTCTTTTGTCAAGGTCGTAGGTTAGACTGGATCAATAAAAGATATCTGGAATATGTCCTTCCACACATGTCCTTTCATATGTCCTGCAACCTTCCACATCCTCCCCTGGCCGTGGCAGACATTGTTAATCAATCATGACACTCCTGGCTGAACTCAGATGGGACTTCCCAATATTTATCTCAGCACCCCAGGCACCCACTAACCATTGCTTGAAATTGGCTTCCAGTTAAAACATACTTGTTATCTCTAGACTAGATGATCTGCAAAGCCCTTGTAAATTCTTAAAATCCATAGCTTTCTTAAAGGAAAAAAGTAATTTCTTTTTTTTTTTTTGCTTTAAAGTATTCATTTTCATTTGTATAAACATTCATTCAACAAATATTTTAATATTTTGATTTTCTTTAAGTTTCATGCAGATCTTCCCTCTCCCAGTTATGCCAATCTAGATTGTAATTATGATTTGAATGTTGCTTGTTCTGAAACCCTCTAAATCTTCATTATTAAATTACGCTAAGAGGTTGGACTAACTTGACCTTAAACATGTTTTAGGTCAACTTGAACTTGAATACATCCCTATTGGCAAATACATGTTTAAAGTTTGGGAATTTGCTATTTTATTTTTTAAAAAATGAATAAATAAGGAAAGAAAGCCCTGAATTTTAAAGTACTTTAGGGTAAAAAACAAGTAAAAACTTTCAGAAGTGATAAAACCACACCTGGCATATTGATTACCCAAGAGAAATTCTCAGGCCAGTTGTAAATAATTCAAAGTTCTGCATTTTTGTTTAAGAAATCTGAGAATCTTGCTTACAAATTAGCCAAGACTAAGGAGAAATAAAGTTTGAAAATATGATGCAGTTGACCTTTATTGTTCTTAAGTCCCATGAATTCTGTGCCAATAAAACCATTGTTTTTCTTTCCATTGGCACTGGGTTGAAATGGTTGAAAATGGTGTTTTCGCTCCTTTTATTAACCTCAGAGAACACTGTGTCAGTATGGGAAATGAGTATTTCAAGTAGGCAGACAGTCTTCCCAAAGCAATTATGGAGAAGTTGGGAGTTGGCACAAATAGGTGGGTTTTGATATCCTGAGCTGGACTCAAAACAGAAACATTTTGGTTCTGGACACTTCTCTGTGAGGTCTGGAAGAGTTCCCTTGGCATCCACCGTGCCCTGGATCCTAACCCAGACCTTACTTCCGAGGAGGCCTAGTCAGGAGCTTGGACTGTGTTGCGTTATTTAACCAATCACAAGGCCTGAGAAACCTCACACTCTGATGGGAAAATGTGCTCAGACAAGTGGCCTTCGGTCAGATGGAGCCCATTTTGTAAAACCTCAGGAAATTGGACTAAGGCCCTGGAGAGCAGAGATTGGCTGAATTAGCAAAATGTCTGAATTATAAAATACTTAACCAGAAGAAAGATGTATTATATTAAGGTACACAAGTAGCTGAATCTAACTCCTCAAAGGGCACTGCCTGGTGGAGGTGCCTATAAGGTGACCCCTTCCTTTGTAATCAGTAGCATTAATGTACAAATGAATCATGTGTCAATTTCCTTAAATGATTGTTCACTTACATGTGATCGACATTCTTCCTGCAGCTGTATGGCATGATGGGAAGAGGAGTGTATTTCTAATCCAAAGCTTTGACTTCAGACACTAGCTCCGAAGTCCCTTGCATAAAGCCTGACATATTAGGAAAGAGAAGATCTGTATTCTAACATATTAGAAAAGAGAAGACCCCCAAAGGGAAGCAGTGTGACAATGGCTAACAGTGATCACCGATGCCTTAAATTGATGCTTAAATTCCCTGATCTTGTGTTGGTTCATTGTAAAATGGAGCGATGGCCTCTGCCTCACCTGCCTCACCAGGAAAATCCAATGGCCTACAAGACCCTACTTTTTCTGTCTCTCCACAGGCCAGTCTCTTCTCTTCCTGGTCTTCTTCTTGTCCATGCCACTCTGGTCACACTGACCTCCTTGCTCTTCTCTGGCTTGATGGGCTTTTCTCTGCTTTACCCCCTGCCTGGACCCTGGTTCCTCCCAATAGCTGCTCGGCAAACTCCCTTACCTCTTTCAAGTCTCACCTTCTCAGAGGCCAGCCTTGACCAACCTTTTTAATACTGTGACCTACTCTCCCTGCCATGTCTCTCTCCACATCTTTCATATCCCATTTGAATTTTTTTTCTTAGCGTTTATTGCTAAGATATCTCTTTGCGAACTTACAATGTTTATTACTTTCTATGTCTCCCAAATGGAATATCGTTCAGAGTGAAGACCTTTGTGCCAGTTTTTTAATTTAATGCTTTCCCTAGAACAGTGACTGGCACATAAAAAGGCCCTTGATACATATTTTTTAATGATTAAATGAAAGCTGAGCCTCCAAGCAACCAGAAGGGCCCATGGAACACAAATTGTGTGGTTTATTCTGAAGGCAGCCCTAGAGTCCCTTGCAGAGAGCTTGTCGACTCTTATTTTTAGATGTCATTCCTAACAAATAGACTCTGTCATTTCCCAGCTCACAACAGATTGGAAAAGAGAAGACCCTGAAAGGTGACAATATGATAACAGCTAGAGTACACCTTGATGAGACAGGAGATGGAAGACTTTAAAACAAGCTGGAAAAATTAAAGATCACATGTCTGCAACCATTTTATGAAGGCAGATAGCCTCAGAGGACTTGACTCACATGAGATGATGTACAGTCATTGTGTTTAGAATAATGATGGTGGCCATTAAGATAAGGTTGGATCATGTTCATTAAACATACTTAAGAAGGTAGGAATACATGTTATACACTGCAGTTTAGCAATACATTTCCTGAACCTCTAGAAGATGCCAGGCACTGTGCTTAGTGCTAGAGATTTAAGGGAAGATACATGTTTGTAGTCTTGAATGTGAAACAGAAAACGTAAATAATTTTATTTTTAATTTTTGTCCAAAAATATTGAATTTTTTAGCACTTAAGAAGGTAGAATTAATTACACTGGGAAATCTACTTACATGGAAGAGCTCATTCCCTGGAGAAATGATTTGTTGCTATGAATTACTGTGAATCGCAAAGTTAGAAGAGGGTTAGTCAGCTAACTAGGCTTCCACCAAAGGGATAAATGTGCTGCCCTAATTAATGTATGAAATTTAATTCAAACTCTTCCTTCTCTCCACTTCCAAAAGGTATCATGTTGACAAGTAAGGTTGAATTCAGCAGCAAAAAGGAAGCTGATGTTAGTACCATATATATATATTTTTTTACGGTGCAATACTATTTTTTTAGTATATAAATTTATTTATTTATTTTTTGCTGCGTTGGGTCTTTGTTGCTGCGCGTGGGCTTTCTCTAGTTGCCATGAGCGGGGGCTACTCCTCGTTGCCATGTGCGGGCTTCTCATTGCGGTGGCTTCTCTTGTTGTGCAGCACAGGCTCTATGCGCGTGAGCTTCGGTAGTTGTGGCTTGCGGGCTCTAGAGTGCAGGCTCAGGAGTTGTGGTGCATAGGCTTAGTTGCTCTGTGGCATGTGGGATCTTCCTGGACTAGGGATTGAACCCATGTCCCCTTCATTGGCAGGCAGATTCTTAACTGCTGCGCCACCAGGGAAGTCCAGTACCATATTTTTAACAATCAAATTAACACTCTGTTAATGCAGTTTCAGTATTATTCTACACTTTTTCGTATGAACAGTTTTTTCACCAACCAGATTGCAGATTCCTTGACATTAGAAACGAGGTCATGAAGGTGTGACCAGGTTAGTGCTAGCATGTTAGTGCTATGCATGCATGACTTAGCTGATATTTATTCATTGTCTCCTATATGTGAGCTCTATGCAAGGCATTTTTCACGTTAGCTCATTTAATTCTTATATTGTCTCTTAAAGAACCTTGTGATATAGGTTTTATTCTCACACGTTTGGGAGTGAGGAAACTGAAGGTAGGTGATTTTTGTTAGGAAATTGATGATTCCACATCCTGTCAGTGGATTTGAATTCAGGTCCTGGACATTAGGTCCAGTTGTGTTGAATCTTGGCTTTTAGCCATGCCCATCCTTAGTCTTCTCCTGAAGTCTAATATCATCTCAGAATATTTTTTAAATCTTGGATTATTTATTTTCCTTTTGTCATTTGGACCCTAACTTGTAGATCAAGTTTCACATCTGTTCTGCAGTTTAGCACCCAAAAAAGAAGTTTTATGTATGATAGAGCCAGAGTGCATTTTTCTTATCCTTTGGTTATTTTTCCTTTCCTACTCACATAGCTTGTGGTTAAATGATTTTCCTTAGACTTTCATACTAAAATAATTTGCCTTTGGGTAGAGGCCAAGCATGGACCATTTTCAGTTCTCTACAAGACTGTTTTCTTAAGCAGTTCAAGTGAAAGAATTCCTGTGTCTTAAAATGGGCATTTGTAAGTTGGTTATTTTGGGCAATCAGTGCTAGAATGTAGTCTCTTTTCATAACCTTGTATCTTCTCACTTCACCTACCCTTAGGAAGCGACCCAATAACTACACAGAAAACAAAAACAATGACCCAAAAGCCCACACCAGTTACCATTTCCAGATTCATGTAACAGTTTGTCTCCTTTGTGTTGAGTTTGCAATTTTAACGAGGCTATTTAATTTTCCACTTTTAACATAACTGTGCATAAAAATTCCTTCTTACCTTAGAGGAAACAAAGAATTGGACAAAGAAGCCCTCAAACTAAATAAAATAATCATATGGCTTACATCTGTCAAGCACTCACCTTGTGTCAGGAATAGCTAAATGCCTTATCTGTATTATTTTAGTTAAGACCTATAACCCGCTGTGGTAAATAATTTTCTTCATACAAAATAGATGAACCTCGCTCAAAGAAGTCATTTGTCTAAGGTCACTCAGCTGTAACAAATGCCAGATCCAGGACTCAGAAACAAATCAGACTGACTCCAGAACCCTTGCTCTTCATCTTTTTTGTAAAAAAATAAACTTTTATTTTGAAATATTTTAGATTTACAGAACAGTACAAAGCTATTACAGAGAGTTCATGTATGCCTTTCACCCAGTCTTTCCTCATGTTGACATCTTACATTTCCATGGTACATTTGTCAAAGCTAAGAAACTGATGTTAGTACGTTACCATTAACTAAAGACTCCAGATTTTATTTGGACTTCACCAGGTTTTCCACTAAGGCCCATTTTCTGTTCCAGGATCCAATCCAAGGTACCACATTGCATTTGGTTACCATATCCCCGTATTATGTCTGGTCTGTGACAGTTTCTTAGTCGTTGCCTATTTTTCATGACCTTGATATGACCTTGACATGGTCTTGAGAAGTCCTGGTCAGGTATTCTGTAGAATGCCCCCCAACTGGGTTTCTCTGATGTTTTCTCATGATTAGACTGGGGTTATGAGTTTTTTCTGAAAGAATATCACAGATGTAGAACCCTTTTTCTTAACCACTTTCTGTGTCATTTTCATACGTGCATATATTATAGGTGGGCAGAGTATTTCTATTTGTCATTCTACCAAAGAACGAACTGTAGCTGTAGTGTGCTATTGGGAGAAAAAAGGGGGTGTTCATTTAAGAATATGATATAATTAAAAGTCTCATGATGACTTGCTTATTTCCATATTGACAGTTGACAGCTTGATAATTAATGTTAACGCTGAGAAATTCCTAATGAAGTGATGTTTCAGATGAAGAGAAGTTCCAATATTTTCATGTTGGAAATCTTTCCAAGAGAATTAACCCTAAATATGGTAAAAGCTCTATTCAGAAAAATTTCCTTTAGTGCTATTTATGATAAAACATTTAAAAAGAGCCTACATGCCTAACAACAGAGGAATGTTCACATAAATTGTGGCATATCCCCATAATGGTATATTATACAACCTGTTGTAATAGTATAGACAGTATTTAGTGGAAAAAGCAAGATACAGCACAGCATATTTGTAATAGTCACAGCTAACAATATATGAATCGTCCAAAAATGCCTAGAAGAAAATATACTAATTCACACGGGTTAGAATGGGCATCGTCAGAAAATCTACAAACAGCAAATGCTGGAGAGGGTATGGAGAAAAGGGAACCCTCTTGCACTGTTGGTGGGAATGTAAATTGATACAGCCACTATGGAGAACAATATGGAGGTTCCTTAAAAAACTAAAAATAGAATTACCATATGACCCACCAATCCCACTACTGGGGACATACCCAGAGAAAACCATAATTCAAAAAGACACATGCACCCCAATGTTCATTGCAGCACTATTTACAATAGCCAGGTCATGGAAGCCACCTAAATGCCCATCGGCAGACAAATGGTTAAAGAAGATGTGGTACATATATACAATGGAATATTACTCAGCCATAAAAAGGAATGAAATTGGGTCATTTGTAGAGACGTGGATGGACCTAGAGACTGTCATACAGAGTGAAGTAAGTCAGAAAGAGAAAAACAAATATCATATATTAACGCATATATGTGGAACCTAGAAAAATGGTACAGATGAACTGGTTTGCAGGGCAGAAATTGAGACACAGACATAGAGAACAAATGTATGGACACCAAGGGGGGAAAGCAACGGGGGTGGTGGTGTGATGAATTGGGAGATTGGAATTGACATGTATACACTGATGTGTATAAAATGGATGACTAATAAGAACCTGCTGTATAAAAAAATAAATAAAATTCATAAAAAAAGAAGTAGAGACACAGATGTAGAGAATAAATGTATGGACACCAAGGGGGGAAAGCAGGGGCGGGGCATGGTGGTAGTGAGATGAATTGGAGATTGGATTGACATATATACACCAATATGTATAAAATAGATAACTAATAAGAACCTGCTGTATAAAAAAATTACATTTAATTTAAAAAATATACTAAAATGTCAACAGTGATTGTCTTTGGGTGGTGGGATTATAAATTTTACTTTCTTCTACTTCTCTATACATTCCATGCAATTAGGATGTTTACATTTTTTCTGTTTAAAAAATATATATTTTTTCAAAGGAATATACTCTTATACTACCAAAAGAATATTTTGTGACCTCAGAGAGGTGATTACACAGAAGAATCCTTGAGAGCAAGACATACGAATTAGGCTTCATTCTGTCTCCACCCCCCAAGCTATAGCACCCCTGCAGGTCAGAATGCTAACAGTCTCTGAGTATGGGGAGTTGAGAATAGAAAGGAGGTATTCCACCACAACTACCTGACACTACCAACACCCAACAGCCCCATGTACCCACCCCCAATTCCTCAACATCCCTCCAAAGGCAAAAGGCATACCTGCAGCAACTTGACTATAGACTGAGACAGAGGTGGACCCTTGCTAGCTCTGTGATCTTGAATCAAGAGATAGTGTAAAGAGGTGGTGAAGGGTAGTCCCGCTGCCTGGATTTGAACCTTGGACAGGTTATTTAACTATCGTGCCTCTGTTTCCTCATCTATAAAATGAGAATAATAACAGTATCTACTTTATGAGACTTGGGAGAGGACAAAATAAGTTAATACCTGTAAAGTGCTTAGAACAGTGCGTGGCTCATAGTAAGAACTCAATGAATGGTGTTTAATATGATGGCTTGTGATTGAACAGTTAATTTTTTTTTTCACCATGAATTTGAGAATCCTCTACTAGATGATTTCTCAGGTAACCTCCAGCTCTAAAATGCCATGATTCCAGTTATCCAGAGGCTATATAGCTTCTCAAATTGTGACTCTGAAAAATATGTACAGTCTAAATGTGGCTAAAAGCTCTCTAACATCTATTCATGTGGAAGAATAGTGTATAAACTCCTGCATTGACTTCTAAAAGTCAGAAAAGCACGTCCCAAAAGGACTTCCAGCTGAAGGCCATAGCTCTTGGTTTTTCATGCTGGATCATATAAAAAAAAAGAATTTGGTTCTGCCGGCATGGATGAGTTCTTACAGCCAAAAACTCTAAAAGTTCTCCTGTGGCCACAAGTGACATGATTCAACATTTTGGACATTCAACATTTGGACATTTATAGAGAAGTAGTTCATTAATTTATCTGAAGTGGTAAGTGCTGTGGAACTAGGACTGCCAAGCCCTCAATATTTAATACAGTATTAAGAATAATATCAGTATAAGGGAAGTGGCTTGACCTGTTCATAGGTTAGTGGATACAGAGAAGCTATTGAAAAGCTCAATCTCCAGAACACTTGATGCAGGGAAGGGTTTGGCAAGTGAAGTGAATATTTGGGTTTGAGGACTTAGCTTTGGGACACTACCAAAAAACATCCTTAGGCACCTGGTTGGTGACCATTGCCAAGAAGCTGTGAAGACAGAGAACTGAGGTGCAAGGTGAAAGCCCCACCCTGGAGATTGGGAGATTTGGGGTCCCCCAGGGATGGTTGTTCTTGCTTTGGGGAGCCCTTAGTGTCTGACCTGGCCCACTGAGGGCCGAGACAGAAAGGAAAAAGTTGCCCAGTCTGCTCATATGGAACAAAGCGGGTCTTGGACTCACAGCAAGAATGTAATCCCAAATCAAATTAATCCCAAATCAAGTCATTTCAAGAGAGAATGTTTTAACCCAGTTGCGATGAGTTTACAACTTCTACATGAGTAATGGAAACACATTTGCAAAGCATTTTGCAGCTCCTAGTGCTGTAATAGTCTTTGGAGCCAGGCAGACCTGGGTTTGAATCCCAGATCCACAGTTTATGAATTTAAGACTGGTGCAGATGACTTAAGCTTTCTTCTTAGAGATGCTGGGAAGCTAATGTGAGATTCTGTTTCAAAGCGCTAAGCACAGAGCCAGGCACATGGTGAATATCAGTAAATGGTGGCCAGTAGTGTATTGTCTTTGTTCCTCACAGCCACTCTTTAGGTAATTGTTGCTGTGGCCCCTGTTTTACAGATGAGAAAAGTGCAGCTTAGAGAAGCTGAGTACTTGTCCAAGATCAGACATACAGAAGCAGAGGAAGTGCCAACATCCAAGGCTCATCTTCAGACTTAACTTCTAGGTCTTCCCATCGCAGGACAAGGTGCTTCCTTCCTTTGAATGCAACATGAACCAGATACTCATTTCTGTCAGTCAAACAACAAGTGTCTTTTGAGCAGCTACTTCTTTTTTTAATTAATTAATTAATTAATTATGGCTGTGTTGGGTCTTCGTTGCCGTGCATAGGCTTTCTCTAGTTGAGGCGAGCGGGGGCTGCTCTTCATTGTAGTGCGTGGGCTTCTCATTGCGGTGGCTTCTCTTGATGCAGAGCACGGGCTCTAGGCACGCAGGCTTCAGTAGTTGTGGCTCGCAGGCTCTAGAGCGCAGACTCAGTACCTGTGGTGCCCGGGCTTAGTTGCTCCGTGGCATGTGGCAACTTCCCAGACCAGGGCTCGAACCGGTGTCCCCTGCATTGGCAGTCGGACTCTCAACCACTGAGCCACCAGGGAAGCCCTTGAGCAGCTACTTGTTTTTGAGTGTGTCCTTGGGAAACCAGCTATTGCCCCCAGAGGCTCTGGCAAAATGGTCTAAGGCTCTGAGTTATGCCATCCCAGATTTTCTGATCCAGACCACAAACAGTTAAAGAGCAGGTGAGAACCAGTCAGCAGTGTGGCCAGTCCCCTTAGGCACAGATGGTCGGGTGAGCAAGAGGCTGAGGCCCAGGTTCAGGATAGTGTCGAGCAAGTCCGCTTGGAGTTTGGGGCTGTCCAGACCCAATGCCACAGCTGCCTGAAAACTGGACTGTCTGGGGTATTCCAAAGTGCTCTGGTCTTTCTGGCCAACAGTCGGTTCAGTGGCTTGACCTGTTCATAGATTAGTGGATACAGAGAAGCTATTGAAAAGCTTAATCTCCAGAACACTTGATTCAGGGAAGGGTTTGGCAAGTGAAGTGAATTGTCAGCCAGTCAGTGTCTGGATTTTGAGTTGCAGCAAGTTCCCATCATTCCTCCCCAAACTCCAAAGCAGACACTCTGTCGGTCATTATTCATGCTTGTGAACAGACTTCCGCATCCAGCCAATCTGCCTTTGAGAAGCAGGCAAGCATGCCCCCTCCCACTCCATCCAAGAGAGAGCCACAGGATGCCAGCAGATTCAAGCACTTCCAGCCAGCCGGGTCACCCCTGGCAGAGAGGCTGGGGCTTCCCAGTCCCCCAGTTCTACAGCCACAGAAGAAGGCCAAGCAAATGTTGGAACCACCAACTCTGGAGTCTCAGTCCCGCAGGCTGGGCCTCCTGGGGGCCTTGGGATGGAAAGTGGAATGTCTTTCTAACAATCTGAATTCTCCTGCACCTCCCACCTTTGTGCTCAGAGTCTTTCACTCTGCACACGTTCTGATTTCTGCATTTGCTAGTGGTACCCATAATGTTTAGGTCTCATTTAAATGCCCCCTTCTCCGGGCAGTATCAGGAATCATGTTTCTTTCCTTTGAGCCCTCAAGGTATTTAGTTTCTTTTTGTTGATCTCTTTCTTTATTATGAAATAGTTCAGACATTTTTAAAAAGTATAAATATAAAGAGTATCTGTGTAACAATCATCCAGCTTGAGAAATAAAAACAAATACATTTGATGCTTGCTCTATTCCCCTCCCTGATCATGGTCTCCTCCCTTTTGCTACCCCTAATGTAATCACTGTCATAATCTTGGGATTCCTCTGCATGTTTTAATACCTTTATTCATATGGATATATTCTTATATTAGAGTCTTCTGCATATGTTTAAACATCTTAGTGTTATATCAGATGTAGGTATCCTTCAACTTCCTCATTTCTTAGATGGGTTTGGTGATAGTATCTAACCTTAAAGAGTTTTTGTGAGGGCTAAATTGAGTTAATACATGCAAAATGTTAAATAAATGTTAGCTATTATTATCATTATTTTTTCACTTATTGTGTTTCATGAGTTATCTATATAATACATTTAGTTTTAGAACATTCATTTAAATTACTATATATAACATTTCATTGTATCTGTAAAGTGGAAGTTACTTCTCCATGCCTCTGTTGATGAAAATTTAGTTGTTCCTAATTTTTACTATCAGAAATAATTTTGCAATCACCGTTCTTGTATGTCTCCTTGTACATGGGCAAGTTTTTTTCTGGCTTCGTATAAATGAAGAGTGTGGAATTGCTGGCTTATATCTTTTATATATCTTAACTCACTTCTGGCTAGTATTATAATTATACTGGGGTGTGTGTGTGTGTGTGTGTTTGTATGCACAAGTTTTATTTCTAGCAGATCATAAGCTCTTAGAGGACAGGCAGTGGCATTCCATCATTCATTGATTCATTTAACAAATGTGTACTCAGCACCCATTATAGGCAGCATACAGGTCTAGGTGACAGGATGCAAAGCTTAACTGTCATGGACTATCTCCCAGGGGTCTCTGTGCTCTGGGAGACACAGGACACATGAAATCAGATTGGTGATCATTTCAGAAGGGAAGGTTTTCCTGAATATTCACAATGGACCAGACATTGTATGTACAGTCTCTCAATCAAGCCCTTCATTAATGGCACCACTGCTTGTTGGGTGCCTGAGGCTAGTCATTAATCTTGATGAGTTCAGTTTCCTCCAATGAGAAAGCATTATTTTATTGTGTCTAAGAGCACAGACCAGAGTTCTAATCCCAGCATCACCGTATATGAACTGCATGAACTTGTACAAAGGATTTAATTCCCATAAGTCCCTGCTTCCTGATCTGTAAATGGTGCTAATAACAGTATCTGTCTAAAGGGGGGACTTGTGAAAATTACATGAGAAAATTCAGGCAAAGTATTTAGCGCAGTGCCTGACACATAAGTTGGTGGCTGTAATGATGATCATCTTGATTAAATCACCTGTGAACCAAAAGATACATGCCATTTTAGACATCAGCACATCTAGGAAATAATTAAAAACTTTTACGTTTTTCACTGTTCTGTGAACCACCAGCCTATTACCTAATTTGAACTTTTAGAATATTACCAGTTACTGCCTCTTCTGTATGAATGTATATTCACAATGTATTTGATCTCAGCCTTACTTTTTTTGGAGAATGGAATTTTGTTTTGTTTTCTAATTTGTTTCAATCAATAGATTTGGCTCTAATTAAGAGAAAGGATCAGCAACTCCTTGTGTCTCTCTTGATGCTGCTCTGGGCACTGGGACAGGCTTCCAAACCCGGGAGCTCTGCTGGCAGCTACACACGTGAACCTCTAGAGGGAGCTTAGAGGGTATTTGAGTCCATGGCTCTGCCTCTGGGCAAAACTGCATTTAAACCATGCCTGAAAACACCACTATTGTGAGTGGCTTCTCAGAGAAAAGTTCCAGGATCACTTCCCAAAATAGATTCAGACACTGCCCAGATTGTTTCCATCACATGCATAC
Organism: Neophocaena asiaeorientalis asiaeorientalis; assembly: GCF_003031525.2. Taxonomy (NCBI): domain Eukaryota; kingdom Metazoa; phylum Chordata; class Mammalia; order Artiodactyla; family Phocoenidae; genus Neophocaena; species Neophocaena asiaeorientalis. The sequence continues at coordinate 1,424,390 of NW_020175049.1, forward strand.
TTAATTTTACTAGAATTAGCTTTCATTTCAGAGTGGTCTCCAGCTCCCCGCAGTGGCCCCGCCTAGGAATTTTTTCCAAAGTGAAGCCAGCATGCGTGGACTGTGAGAGACACATAGCCTTATCTTTTGGCTGCCTCTTTGTTCCTCTGCAAGAAATAGGCATAACATTTCACAAATAATGAGCTGCAGCTGAACTTCAATCTGCTAGCTCCATTGCAGAATGTTTGGAACTTTTTCTCTCTCTCTAAGAAATACCTTCTGTTATTTTAAATATTTTCTTCATTTGTAACCTTATATTTAAGGTGTGTACTGCCTATGCGTAATCAATTCTGAATACAATGTGTGCAACATTTATGTTCCCCCCAGAAAACAACCTGGTGCCAAGCATTTGGGAAATAACCTGCCAGGTACGGTTGACAGGTACAGGGACACTCAGGGCACGATCCTCATTCTAACATGCAGGGAAAAATGATTTTGGGACCCCAGTCTCTTTCTGAAGGACAGAAGGCAGATGAGAGCCCTCCTCAGACATCTGAAGGGCCATCAAGTACAGTGAGAAGTAGACTTGCTCTACATCTCCAGAAAGCAGAAGGGCATATGAGCAGGGTTTACTGCGAGATCAACTTTTGCTCAGTGTAAAGAAAAACTTTCCATTTCTGGAAGCACTTGATTGGAAGCTAAAAACACATCTATCAAGGATACTTCAGAAGGGTTTAGGAAAGACCCTCTTAGATCCCTTCCAAATCTAAGATTCTGTAAATCTCTATGGCAACAACGGACTTGACTTTGTTTTTTGTTTGTTTGTTTTTGCGGTACGCGGGCCTCTCACGGTTGTGGCCTCTCCCGTCGCGGAGCACAGGCTCCGGACGCACAGGCTCAACGGCCATGGCTCACGGGCCCAGCCGCTCCGCGGCATGTGGGATCTTCCCGGACTGGGGCATGAACCCGTGTCCCCTGCATCAGCAGGCGGACTCCCAACCACTGTGCCACCAGGGAAGCCCCCTACTTTGTTTTCTTCTGATGATATTGACTTCACTTTGGGGCAATATTTTTCCCTGTAGTGAGACAACTGTGTCTTATATAACTCTTTGGTGTTAGTGCTATGGAATCAGAGAGGAAGGAATGACTAACAATGTGCATGGTGGGAAAAGGGAGAGGGGAAGGGGTTGGGGAAGGTTTCACAACCTGAGAACATTGAAGGATAAGAAGAGTAAGGGAAGGTTGGAGGATTCAAGGCAAAGGTATGAGAAAATAAGAGATCTTGGTTTATTTAAAGCATGATGTGTTCTTTTTCTTTCTTTTTTAACATCTTTATTGGAGTATAATTGCTTTACAACGTTGCATTAGTTTCTGCTTTATAACAAAATGAATCAGCTATACGTATACATATATCCCCATATCCCCTCCTTCTTGCATCTCCCTCCCACCCTCCCTATCCCACCATCTAGGTGGTCACAAAGCACCGAGCTGATCTCCCTGTGCTATGCGGCTGCTTCCCATTAGCTATTTTACATTTGGTAGTGTATGCATGATGTGTGTTCTATAACGGCTTGACTTGGTGCTGTAAAGGTAGAAGTAGAGGTTAATAAATAGAAGTAATATTCAAAATATTTAATGACCTGTATGGCATGGATCTAAAAGAGTCAGAACAGAGGCCAGCCATGTCACAGTGCTGCTGGTATACCAGGTAAATATCAGCCTGATCAATAAATCTGAAAAGTAACTTCTGACCAGAATATGCCCAAAAAGGAGTAGCACAATCACATCTCTAACTTAGAAAGATCACTCTGAGAGGGGAGTGGATTGCTAAACTTCTTAAAGGCTGGGAATGTACATTGACTAGAATTTATTCAGCAAGTTGCAAGAAGCAGTGCTACACTAAACTGTGAACCCAGCTATGAAAAATCAGCCTGTCCCTCAGTCCAGAATAACAACAACAAAATCCACCATGTGCAAAAATGAAAACCGAGCTGCTGGTTTACAAGAAATGTAACCCTATCTCCTCCTCCTGTCAGTGCCAGACTGGTTTTCAGGCAAACCCTGGTTTGGCATTGATTACTGAGTGAATTTGCTGAAAACAGCAACCTCGCATGTTTGCACTTCATCCTCCTGGTGACACTTGGATTAGAAAAAGAAATAGGGATGATTAAAACGGGACGGGTAAACACCAGATGATCTAAAGCCAGACAAATGACCTCCAACTCAAAACCAGTCAGCCAACAAAAGTCACTCCACCACTGCACCGAAATCGCTCCATTTTTCCTTAAGGGAATAGTCATCAACACCAAGGACTGTCAGTTCCCGTTGGGTAATGGTGGATTTTTCCATCATCCCCATGTGAGAATGTGAGACCTGAGCAGCTTCTGGTGAACATCAGTCACTGGGGTTGTCAGGGATATTTGGGGGGACTGTCAAGCTCATGGAACACAAGGGAAGCCTGTGAGGTGGAATGTGAGAGCACTGAAAGGGCCCTGAAAATAGCTTTACCAAAGACTGCCACTGACTGATTCTGTAGGATCAAAGCCAGGGTTCCATCTGAGTGGCACTTGGGTATGGAGCTATAAGTGGGCAGAGACACCCTCTCCCCTTTTCTGTCCACAAAGAGAACCTTAGGAAGGCATGTCCCTGAGATATTTCCCCAAACTCCAGCTTAGCCCAGGAGGGAAATGATGTACTTGGAGCTAGGTATGTTACCATGGGCAGATGAATTCTGTGACCCTCAGTCTCCTCATCTATCAAATCAGTCCTCACTTAACTTATGGAATTGCTGTGGCAGTCTCATAAGATAATAGAAAGCGGGCTTCCCTGGTGGCGCAGTGGTTGAGAGTCCGCCTGCCGATGCAGGGGACACGGGTTCGTGCCCCGGTCTGGGAAGATCCCACATGCCGCGGAGCGGCTGGGCCCGTGAGCCATGGCCGCTGAGCCTGCGCGTCCGGAGCATGTGCTCCGCAATGGGAGAGGCCACAACAGTGAGAGGCCCATGTACCACAAACAACAACAACAACAAAAAGATAATAGATAGCAAGGGAGAAATTGATCTTTGTTATGTAAGGGTCACATGATATTGCAGTTATTGTTCTTTTCAAATGAGCTCAGATAGCTTTGGGGGGCAGATCTCTGATGCATGGAGTGGACTCCCAGATCCTTCTCTGGGAGGGACGCCTGTGGGCTTTGGAAGCCCTTAGAAAATTGGTAGAGTGGAGAAATAGTCAAATGTTACTGGGCAGTTGTGGGAGGCCCATGAGGTGGGGCAGGGAGGCAAACTCAGAGAAGAGAAAATCATTGAAAGAGTCCTGGAGGAAGGGACTTGAGCTGAAAAGACTATAGGCTTTGGAGTCATACTGTCTGGGTTTGAACCCTAGCTAGCTCCTCCCTTTCTGGCTGTATGATTCAGGCAAGTTACTTGTCCGTTCCATCTGTAAAACAGGCATGATTTTTATATATCTATTTTTAAAAGGTTATTACAAAGATTTTAAATAATGTAGTTAAATAAAGCCTAAATAGTAAATGTCAGTGAATAATGACTATTATTAAGGATCACCGACTTCAGTATAATGCAACAGAAAATACTTGTTCATACAAATACTGCATGGGATCACTTACACGTGGAATCTTTAAGAAAGTTGAATACATAGAGACAAAGAGTAGAGTGGTGGTTGCCAGGGGCTGGGGATGGAGAGGTTGGTAAAGGGTACAAACTTTCAGTTATAAGGATCTGATCTAAGGTATAACATGGTGACTATAGTTGATAATACTGTATTGTATAATTGAAATTAACTAAGAGAATAGTACTTAAGTGTTCTCACACATACTCACAAAAGGGTAAATATGTGAGGTGATGGATATATTAATTAATTCAATGCAGAGAATCCTTTCACGATGTGTATGTATATCAAATCATCATATTGTACGCTTTAAATATATTATAGTTTTATTTGTCAGTTATACCTCAACAAAGCTAAAAAAATTAGTGGTCATAGAGGAAATGCCGGGTCATAGACTGAAAGGGACTCTGAGCTCACCTAAATTAATGGATATGGAAGCTGAGGCCCCCAGAGGCTGGCCCAGAGTCAAACAGCTATTGGTGGCAGAATTGAGCTCCCAAAAAAGTCTTCAAAGGATAGAGTCATTTCTTCTCCGTCACACTTCTGAGACACTTCCCAGGACCGACACCTGGTTACAGGTGTCAGATTCCGTGACCCAGGGGCATATCCAGCCTTCAAACTGTGTGTTTGTGGAACAGTACGTGCAGATGCTCCAACAGTGGCAGAGGGTGGTACAGACTGGAAGCCAGGTTGGCACTGCCAGACTTAGGGACCTGTGGCTCAGAGCCAGAGAAGAGGCCATAGGGTCAGATCACCAAGTCTTTTTTAGAAGAGGGGGAGACCGTAGGGTTTTAGAAGACAGAGCAAGCAACTCGGCCAGCATTGTGTTTTAGAAAACTCATTCCAGCAGTACTGTGAGGACACCGTCTGGCCTGGCCTGCCCAGGACAACACCCATGCATGGATAACAGTTTATGAAGTACTTTTGTGTGTATGTGTTGGGGGTCGGCAAGGCTGTTCCACTGGAGTCTCTGATTCCTTGGTGCAGGTTCTCATTCTTCTCATTTGATCCTCACAACAGCCCTCAGAGGGAGGCAAAGAGGATATTATCACCCCCATCCTACAGATAAGGAAAACAGAGGGGCAGAGGTAAAGCAGCTTGTCTGAACTTGACTGGGCATGAAGCTGGGTGCTAATTCCAGTACTTTCTTTGTACATTGCACTGGATTATGTATGGTGTAACCATGTCAGTAGTAAAAGTCTTCTGCTCCAAATTAAATCAAAATACATTGAGGACAAGAGACACAGTAGATGCTTAAATACTTGTTATTTTTTTCTACTACAAACCACAAAGTTTAATAATGAATTTCTATTACCAATTTTAACAAATGTAGTTTCCCATAACAAATATTTATAGTTTCAAGGGTATAAGACAGGTGTACTTAGAAATATGAAAACAAACTTTTTAGTATCATAAGAAGTCTCTGAGTAAGCAACAGACACTGAGCTTTAAGATAAGAAGATAAGCTACAGAATGGGAGAAAATGTTTACAAGTCATATACCTGATAATGATTTAGTGTCCAGAATATATAAAGAACTCTTACAAGTCAACAACAAAAAGACGAAAATAAAACAAAACAACAAAAAACATAAACCAAAAAGCTAACTAAAAAATGAGCAAAGTACTTGAATAGACCTTTCTCCAAAGAAGATATACAGATGGCCAATAGTGCAGGAAAAGATGCTCAACATCATTAATCATTAAGGAAATGAATATCAGAATCACATGAGATACCACTTCACGCCCATTAAGGATGGTTTGACCCCTCCCACAATCATCCAAGACCTAGTTCTGATGGGGGAAATAGAAAACATAAAGAAAAAGGAGAGAAAGTACAGAAAATGAAAGCAGAAAAGAGAGGCAAAGTGATATAATAAATGAACATTGCACTCAGAATGAAGTTCAAGTCTAAACTCTGCCACTTGCTACACACATGATCTTGGCCACATCCTGGAACCTTTCTGAAACTTCAGTTTCCTCAGCTGTAAAGAGGTAGACCAGATGATCGTTGAGGTCCCTTCCATCCCTGGCATCTTACGATTCTACATGTAGGTAATAAACTTTCTTAAAGTCTCTCAGGCTCTTCTGAGAGTAAGAAAGAAGGAGGTCAGAGCATAAGCATGACTGGGAGGTATTATGGGATGAATTTTGAGTGGGAACTAGTAGGAGTAGCCAGTCCTTCTGGTTAAACGTTTTCCTGGGCTTTACTGAGTAAAGCCCAAAACCTGTACTTTCAAAATGGAGAAAGGGGAGACTTGGCTTCAAATATATTTCATTTGACTATGATGAAAGTGTTAAAATTGCACAAGTAGGAAGTTTATAGGGCACTTTACATTCTGCTCATTTTTGCACGAGTCAGAAGAGACTGAAATTCAGTATGTTCTCAAATTAGCTAAAGAAACCCCTTGTCAAAGAACCCTCAATACATCTGGTTATCATTATTAAAGCATTATGGGGTGTGTACGCTTTCCATAGGAAAAAAATGAATAATCCCTTCAAATATGTAATTTCATAGGTTTTAAAATGTGAAGGCAACCGTTAAGGGAGCTATCAAAGCGGTCTGGGGCACAGAGTGAGTTGTCAGGGGAAACATATAAGAGAGTTTTCAACAACTGAAGGTCCAACCATTTCTAATGCCAAGGCCCAGGATTTTATGAACACTTCTTGGAATTCTAAAGACTGTTGTTTTCATTGCATGGAGGGATCTGAACCAAAAAGATAAATTCTAAACCATCTGGACCATATTAGAATATCTGGGGCCTCAAAGGTATAGAGAGGGGCTCACCCAGATCTGCCTTCGAACATGACTGCCCTCCCAAAGCACAGCACAGCTGAGCTTCTGTTCCTGTAGCTGTGGCATTTTGTTCCAAGAGCACCGTGCCCTGTGCCATCCTCACCTCTTAGACATCAACCCAAACAAGAAAACATTTTCCCTTAAGCAAGGTGTAGTAGAAACAGTGAGGGCCTGGAGTCAGACAGACCTTGAGCCAGATGCAAGCTCCCAGCCCTCACGCTCGTGAGCTTTGTGACCTTGGGCCAGCACAGTGCGTGGTTCATAGAAGGCATTCAGTAAATCCCTCTTGACCTGAACTGTTGAACCATGCTGATTACTTACTTGATTTGATCATCAGTTTCCTTCTTATAAGATAGTTTTTAAGAGCACAGGCTTTAAAGGCAGAACAACTGAGATCTGATCCTTGCTTTACAAGAACTTTATCTCTCTATGCCTCAGTTTCTTCATCTGTCAAATGGAGATGATAGTATCTACATCATAAGCTGATTATGATGACCACAGGAGTCAAAAGTTCTTAAAACAGTGTCTGATACAGAGTAAGCACTATGTATGGATGCATTGTAAAAAGAGAATTCTGAAAATTTCTAACACATGATTAACACTCCGAAAATATTATGTATATAATATTTTCACTTTCTTTATTGATACTTTATTGACTTATTTTTATATATTTCCATACATGTTATAAGGCCCTGCCAAAGTCTTCAACATCCTCCAAAGGCCTCCATGAAAAAGAATAAAACTCCTTTCTACTGCTCAGTGCTTTGTAGCTTACCAAGTGACAGACTTTGGTGACAGACTCCCATTTGATCCTGACCCTAGCCCCTACCTGTAGGGATCCCACCTGGCTTGTTCTGGCTGATCCCCCAAAGAAATCTGGCCTTTGGCTGGAGAAACTCACTGCTGACTTTTCTCCCAGACACATCAAGCCCTAACAGAACATGGATTTGTCATCATTATTTCTGGCTACCTTGCAAAGTATAGGAGGTGATTCCACTGTTGCCATCCCTGACTTGGGGCTGGGATTGTTTTCTCACTGGCGGGAAAAAAACAACTTTGAAACTTACCATTTGGATGGGAATTTAAACGTCTCTTCAGTTTACTTGTGTTTTGTGAGGTGGTGAATAAACGGGGGAGAGAGTGAAGGGGAAATGTCCTTAAGGAATGCAACATAGCCATGACAATTTATGAAATTGTCAAAAATTTTTGAAGCAGGATACTCAGTGCTGGTGATCATGCGGTAAGACAGCTACTGATGTACTGCTAGTGGGATTGTAAGTTGCTCCAGCCTTTCAGAAGGTCATTTGGCAATATGCCTAAGGAGACTTAAAAATGTTTAGATCTCTCTAGAACATAAGGTTCTTGAAGGCAAGGGTTTTTGTCTGTCTTTAAATTTTTTGCTTATTACTGCATTACCAGTTTTGAATGTTGTCCAGCACCTAGCGGGTGCTCATTGAATATTTGTTGAATGAATGAATGAATGAAAAAGTCATCAATCTCTTAAGTCCAGTAGTTCAACCTAAAGAAAAATCAGAAATACAAAGTTTTAAGTGTGCTCATCACAGCATAATTTATAATAGTGAAAGTTTGGAAACAATTATAGAAAACGGGAATTATTAGATAATCAGTTGGAGTTGTTTTTCAATTTTTAAGTGATGTTTTAGGTTGAAGTTTTAGTATGTGGGAAAATGCTTGTCTTATAATTTTAAGAGGAAAAAACTTCATATATATGTATATATATATAAAATTTTATGTATAGCATAATCTCAACTTTGTTTAAACCAAGGGGGCTTTTTTAAGCACAGAAAAAATAAAGGAAGGAAATAGAGCAAAACAATGCAGTGGTTATCTCTGAGTGATGATATTAGGTGTGACTTTTATTTAATTTTTCTTAACTTTTCAGTGTACAATAAGCATATATTACTTTTAAACTTAAAAAAAAAAAAAAGATATGTTACAAAATCCCTATTGAGATTAGAGTCAGATGGAGACCAGGCTTGTGACCCAGCTCTGCAACCTGCTGGTTGTGTATTGATGTTCCAAAGACTTTATATGGTTCATGTGATATATGTAAAAGTGTTGTTTTACAAAATGCTAAGCATAAAACTAATGTATGAAATGATAGCTGTTGTTCTTACGACCGTTGTAGCAAAGTAGCATCTTTTGAGAAATATGTCCAGAGTGTGGTAATATCCTTTTGTGACCGGTGTTAAAATTCCCAGCAGGTTGGGAAAGGCATCGTCAGTTCCTACAGTGGGGGAGACACTGTCTGTTTTGTATATTATGGTGCCTGGCAATTAAGGTGCCGGCTGACTTCTACCACGTGAGTAAAGAAAGGTTGAGGGGGCTTCCCTGGTGGCACAGTGGTTGAGAGTCCACCTGCCGATGCAGGGGACACGGGTTCGTGCCCCGGTCTGGGAAGATCCCACATGCCGCGGAGCGGCTGGGCCCGTGAGCCGTGGCTGTTGAGCCTGCGCGTCCGGAGCCTGTGCTCCGCAGTGGGAGAGGCCACGGCAGTGAGAGGCCCGTGTACCGCAAAAAAAAAAAAAAAACAAAGGTTGAGGAATTGCTGACCTGCCATGTTAACTTGTCAGGGTAACAGTGACCTATACTCTTGTGTACACGAGTGAGTCATTTTCCTGGATGTGAGTCTAGCCCACCATCATCATCTCCATGCAGCTTCTTTGTTCTCTTTTCACACACAGTCACGCTGAATCCTCGTAATAACCGTGTGCAAAGGGGTCTGTATTATGCCAGGTTTATAGATGAGAAAGCTGAGGCCAATGGAAGGGTAAACAGGCTGCCCAAGGTCACAGACTTAGCCACCCATGGAACCAGGATTCAAATGCAGGTCTCTTTGGGTCATAAGTTCTGTACTCTTCCCCTTCCTGGATTTCCTTCCAGCGGAGTGACTAGAAAGTATATTCTCCAGATCATACTGAATTGGGGGGACTTCCTTGGACATTCCAGACAGCACTGCTCTAAGCTTCTCTGTTTTGTTGCTAGCCAGAAATGGAGAGAACCCGACATCTCCAAATCTGGAGAGGAACTGCATAAAATGCTCCTTTGTTACGGGTTTCAGTAGCAACCCTTAGATACATGGCTTATGTCAGATGTCGGGGCTCAGCTATAGCCACATCCAACAATTGTCTAGCAAAACCGTGTCGCCCCATCAGTCACAGTAAAATGCCCTGTGTTTGCCTGCTGAAGTCCACAGGTCTCCCACTTCTCTCTCCTTGGATGTAGTGAGGAAGTCGTCACAGTTGGGGAAGTGCTCCTTGACCTCTACCATAGCCTTTACCTCTTGAAGATGGAGTCCGTTTACGTTGTTCTTCCAAGTGGTATTTGTTCGACAAAGCTCAATAGTCATCCTGGTATAAGTGGAATATTCTCCCTCCTAATGCCTGAGAAACCAGGTCTGAGAGTATGCTGAGAGCTGGGTTATTGTGAGCTTTGTGATCCAATCGACTGGCTCTTTAGAGAAAAGCAGCAGTCCCCTGCGGGTAATAACCCAGTGCCATTCTTGCTTGAGTGACCAAATTCCCCGGACTCACCTGCCCACCCATTGTCACGGTGAGTCTAATAAAGGGATGGGCCAGTGAAGAAGCTGGACTGGCTGGAGAAATAAAAAGGAGGGAATGTGGTCCCAGGTCCTGCCCAGGTGGGTTCAGGCAGGCTTGGACCCTGGGTGAGATTTTGTTCACAGGAGGTGTATTAGTTTGCCGGAGCTGCCATAACAAAGTACCACAGACTGGATGCCTTAAACAACAGAAATTTATTTTCTCACAGTTCTGAAGAGTAGAAGTCCAAGGTCAAGGTGTCGGCAGATTTGATTTCTTCTGAGGTCTCTCTTCTTGGCTTGCATGGGGCCGTCTTCTCCCTGTGTCTGCATATGGACTCTCTCTTCTGAGTCTGTGTCCTAATTGCCTCTTCTTTAAGGACACCAGTCAGAGTGGATTAAGGTGCACCCAAACTACCCCATTTTAACTTAATTACCTCTTAAAAAACCCTAGCTCCAAATACAGCCATATTCTGAAGTACAGGGGTTAGGACTTCAACATATGAATTTTGGAGGACACAACATAACAGGGGGCCTGCAGAAAACTGGAATAGAACAACCAGAACTGAGCAATCACTTAGCACATTCCGAACCACAAGGGCTGATGTCAACAACTCTGATGCTGGAGTGGCTCACCACACCCCAGGAACAGAACGGCATCGCAAAGACTGTGAGGACCCCGGCCTCATGGATGCCCATGTGACGCTGAGTAACAGACATGGGGGCTGGCCCCAGTCTCCCAGGCCCAGGGAAGGTCTTCTACCTTTCCCCACATGGCTCCATACACTGGGAGGCTCCCGTCTTGTGTCCTCTCCTTCTGAAATGTACCTTGAAGCTATCCCTTCTCTTCCACTTCGTTTCCTCCGCTCTGCTTGGTATAGAGCAACTTCCTTCTTCACATGGACCACGGCCACAGCCTATCACTGCCTCGAGCCTCCAGCCTCTGCCCCTCGCCATCCGTCCACTCACCTGCCAGAGGGCTCTTCACTGTGCAAGTTGGGTCAGTACTTGTGGGCTTGCCTTCCCCATCGCCTACAGGATCATTAGCATTCCTTAACAGGACACGTGAGACCATGCTTGAAAGCCCCCAGTGGCTTCTCACCGCCCACAGAGTAATACAATTAGCAAAGCTTGCGAACACCACTTCAGTCTGGTCAACTCTATCCTTCCAGCCTGACTGCCCCTCAGTCCCACCCCCCATATGGTCCAGCACCCCACATCTGCTCCACTTCCCTCAGGTGCTCCGTGCCTGCCCTGCTTCCATCTCCTGCCTCCAGGCTTGAAGAACTGTCCAAAGTCAAGGTCTAATTCAGATGTTGCTTTTCAGTGACGCCTTCCCCACTGCTCCCACAGCCCTCAAGGAGCATTGTTCTCTCCCCGCTCTGTAATCCCTTAGCACTTGATACATTTCTGTGTCTGTGCTTGTCATCTTGAATTGTTTCATTTTCTTTACTTTGTCTCCATTATTAGGATGGGAGCTCCTTAACAAGAGGACTTTCTCGTATCCATCCCTATATCCCCACAGCCCCGCACATAGTAGGTGCTCTATAGACCCTTGCTAGTGAGTAAATAGACGAAGTTGTAGGGTGTGTGTCGGGGGGTGTCTCTCTATGACCTTATGATGGTTCGGGCTTGTCAGGTTCTCTGATGACGTCCTTTTCAAACTTGAGTGACGAGCTCTTCCAAGACAGTGTCCATGACCGTCCCATCTGCAGCAGCACTTCTGTTCTCTGGGGGCTGGGCTCCCTCCCCATTTGGGACAGTCAGCAGAAGTGCTATGAAGTGCAGTGTAAGTTATGTTAAAATTAGGTGTGAGAAAATGGAGCTGGAGATAGAGGCTGCAAACACCACTCACCTCAAGAGCCCCATCACTGCGATGTGATGTGTAAGGAGAACCAGGACGTGTGGGGACCAGGCGGCAGCAGCTTAACTGTTGGAACTCTGGCCCAAGTAGAACACAGTGTGAGTACTTGGCAAGTGAATGCCCTCATCCGTGTCATTCCTCCTGCCTTCCAAGAATAAGATGCAGGAGAATGTTCTACCAGTGGTCAGAAGCAGAAGAGATACAAGTACTTGCCTTGTCACGGAAAAGAGCAAAGCCGGAAGAGATGTAAGGGAGAAAAATTGAGCCCAGTGTTCTTTTCTAACAATTTTCTTAGCCACAGAACCTTTTATTCACACAAAATCTCAAATAAGGAAGCTCAATGAATATCATAAAAGCTGAGTTAAGCTGCATTGGAGAAGCAAGACAGACACCTATTCTCACGACACTCCCCACTCAGCACCTCTGTGGAACCTCTGAGGACCCACTAGGGTCTTCAAAGTCCAGACTGGCATCTCCTAATCTAGTTGTCCAACCTCGGAGACTAATATTTATGCATTCATCCATTCGCGTGCTCTCTCTCTCTCTCCCCTTTCTCTCTTTCTCCAGACATTTATTCAGCTCCTACTACAAGCCAAGCACTGAGGTAAAAATAAGTAGGGCACAGTACCTGCCATAAGGAAACCTAGGTATCTAAATGGGGAGACAGACTTGTAGACAAACACTTGCAGCAAATTGACAAATATTTTTAGAGCTCCAGGACGGTGCAGGGGACAGCGAGGTTACCAAGAAAGGAGAGAGCAATTGATCTCCAGTCAGTGCCCAAAATAAGGTTGCCTGAATTACCAAGCCAGTGAGATTTATTCCCTACCCCAGCTGCCGCTAAAGGAATAAAAGAGGAAGCTTTTCTGTTAAGAGCCTGTGCACCGCCCGGGGCCGGCCAGCTCAGCACCAGCAGTGCAGAGAGCACAAGGCAGGCGCTGGGAGGGGAGGGAGGGCAGGAAGAGGAAATCTCTCTCCAGCCTCAGGACCTGCAGCTGCTGCTTCACAATGAGCAGGGCCAGTGCTTGGGCCCTGGTTCTTTTGTCCCAGGCCACTGGGGAGTTAGGAAAGCCATTGTGCCCAGAGATCTTTAAATAACATTGTCACTCACGAGTAAACCTTAGGGAAGCCCAGGCTTTCTTTCACCAGAAATGAATTGAGCCCATGAGTAGAGGAAAGGGCCCTGCCCTCCCCTTCATATTTTAGTGCCTGGACAGGCTGTGGAGAGGGCCAGGCCTTCACACTCAGAGCTGCCATTTTTGCCTGCACGCAGCCCAGAGTCCCAGGACGATGCTCACCCTGGAGCTTGATGTGTTCGCACTTTCTGTTCTGCTGAGCCACAGGTTTTGAGGATGAGCTATGTGACTTCATGCGGTCATTTTCTGCTGGTCTCCTTTGATTTAGGAGCCTGGAGAGGACATGAACTTAGTCACCTTGGGTTTCCTCGGCAACCCATCTATGTTTATGTGGGACTGAGATAGTACCTACTTATAGTGGGAGCCCCTGAAAATTTCGGAAATAGATAATTAGTATATACTAGCAGACAGCACTTGTTGTATTATTTTGAGAGAAGTGAAGAAAGGGAGGGAGTTACGTAATGTGTATGAAGGGTGCCTTCTGAGCCAGGCACCGAGCGGCGTGCCAGGCTCCCTAGATTATCATACTAGCAATTATTGAGATATTATTTATGCAATGTTTCTCTCTCTCCCTGTGATCTGCAAGCTCCAGGAGGGCAAGGACTGTGCCCCTCTTGTGCACTGCTACAGTCCAGCTCCTAGCACAGTGCCTGGAACACAGTAGGGCACGCAATACATAGGTTGAACGAACACACGAATGATCTTATATGATCTTCTGATGATCTTGTGGAATTGGTATTATTAACCCCTTTTACAGATTAATAAATTGAGAGTCTAAGAAGTTGAGTAACTTGCTTAAGGTCACACAGTCATTATCTCTGAGAGTATTAACCCAGGGCTTTCAAACTGAGCCCTTGTCTATACTTGAACCTGAAAGTACTCACTTATTTTTTTTTTTTTTGCTTAGGAAAACAGAAAAGAGAAGGAATCCTTTTTTCCAGTGCTCTAGGAATGACTCTTGTTCTGCCTTCTTTCTAGAAGAGAGACAGGTTACTCTCTCATAATTATAATTTTATGTCTTACCAGGTGTTCCTCTAAATGCATGAGGAAGACACTTGCTAACACAAATGGTGAATGGTGGCCTTTTCCACTGCCTTTCTTTTGGGGTATGATTCTGACTGTAACAATGAAAACATTTGTGGACTGGAGTAGTCATGAAAGGCTTTATTCCAGGGCTAAGACTTGAGTTAGTTCTCAGGGATGAGTAGGAGGGTTGAGGCTGGACTCCCCATGAACCGTATGAGCCAAAGCATGGAGGGGGCAATGAGGAGAGCCAAGAGACCCACTTGTCTGGAACAGACGTAACCAGGGATCATGCCTTGTCCCCACTTAAAAGCCTGCAGGAGCTCCCTAAGTCACAGGGCCCTCAGCTGGACCCCAAAGCCCTCCATGACCTGGGCCTGCCTGCCCTGTGCCTGCCCACGTCTCTGGCCTGATCTCCACCGCTGCTCTGCCCAGCAGCCCCACTGAGGCAAGCTGCACTGGCCCTGTGCAGCACACCTCCCAGGCCTCTGCATCACTGCGCACGCTGATTCTCTTACCTGGAGTACCTCCCCTCCCCTTGCCCGTCGGCGGAACTTCTACGTGATCTCAGCTAGACATGACCTCCTTTGCAAAGCCCTCCTGTCTACCTCCTTTGTAACGCCAAGCGATCAGCCCCCTTCTCCTCACATTCCCAGCTGCTCCTTTATTTGCGTCTCTTTCTCTGTCAAACTGTCATGTCCGTACATCCTTGCCCCGACCCAGCTTTCCATTCTCCACCCCATACCCTTCCACCTGGATTTCAGGAATAATGACCTTCTCTTACATCTTCTGTCCCTTCCAGGACGTTATCTCCACCTCCATCTATTAACTTAAACCTACCCCCAACCTGAGTTGACTGTTTCTCCCAAACCCTTCCCATGCTACTTTCACACTCCTCAACCTTCCAAGTCAGGACAAAGGTGGATAGCCTTTTATTCCTCAAGAATAGAAACTTTTAGAACTGCCCTTTCCCATGCTCTTATTTAAACAAATAACTTCCACAGCAGCAAAAACCGCTTCTCTGTGCCTTTTCTAAGAGTTGCGCTACTCAGAGAGCAACTGACCTTTTCTCCTTTTCATCACTGTCGTTTACCACCTTCCGTTCATTGAGGACCTTGGCACCAGCTTACAGACTTTCTCCACCCCAATCCTGCCGTCATCTTGGATGACTTCAGCATCAAAAGGCTGGTTCAGGGCTTCCCTGGTGGCACAGTGGTTGAGAGTCCGCCTGCCGATGCAGGGGACACGGGTTCGTGCCCCAGTCTGGGAAGATCCCACATGCCGCGGAGCGGCTGGGCCCATGAGCTGTGGCCGCTGAGCCTGCGCGTCCGGAGCCTGTGCTCCACAACGGGAGAGGCCACAGCAGTGAGAGGCCTGCGTACAAAAAAAAAAAAAAAAAAAGGCCGGTTCCTCCAAAACCCAGGCCTCTCCCAACTGGAATAACTGCCCTCTGCATTTCCCCTCAGCCATTCCCACAGTCACACCCTAGACCTTGGCATCATGTGAAATTCCTCTCTGTGAATCACCAAAATCATAGAAATCAGTGATTCTAACAACACTCTCTGACCAGAGATGCTGCCTGGTCAGCCACGCCCTCTGAACTCACCACAGTCTCCAGGCCACTCAGCCCTCTGCCTATGCCGGTCATCGCTCTTGCCCACGGACCTAGTCCAGTCCTGCTTCAAGTCCATGGTCCATCATTCCTGCTCTTCCTGACAGTACCCTCTACTTTTTGCCTCTATATCTTTTCATTGAACTCTTTTGAGAAAAATCACAACCCTCGATAACACAGCATGGCGTGGAGAAAGCAAAGAATTCAGTTTTGCTTCCTCCATGCCATGCTAGAAGAAAACACGCAGCAGGAAAAAGTGTACAACTCTGTATTTATTGTCACCCCCTTTTCAGTGCTCAGAAGTCTCCTGTTTCTCTGACCACCTTGCTCTCACCCTCTCACAACTTTTCTTTCAAAACTTCCCTACTCCGAAATCCCCAATCCTCACTCCCGGCAGATAATTTCCCCATTGAGCCTGTAAGCACACAGCACCTTCACTTGTGCATCCCTCCTTCCCTTCTGCTACAGCTGCTGAGGTGGCCTCCTCTGTCTATGGCCAGTCCTCGCCGGCCAGGCTGTGGCTCCCATTCTCTCCCTTCTTGAGGAATCCACCCCATCAGCACCTAAACATGCTCACGTCTCTCCACCATAAACCACTCTTCATTAGTAGCTGACCTTCTTGTAAGAATTGTGTGCATTTGCTGATTCCCTTTCCTACCGTCCTGCTCTCTCTTCAAACCACAGAAGTCCAACTGCAGCCAACCTTCCCTGGCTTACAGGGAACCTCCACTTGGCTAAATCCAGCAGACAGTTTTCAGTCCTCGTATTACTTGACCTCTCAGAGAAATTCAGCAGAGTTGACCACTCCTGCCTTCCTGAAACACTGTTCTCTTGGGCCATCTTGTGACAACCCATCTTCTGGTTCCCCTTCTACCTTTCAGCTGCTTCTTCTCAGTCTGCTCCCCTGGCTTATCCTCCTTTATCCAGCCTTCAAATGCTGGAGTTTTTCAAAGCTTAGACCTAGGATTCTTTCTCACTCTGAACTCTCTCCATAGAGGAATATATCCCCGCTGTGGTTTCTGATACCACCGATTTGCTAAAAATTTTCAAATTCGTTCTCTAGCCCTACCCAAATTTCCAGATACCCAGCTGACTGCCTGACATTTCTAGATGGATGTTTCAAAGGTTGTCAAACTCATCGTGTACCAAGTTCAATTTGAGATGCGTTCCTTTCCTTCCAGCCCCTCCTCCACTGCAAAATCCTCATTGCTTAGCGTCCCATCTCCCAGCCACCACAGTCATCCACCCGGTTACCATGGCAGTGATATCGCCCCAATTCGCTTTGCTGTAGCCATAGTGATCTTCCCCCGACACACACACACACACACACACACACACACACACACACACACACACACACACACATAGCAAATTATGTCTCTTCTGTTTAAAACCTTTCTATCCTTGAGGCTGAAAACCCAAGTCCTTAGCAAAGTTGCCCACACACTGTACCATCTTGGTCCTGCCTCCCCTTTCTGAACGTTGAACATGCTGTTTCTTCTCCATTTAGGATGTTTCTCTGCTCAACTCTATCCTGGCACTTGGCCTAATTAACTCTTTGTCTTTCATATCACATCTCAAAGGTTGCTTCCTTAGGGAAGGCTCTCCTAGTCACCCTTCCCCCAAAGGAAACTACATCAGGGCTCCCAGTTCCTTCCATGCTTTCATAGCATCCTCTGCATCTGCTCGGTAGTATTTCTTATCATGAAATAATTACGTGGTAATTATTTATTGACTACTTGTCTTCCCTATGGGGATGGGAACTTCTCTTTCACACAGCTGCATCCCCATGCCTAGCACATTTCCTTGCACAAAGTAGCTACTTAACAAATTTTTGCCAAATGAATGGCACCCCCTTGTTTTGTTCCTTTGAATGAATGATGAATCACTTTGTCTTGTGTCATCTGTGTTAATTTTCCCTACTGCTTTGCCATCTCTCCCCTGCGCCTAGAATTATGTACGTCACACAGTACCTGCTAGTTGAATGAGTGAATGGGTGAATGAGTAAGAAGGGTGGACCAGGTGGTGGACAGCTCAGCAGAGGCAGCAGTGAGAAAAGCTTCCTAAGGTCCTTATCTGCAAGCCTCAGGTTATCTGGTTTGCATTAACTTTCATCCATAAAAATGCTTCAGAGATTTGTTCCCTATAAAAGCCAGTCACTGGTTTTGATTTCTCACCAATGTTTAATGATCTTGATTTCTCACCAACGTGTAACTACCCAGAATGCCCAGATACTTAACTTGAAGCTTCTGTTCTCTCTCTCTTCTTTTCTTTCTTTTTTTTCTTACTAGGGAAAATAACGGAGAAATCCCTTTGATTCAGACCCAGTGGAAAGAACTCGGCTCCTGTCTTGTGCATAGGTGTGGCAGCCGATTTTCTCTCTGTTATGAACTTACCCAGTGTCAGGACTCCCATCAGGGTTTTCCACTAGGGACAAAGAGAGACCTTGCTAGACAACAGTGTGTGATGATTAGTGCCATCGTTGTGCTTTGGCCGTATGCAGTCTTCGTATTTTCAGGCAATAGCATTAACAGATAATTATATTAAAGAGAAGCATTTTCCTTCTTGTCATTGCTGCACATCCCGAAAGATAAATCTTTACTAATAAGTCAGCCTCCACCTGCCTCAGCCCCACCTCCTTCAGAAATTCTCATGATTGCGTTTCTACTGAGATATTTCCCCAGGACAATGTACTCACCTATACTCCTGAATTCGTGTGCGGTGGATTAGAATTTGGGTAAAACTTTTGTCTCCTCTTCTGGGGCAGTTCCTCATTATCACCGGGGGTGCAGGTGAAAAGCCCCGACTCTGCAGGAATCAGCATTCACAGGTACAGGCCTAGGACTTGAATTTTAAACCAGCAACCCAGGTGCTCCCCAGGTACACTGAATTTTGAGAATTGTAAGTTTAGGTCAATAACCTTTCATCCTTCTGTGCACTAGAGTGATTAGTGGACAGGCATAGAAGAGCATGCTCAGCAGAGGCACCAGCACGTGGACACACACACAGGCACGAAAATGCCCACTTCCTCTGGGAATGGTAAAGGAGTTCGCTATGTTGAGGGCTTCTCATGGAGGTTGGCAGGAGATGAAGCCAAGAATGATGCACAGCTTACGAAAAGCGCTGCAGGCTTTGATAAAGATTTTTTATTGAAGTATAGTTGATTTACAATATTTCAGGCGTACAGCAAAGTGATTCAGTTCACACACACACACACACACACACACACAACACACATATATTCTTGCTCAGATTCTTTTCCCTTATAGGTTATTTTCTTTTATATATAAATTTATTTATTTTATTTATTTATTTATTTTTGGCTGTGTTGGGTCTTTGTTGCTGCAAGTGGGCTTTCTCTAGTTGTGGCGAGTGGGAGCTACTCTTTGTTGCAGTGCGCGGGCTTCTCGTCGCGGTGGCTTCCCTAATTGCGGAGCACGGGCTCTAGGCGCACGGGCTTAGTTGCTCCACAGCATGTGGGATCTTCCCGGACCAGGGCCCGAATCCGCATTGGCAGGCGGATTCTTAACCACTGCGTCACCAGGGAAGTCCCTCCCTTATAGGTTATTAAGATACATTGAATATAGTTCCCTATGCTATGCAGTAGGTTCTTGTTGTTTATCTATTTTATATATAGTATTGTGTTACCTGTTAATCCCAGATTCCTAATTTATCCTACCCCCCTTTCCCTTTTGGTAACCAAAAGTTTGTTTTCTATGTCTGTGAGTCTATTTATGTTTTTTAAATAAGTTCACATCATTTTTTTAGATTCCACATATAAGTCATATATATTTGTCTTTGTTTTACTTACATCACTTAGTATTGAATATGATAATCTCTAGGTCAGATAAAGATGTTTTAAGTTAGAGAGTGAAATTATCAAATTTGGTTTTTGGAAAATGTCAGTCTGGCAAGTTCTGAAAGGTGTATTCCAGGGGTGGGACGATGAGAGCGAGGAATGGGGGGCGTTCAGACTGGAGGCCAGGGCTTGCAGAGCCATTCGTTTATGAGCAGACCGGGGATGATGTCGATCTTAAAAAAAGGAGGATGAGAATGAGGAAGGTGGATAAAAGAGGAATCTCAAACTCTGTCTCAAACTATTCAGGAGATAGAAAATCACCTAGATTTGGTAATGACTGCAGATTTGGACTGAGTTGTGAGGAATCCAGGATGATTCAAATTTCTAATGAGCTACCGTGTGATACCATTGCTGAGTAGAGAGTGTGGGAGGGAGGTTTGGCCTGGAAGATGAGTTTGATTTGCAACATGTGGTGTTTGACAGGCCTATGAGACATGTAGGTCGGGATGCCCAGGAAGCAGATGGATGTCTGTGTCTGGAATTGAAATGATTCTGGAGACATAATACAAAGCATTGCTTTTGCCAACAAATTATCACCCAACCTGCTTTGTTTGAAATAACGATAGCTGACATTTACTTAGTGAGGCCTTACTAAGCATCAGATACTCTGCTACATGTGACACACATTATGAAGTACATACTGTTATCAGCCCGGTTTTACAGAGGAGGAACCTGAAACCTGAAAAGTTAGGTAACGTACCCAGGTGCATCTAGTAAGGGTCAGAGTTGGCATTCAGTCTTTTGCAGTCAGACTCCATCACTCGTAATCATTATCCTGTGCTACCGTGTTTCTCAAAACGTTTAAACCACAACCTTCAGTTAAAAATACACTTTACAGGGGCTTCACTGGTGGCGCAGTGGTTGAGAGTCCGCCTGCCTGAGTCAGGGGGCGCGGGTTCGTGACCCGGTCCGGGGAGATCTCACATGCCGCAGAGCGGCTGGGCCCGTGAGCCATAGCTGCTGAGCCCGTGCTCCGCAACGGGAGAGGCCACAGCAGTGAGAGGCCCGCGTACCACACACACACAAAAAAAATACACTTTACATCACAAGCCAGTACACAATATACACGCACACATACATGCACACACATACACTTGAAATTAAGCAAAAGTTTAGCAAAACGATACTTGTCCATGCCAAATGTGATACAACCTGGTATTTTCTGCTCAAGTCTACATCATTTTTTAAATATTGGTTGCTCCCTGTTAAATTGATTTCACAGTCAGAGCTGGTTTGATAGACTCAGCCGTATTTATTTCTCCTGGGGTGAATATTTCTCTTCTGTTCCCAGCCTTGTCGTTCTCCCATCTTTGGGGAAAGAACACTAAATGTTGCTGAATGCTTTTCCCCTTTCCCTCTAGAGAAGGTGTTAAAGGTAATAGGCTGGGGTCTAGTGGGATAAGGCGAGCCAAGAAAGTCTCACTTTAGTAGACTGATCAAACTGTCTTTAACGTGGCTGACAAACGTTATTGCAAAATGTTCAAATCACAACAAAGGATGCAAAACGATGTGTGCAAAATAGTGATTACAAATATGGACTTTAGTGGCACACAGACCTGAGTCTGTGTTCCAGCTCCACAACTTATTAACTATATAACCTTGGGCAGATATTATACTTCATATGGATATTGTAGAAGGCTAAAATTCAAATTGGTTCATTCAATATCTACACAGCCTGTCCTTTAGTAGGCACTAAAAAATGGTACTAAAATCTTTATTAATTTAATAGAAGCTATAAGATATAAACCAGCCTACAAACTGAATATTCATCTGTAAAAGCAAATTAAATTTCCAGACTATTCAACAGTGACCCAATCAGTCATTCAGTGGTGTATTTAGTCAATCAGAATAAATTTAGAATAAGCTGTTCCTTTGTCCTTTAAAGAAGACTTTAAATATTGACTGTACTTATCACAGGATAGAGGTTTTACAAGAGCTTGGTAGCTAATGGCACTAAATATAGCCTTGGGCATAGAGCTGTTTATTTTGAGACATTTGGAGGAGAGGTCACCCTGCAGTTCTCTTTGAATGTCAACCTCGCTTCCTTCAGAGGACACAACGTCACTCTAGAATAGCCGAGCCACGACTGTAGGAATTCCAGTGACCTTTTAGGAAATCACCAATAGAAAAGAATGATTTGATTAACTAAGTACCTGTGGACCCTAAGCACAGAGGTCCCAGAGCCGATCATGTTTCTGAGCTGAGAAATTTTTAAAGAGATTCTCAGATTCATTAAGTGCAAGGATTAGACTCTATCTCAGGAGGAAATAATGAAACCATTTAATGTTGATGATGTAAACTAAGCACTGGTAAGAAGAAAAACTCACATGGTTTGAGGTTCTACATTTCTCCTTTCCCTTTCTTTTAATATAAATCTAATTTAAAAATGGAAATACAGGGCTTCCCTGGTGGCGCAGTGGTTGAGAGTCCGCCTGCTGATGCAGGGGACACGGGTTCGTGCCCCGGTCTGGGAAGATCCCACATGCCGCGGAGCGGCTGGGCCCGTGAGCCATGGCTGCTGAGCCTGCGCGTCCAGAGCCTGTGCTCCGCAATGGGAGAGACCACAACAGTGAGAGGCCCGCATACCGAAAAAAAAAAAAAAAAAAATAAATAAATAAAAAATAAAAATGGAAATACAGTTCAGAAAGCATTCCCAGTACTTCAGCTTTTAACTTTCAGCCCCGCCTCCTGCTGTCACCACAGAGAAGGAGACTGGTTACCCTGATCCCCTGTATGCACATCGGTCATCTGTCTCCTGGGCAGAATGACCTCCTCTCTGGTTCACCTGATGGGGGAGCGGAGTTGAGGCCAAGGCCCAGGAGGAGGAGGATTTGATTATAACATCAGGGCTGGAACAGGTTAACAACAATTTGCTGGACAGTTGCCCTGTAAGATGAACTTGTCCTTGGTCGGCCTCACGTCCAGCGCTGGCACCCCTACCCGCTTGACGGCACGCACCAGGCATGCACGCACAATGCCTGTTCAGTGTCTGTTTGCTTTATTCTTCCTGGTCGTAGTTCACTTTTTGACCCAGTCCTCCCAGGCTGGACTCGTCAAGGAGCCATCTAGCTGTTGGAGGAAGGAAGCGGTACTCCCCTGTCCTCAGCGGCTCCCCTGCCCATCACCTTCCTGTCCCATTACCCTGTGGAGGTCCAGCTGAGTTAGAGGGCCTTCAGGGTGCCAAGAACAATATTATTTAAGTTTTAAATCATAGCCTCTTGGGAAGAGAGGGTCTGAAGCATTCAAACCGCCACGGGGAATTTTGCCAACAGAATGATTCATAAGCCTTCCAACTAGCCACCTCTGTTCCCTTGTTCACTTAGGACAAAATCCTAGAGTCACCAAGCATTTCAGGAGCAGACTCCTCCATTTCTCTTCCACGTTGGCCCTTATCCAACAACTTTGTGTAAACTAGTCTTCCAATGGCAAAACAATTGAAAGAGCCATTATTGTCACATGCTTTTGACTGGCTTGTACTGGCCACACGCCCTCAGCATGACATTGACCCACCTGGGCCTCAACTGCCTCTTCTATAAATGGGGATAATAACACCTGCCCTGTTTGGGGTCAAATGACGTAAACCACATGAGACCATTTTAGAAACAATAAAGCGTAAAAATATGCAAGACGTACTCGGCAGAGGGGCACATGATTCATTAGACATCGTCCCTGCCCGCAAAAGTCTTATTGTCTTGCAGGGAAAACAGACAAGAAAGGAAATAAATACCATAAAGTGCAGTTGCTAACCTGCTTAGTCACAGCCTTTGAAAACTCTTTTTGCCACGTCTTTGAATTTACAAAGAGATGCCAGCATCTCAATGTTCTTATCCGACTGGCACAACCACCCAGTGAATGCAGCAAACTCAGAGAGGTGCAGCCACTTTCTCCAGAATCACACAGCCAGAAAGTAGAGGGACTGAATGTAGAGCTTTTTTCTTATGGTTCCCTTCCCCCATACGGGCTGTGTGAGGGCAGCACCTCTGCATCCTGCTGGTTATCCGATGGAAGGAAAATGGAAGCGTAATCCCACTAGAACAAGAACTGTGCACATCATAGGTGGAACGGTTACAGGCAGCCTCCATACATTTGCAGCACCAAAGCCCAGTCTCTGAACCCAAAACTTGTTTCGGGTTGGTTCTGGGCAGTAAGGAGTAGCGTATCGTCCACTCTCCTTTCGGGAATTTACACTGTGTTTCTGGATCTGTAATTTTGCACCTGATCACAGAAGTATGTCTGGGAGGAAGGCCATTCTCAGGGCTGTGTCTGCTAAGACTTCCCAATGCCTGTGTTTCTAAGACCCCCATATATCCATCCCGGACGTGTGCTCAGGGGCCCTCATAAACCTGGGGTTCAGTCAGAGAACAGCAGCCTCAGTAATCCCACTTCCTATCTCCAACTGGAGTCCACGTCACCCTAACTCATAAAAGTCCCAAACATTGAGTCCTGAATTACTAGGCAGAAGGAGGAGGAAATGCCTTCCGGTCCCCTAACAGCTGATCAGCTTCCACTGTACAGTTTCGGAGCTGACTGCCCCCAGCTCTGTCCCGGCAGCGGCTCCTCTCTGCTGTTGCCGTTGACTGAGGGAAGAAGCTGGCCAGCTGTGGCATAAGCAGTCAGCTCAGAGCATGACGTAACGGTGCTGGAACAGAAACCTTTACTGGTACACGTGTGCCTGCTAATCCTTCCTTCCAGTAACGACGCTGCTCTGAGGAAACATGGCTACGTGTATGTCATGGGCCAAGTACATAATCGCAGATGTACAAACACTCCTGTTTGCAGATAGGCTGACCAGTCTGGTGCTAATACAGAGGAGCACTTAGCAGTGGCTGAACCATTAAGGTAACTGGCTCCATTTGCAGAAGCAGAATTATTCTATCTCCAGTCAAATCAAAGCCAACTCAGTCGACAACCTGTTTAATCTGTCCAGTCTCAGGAGCAGCTGATTAGCACAGAGGAACGAGTGTGAACTTTGGAAGCGTATGGATCTGGGTTCTACTCCTGGTTTTTCCATCGACCTACTGTGTGACCTTGGGCAAGTTACCCCTCTGGCCTCAGTTTCCTAGTCCATAAAATGGGGATAATAATCCTCAGATTGTTACCTCAGGGTTGCCGTGAGGGTTAAATGAGATGACCAGTATGAAGTGCCTGTCTCAGTGCCTGACCCAACCCAGCGGATGCTCAGTGAAAGCTAACAGTTGCTCTTGTTATTGGTGACGATATTTTTGTGCTCCATCCTGTTGTTAGCTGCTTCAGAGTGTCTGCTTCCCATTACCTCAAGTTTATTATCTGGTCATTAGTGAACGGTCAAGAAATCAAACAGGAAATGCCCTTCATGTGCTAAACTGTATGACAATGACTCTTAGAGAAGATGGAGAGCTGCGTGAGATGGGGCATCAGGGAAGGCCTCCTGGAGGGGCAGCCT
Source organism: Neophocaena asiaeorientalis asiaeorientalis (assembly GCF_003031525.2). Taxonomy (NCBI): domain Eukaryota; kingdom Metazoa; phylum Chordata; class Mammalia; order Artiodactyla; family Phocoenidae; genus Neophocaena; species Neophocaena asiaeorientalis. The sequence continues at coordinate 1,449,265 of NW_020175049.1, forward strand.
CTACTGGGGATTGGAAGATGGATGGATGGAGGAAGCAGTCAGAGCAAGGAGGACAGGGATCCTGACGTGAGTCAGGGCATGGCAGCCAGAGTGAGTGTGCCTGTTGGGTGGGGTGGAGGACGGAGCAAGTGCATGGAGCCTTGCCTGGGCCATCAGACAAGTGGTTACGCTGGATGTGGCGACGGCACTTCAGCCCCTGTTCCTCCAGCCCCCTTCTGCAGGATGAGCCCCTGACCACCCTTCAGGGCTTATCTCATGCATCGCTAATGAGCTCTCTTGTGTCACCCTGCCCCATGAACAAATAGTAATGGTAATAAGGAGAACAGTTGGCGTTCACTGAGCGCTTCCTGTGTGCCAGCACCCGTGCTGAGCATTTCACTCACGTTATTTCATTTAATCCCACAGACATGAAACAGGCAGCTTTCCATTTCATAGGTTGGAGAAGTGGCCTGCCTGAGGCAGAGGCTCAGGATCACCAGTACATGTTAATCCACGTGTCTTTGCCAGAAGACTCAGGAGCACAGTCACTGGCTCCTGTTCCTTTCAGGACTCCCTAGTGCCTAACAGGGTACACCTAGCACAAAGTAGGAACTCATAAATGTTTGAAGAGTGAATGAGAAGAGATTGTCAAGCGTACAGCAAGGCTCTGGATCCAGAGGCAATAGGCAGATCACCAAGAGGGGCTTGGGAGACCTCAGGTTGGGAAACGTCAGGGTTTTTTTGTTTGTTTTTTGGTTTTTTTGCGGTACGCGGGCCTCTCACTGTTGTGGCCCCTCCCGTTGTGGAGCACAGGCTCCGGATGCACAGGCTCAGCGGCCATGGCTCACGGGCCCAGCCGCTCTGCGGCATGTGGGATCTTCCCGGACCGGGGCACGAACCCATGTCCCCTGCATAGGCAGGCGGACTCTCAACCACTGCGCCACCAGGGAAGCCGGGAAAGGTCAGTTTTTGAGAAGCACTGGGAAGCCTGGGTCTCTGGACAGCAGGAGGCTGATGGGCTCGCTGCCTTTGACCCGTGCCATTTGATGGTGGGATCTATTCAAATATCTTCTCTCTGATGCCAGTAAGTTTTGTCCGGGGTTGAGCCCATGGGTGGAATTTACTGGCTGAGCCAGGGATGCTCATTCAGTAAAGATGATAAAATAGGTTGATGGTTAAAAGATTAACACTGGTACAGCGTAGGCACTGACCAATCAAAACAGTCGCAGGCCTTTAGTGCTGCAGCAGGATCTGGAAGCCACCTGCTTTGCTAAACATTAACCCATTGGTTGCTGGATCTTGGGGAGGTTCCAAAGGTTCCCTGGGAGAAGCCAGAGCAGGTTGGGAGGGGCACCTGACTGGGGGGAGTAGTCAGAGCAGTGGCTCTGTAGCGATTCAGATATTTCAAAAGAGTCATAACTAGTAGGTCCTTACTGGTGTGTCCTGGCTGAACACCACAAGCTTGCTCTCTGCTAAGAAAGTCAGCCATTTTTTAAAAGCCATTTGTCCTATTTTGAGGACTTTGTTAAAACTAGATAATATGACCCCAAACTCTATTTAACTAGGCATACAGAAACTGTAGATTCTCAATGTAGTAAGAATGAATAAGGCCCCCCACTGTCAACTCCTCCAAGTTGTACAAACCCTACTCTTACCTTAGGACTTCTGGTATACCTTATGGGAATTGTGACTTTTTGACATACAGACCAAGAGCCTGAGTGCCAATTAGTAAAGGTTATTTCTTTCGTAGAGAAATGTAAGTTCTAATACTTTTCCCTTACACCCTAGTGAATTGTCTTGTGCCTATCCTATTTTGGAAGCCATGGTAAAGCTAAAGTGCCTGCATTTCTGCTTTGCAAACTTGTAAATCTGAAGTTGCCTTAACATTAGCTTCAGGAAGAAAAGAAGCTTCTAGAAGTATTTTTTTTAATCCCTGAAATTACCAGTTGCTAAACAGTCATACTTTTTCCTGAAATACAAAAGAAGTTGGTGGCAGTCAGACAAGAGAAACACTTAGTTCTTGTAGAAAGAAGCAGACTCTTATTAAAAGCCACAGTGGTCATTAACAAAGATGATGTCATAATTAAATGCCGGGCCTGCCTGGGATCCTACAGCCAAGGAGAGACAAACCCAGTCTTTACTAAGCCAGTGAAGACTCACCTGCTTGATGGTGTTTAGTAAGAGTGCCCAGTCTCCAGGGCAAGCTGTTTCCTGCAAAAGGATCAAGGACCTAGGTATCATACCATGCTTGCAAAGCTGGTAGCCAGCGCAGGGAATTTATGAACTGGTGACTTTGAGCTTTGATGAAGAAAACGTTGGGAATTTTATGTGCGGAGAGTACTTTGCTCCATGAGTCATACTTTCAAACAGAGTCGAGCGTATCCCGATAGGTCTTTCTAACAGTTCCAGCAGTTCTTCTGAGAGGAGGAACAATTCCTCAGGATTTTCATAAACTGAGTGATCGTTATTACTTTATAAAAGCCAGAATTATAATAGGAGCCAGAATTCATAGTTTCGGATATTCCGAGGTTACAAAGAAAAACGAAGAGGAAATAGGGAATAGCCAATATTCGCTTTTTTCACTCTATTTCTCTTTTTTTCCACTCCTCTTTCACCCCTCACCATCCCAACTCACATTTTCTGAGGTCCATCTCACCAAGGTCCTGGCAGGGTGTACACTATATAAGTGGCAAAAATAGAGCCTGTGATCAAATGTTGACTGTGACTTATCCCTAGTCAAAGAAATCATCAGGGAAAAGATTATCACACCGAACGGACTTACTGATTATAAGAAGCATCCTGGGGCTTCCCTGGTGGCGCAGTGGTTGAGAGTCCGCCTGCCGTTGCAGGGGACGCGGGTTCGTGCCCTGGTCCGGGAAGATCCCACATGCCGCGGAGCGGCTGGGCCCGTCAGCCATGGCCGCTGAGCCTGCGCGTCCGGAGCCTGTGCTCCGCAACGGGAGAGGCCACAACAGTGAGAGGCCCGCGTACCGCAAAAAAAAAAAATGATGCATCCTGGTTTAGCAAGCAATAAAATATGGGGTAATAACTATGCAACTTCAGGAGCATCATATAACCTCTCATGCTCAGCTGTCTTATCTGTACAGTAGAGGCTGCAAAACTTCCTCACAAGGTGATTGTTAGGGATGGAGTGAGATTGGGTATTTATTAGTCCTTTTCTTAGAGCTGATGATAGCAACAGCTAGGTGGGATTGATCAATATATGGGCTTGAATCGCCCTGTCATTATTAAACTCCCTGTAAAAACACTTGTAATAATGGTAGATGAGGTATTTTCCAGCTGGTGGAGGAATGAGTGGAGCTGATGCTCCCTACCTTTTCAAGCTTCCCCTCCCCATAGGAGTCTGGGGAAGCTAGACAGCCATCAGCGTCATTTAGTTCTCACTTATCACCCCACAGCCTTCACTTCTAGGAGGAACCTTGCGTTACTTGGGGCTTATTATGAATAGGGAGCTTAAACAGCGTTGCCCCAGGTATCATCAGCCTTGACTACAATGGGGGTCATAATAACAGTATTCATTAATGAATTAGTTAATTAAAAACTGTTCTCAGCCCCCTACACAATCCCCCCCATGGGGATTCTGGTCCTTTCCTTGTTGATGTGTGCCACCCATGGAGCCACTCTGGGGCTTGCCACTGTGGCCATCGCCACAGTGAGAAGGTTGGGGAAGCTGAGGAAACCTCGACCAGGAGCTTCTAGGCAGTGCTAGGGCAGCCCTCATTCAGCAGAGCCACCCAGAGTTCTACACGGAAAAGGTGTCTCTTTTTCACAGTGTGTTGTACATTATCATTTCAGGTTAAAGGCAGGGCAGCTGGGGTCCCCATGTCCCTCAGTATCCCTTATGAGAACAGGTCCTGCAACTTCTGCCAGCAGACACTGTCCCCAGAGGGCTTCACTGGGCCAGGGAGCAGATTCCATGACGTCCTACTTGTCCCCCATCTCTCCCTGCCAGTGCCCAAACCAGAAAATGCTGTTCAGTGAAAGACACCAGTCAGAGAATGAAAAGACAAGCCACGTACTGGAAGAGATATTTACAAAACACATGTCTGATACAGGACTTGTATCCGAAATATGCAAAGAATTCTTTTAAAACAGCTTTATAGAGTTGTAATTCACATACCACACAATTCACTCATTTAAAGTACACAATTCAGTGGTTTGGGAGATAATCCATTATTAACTTTTTAAGTTGTGGTAAAGTATATATATGTGTTTACAGCAAAATTTGGTTAAACCATTTGTACAATTAATTGTCATTAAGTACGTTCATAATGTTGTGCCACCGTCACTACTGCCCATTTCTGAAACTTTTTCATTGCCCTAAATAGAAACTCTGTAACCATTAAGTAATAACTCACCCACCACTTCCCCACCGCCCAGCCTTTAGTAATCCTAATCTACTTTCTGCCTCCATGAATTTGCCTATTCTAGATATTTCATGTAAGTGGAATCATACAATATTTTTCCTTTTGTATCTGTCCTTCTGTATCATAATGTTTTCAACGTTCATCCATGAAGTAGCATGTATCAGAATTCATTCTCTTTTATGTTTGAATAAATTTTATTGTACGTATATACATTTTGTTTATCTGTTCACATGGTGGTCACCTGGGTTCCACCTTTTGGCTATAGTGAATAATACTGCAATGAACATTGGGGTACAAGTAACTGTTCAAGTCCTTGCTTTCAGTTCCTTTGGGCATATACTAGGAGTAGAATTATATACTGGGGTCATATGGTAATTCTGTGTTTAGCTTTTTGAGGAAATGCTAAACCATTTTTCCATAGGGGCTGCCACACTTTACATTCCTACCAGCAATGTACAAAGGTTCCAGTTTCTCCACATCTTCACCAGCACTTGTTATTTACTGGGGGTGTTTTGGTTTTTTGTTTTCTTTTCTTTTTTTTTTTTTGGTTTTTTGGTTTATAGTTCAGCCATCCTAGTGGGTGTGAAACGGTATCTCACTGTAGTTTTGATTTGACTTTCCCTAATGACTAATGATGCTGAATATTTTTTCATATGCTATTGGCCATTTGTATATCTTCTTTGGAGAAATATCTGTTCAAGTTATTTGCCCATTTTTTACTTGGGTTGTTTTTGTTGTGTTGTAGCAGTTACTTAGAGACTGGATATTAAACTGTTATCAGACCTACGATTGCCAAATATTTTCTCTCATTTTGTATGTTGTCTTTTTTTATATATAAATTTAATTAATTAATTAATTTTATTTTTGGCTGCGTTGGGTCTTCGTTGCTGCGTGTGGGCTTTCTCTAGTTGTGGCGAGCGGGGGCTACTCTTCGTTGCAGAGAACGAAACCATCTCATTGCGGTGGCTTCTCTTGTTGTGGAGCACGGGCTCTAGGTGCACGGACTTCAGTAGTTGTGACTCGTGGGCTCAGTAGTTGTGGCTCGTGGGCTCTAGAGCACAGGCTCAGTAGTTGTGGTGCACGGGCTTAGTTGCTCCACAGCATGTGGGATTTTCCCGAACCAGGGCTCAAACCCGTGTCCCCTGCATTGGCAGGAGGATTCTTAACCACTGAGCCCCGAGGGAAGCCCCTGTACATTGTCTTTTCACTTTCTTGATAGTGTCCCTTTATGCACGGAAGTTTTCAGATGAAGTCGATTTATCTAATTTTTTCTTTGCTGCTGGTGCTGTTGGTGTCATATCTAAGAATCCATAGTCAAACCCAGGGTCATGAAGACTTACCCCTATGTTTTCTTCTAAGAGTTTTATGATTTTAACTCTTATATTTAGGCTATTGATCTATTTTGAGTTAGTTAGGAGTTGATCTATAGTTGATCTATTTTGAGTTAGTTAGGAGTCCAGCTTCATTCTTTTGCATGTGGCCCAGCTGCATCTCTTGAAGAAACTGTCCTTTCCCCACTGAATGGAATTGGCATCCTTGTCAAGAATCAACTTGCCACAGATGTATGGGTTTATTTCTGGACTCTTATTTCTGATTCTGTTCTGTTGATCTATATGTACTTATGCCAGTACCACACTGTTTTTTTTCCTTTTTTTAAAGCACCACACTATTTTGATTGCCACAGTTTAATGTTAAGTTTTGAAATCTTTTTTTTTTTTAATGGTTTAGGTTGTTCAAAGCCCCTTGCTATTCCGTATGAATTTGAGGATTGGCTTTCCTATTTCTGCAAAAGAGGCCATTCAGATTTTGATAGGGATTGCATTAAAACTGTAGATCAAAGGACTATTAAAACTCAACAATAAGAAAAAAACAATTAAAAAATAGGTGAAAGATCTGAACAGTACCTTACCAAGAAGATATACAGGTGAAAAATCAGCATATAAAAAAATGCTCAACATAATATGTCAATAGGGAGTTACAAATTAAAACAATAATAACATGCCACTACATATCTGTTACAATGACTGAAATTTTTTAAACTGGTAATACCAATTGCTAGAGAGGATGTGGAGCAACAGAAACTCATTTGCTGCTGGTGGGAATGCAAAGTGATGCAGCCACTTTGGAAGACAGCTTAGCAGCTTCTGAAAAAGCTAAGTGGAATCTTACCATGTGATCCAGCAGTCGCACTTCTGTGTATTTACTCAACTGTTTTGAAAATGTATGTTCACACGAAAACCTGCACATGAATGTTTACAGTAACTTTATTTATATTCACCCAAAACTGAAAGCAACCAAGGTGTCCTTTAGGTAAATGGAGAAACAAACTGTGGTACAACCAATGGAATGCCATTCAATGATTTAAAAAAAATGAGTGATCAAGCCGCAAAAATACATGGATGACCCTTATTGCCAAGTGAGAGGAAGCCAGTCTGAAAAGGCTACATAATGTATGATTCCAATTGTATGATGTTCTGGAAAAGGCAAAACTGTAGAGACAGTAAAAAAAAAAGAAAAAAGAAAAAATCAGTACTTGCCAAAACTCAGGGAGTGGAAGGAGGGATGAATGGGTAAAACACATGGGATTTTAGAACACTGAAACTGTATAGTATTGTACTATAGTACAATACTGTCGTGATGGATACGTGATATTATGCCTTTGTCAAAACTCATGGAACTTTACAGTACAAACAATGGACCTTAATGTATTCGGATTTATTTTTAAATATTTAATAGGTTGGAGGATCCCAGGAAGGAATGCAGACTGTGATAAGAGAATCTAACTGTCAGTGAAGGGGGTTCAAGGAAAAGTGCTGATCTAAGTGACTTCGGAAATGTGTGGAGTTTATAAGAGTAAAGGCAAAAACAATGACACTTAAGCACTATACTCTAGCTCATCAAGTTGTCTCCCACTGTAGCACAGGTTAACAGTGTTGATACTACTATATGTCAACAGGGAGTTGCAAATTAAAACAATAACAACATACCACTACATATATATTACAGTACTGAGTAATTAAGCATGTAGATGGCAGATGATGGGAGCTAAGTCTCTCACTGTTGGAATCAGAACTGACAGACCAGCAAGGTGATGAGGCTAGAAAGATCCATGTGGTAATGGGTTAGAGTTAGAGACATTAGTATGAACTGGTATTTAGCTTAGTATAGATTCATTTCCTTACTCTGTCAGCTGAGAGGGACTGAAAACAAAGAAACTCCAGTAGCAAGGAGCACAAGGAATAAGTAGAACCCAGATTGTGGTTTCTAATACCATGCTCCAAAAAGGAATCCAGCCTCTTTGAAAAAAATGGCTGATTCTAGGACTTGGGCAGGCAATGTGCAAGATGAGCCTGGAGCATCTTGTAGTGGCAGAAAATAAGAAGTACTAATGAAAAAGAGAAAGGGAGGAAAGGAAAGGAAAGGAAAGGAAGGGAAGGGAAGGGAAGGGACAAGCAAAATTATAGGAGTTAAAGGGACACAGAGCCAACTGAAAGAGTTTCCAATGGCCAAAGCTAGAACAATTTGAGCAAAAAGAATACATAAGACAGTATTGGATTATAACCCAGAGTATAAAACAAATACCCACAAGTTCATTCTAATATAAATGAATGATTGAACAAACAAATGAGACAAATATCCCATGCAGAATTCCAAGTAACTTTACAGTGGAGAGACCTGACAAGCACTACTTCAACCAAGTGATCATGGTCAACATCGACAGTGGCCAGTCATGTTGCTAGTATGTGCCTTGATCTGATGTGGTGAAAATGGCACTCCACCTCTGTGGTCGTCCTCCTCAAAACCCATTACCCCACTGCAGTCATGAGAGAAACATCAGACAAATTCCAGTAGAGGCATAGTGTACAAAATACCTGACCAGTCCCCTTCAAAATGCTCCCAGGTCATCAAAACCAAGGAACGTCAGAGCCAAGAGGAGCCTAAGGAGACGTGATGACTCCATGTAATGTGGGATCCTGGATGGGATCCTGGAATAACAAAGGAAGGGCATTCGGTGGAAACTAAGGAAATCTGAATAAACCGTGGACTTTACTTAATAATAATGTATCACTGTTGATTCATTAACTCTAACGAATGTTCCATACTGATGGACGATATTAATAATAGGGGAAACTGGGTGAGGAGATATGTGGGAACTCTCTGTACCATCTTCTCAATTCTTCTGTAAATCTAAAACTGTTTTAAAAATAAAATACATTAAAAAAAAATAAACCAGAAGAACCCCTGATGATATAGATATTTTCCATGTTTTTCTAAGAGGAGGCTGGAGCCCAGAAGAGTCAAGATAACTGGCACAGATTGCCCAGCTACTTAAGTGGCAGAGGTGGGATTTGAGTCCAGGGTCCTTGCTGTTGAGTCACAGTGACTTTGGCCTGTCTGTGGATGGAACTCTTCTGTTCCTTGGTTTCCTGCGTATCCATTTATGTGTGTGTGTTTCTTTCTTGTTCTCCCCAGGGCATGGCCTTTACCCTTGAGGAAAGACTGCAGCTTGGGATCCATGGCCTAATACCTCCCTGCTTCCTGAGCCAGGACGTCCAGCTCCTCCGGATTATGAGATACTACGAGCGGCAGCAGAGTGACCTGGACAAGTTAGTACCTAAAGTCTCTTCTCTCTCCCCAGAGCCCCGGGCTTAGCTGTTTGTTTCCTGTGGTCCACAGAGGGTTTTCTGGATACGCTCTAGCCAGGAAAGGCTGAGAGCCCTGAGAGATCCCAGATCCAGCCCTTCCTTTCATAGGGTGATGGTCTCCTTGAGGACCAGGGCTTGTTACGATCAAGGCACAGTCAATGTGTCCTGGGAGGACTGGGAAGGGAGCCTGAATTCCAACCAGTGGAATCTGGTTGGGCCCCCGGGAAGTGATGGAAGCAGAATCAGCCCAGGAAGCACCAATAGGACGTCAGCATTCAGCAGTGGGGTTCACAGAAGGCATTTTACTCAGCGGGAAGAAGTGGGGCAAAAATGTAGGGGCACGTATGTTAAGGAAGTGGTACATGGCCCAGGTTCCTGGAATAAGGGGAATGTGGTGGAAAAGAGGGGAAATGGACAGGGGCACCTTGGGAAGGACCTGGGATGTTGTATGTTGGAGGTTTAGGGGGAGTAGTTAACAACCCTGCTGCCCCTCTGGTTCCTCCCCAGTGGGGATGTAGACATGAAAGGCCAATGGGGGATCACAGGGTCAACTTTTATCAGTCTTACTAAAGAAAGTGGTGACCTCACAGGTCACATGGCTATGAACAGGTAGTGACCTCAGAGGTCACAGGATTTAAACACAGGTAATTAGCTCCAGAGTCCGTGCTTTCAACCTCTCTGCTACACCGTAGCTAAGAGGCGTTGAAGCTTAGTGGCTATAGGACTAGACTCTAGTCCTAGACTGAGTTCAAATTCTCATTTTACCACTTAACAGCAAAAGTTCTTTAGCCTCTCTGGGTCATTCCCCATATGTACATTGAGTATATCAGTGGTGTCTAACTCATAGGGTTGTGATGAGGACTAAATACATTAGTATTTGTGACGTGCTTAGAACAGTGCCTGGCCCATAGTGGGCACTATGTGAGAGCTTGTTAAATAAATGTGTCATCTTGCCATGGGCTCCAGCAGAAATGTAGGGAGAAGATAAGTGTTCCTCTTACATATCCATAGAGCTTAATGGCCAAGACTTTGGGTCCTTGAGGGTGTGGCTATCCCCCAAGGGGCTGAGTGCAGCAGCTTGTCAGGATCTTCCCACGTTCCCCCAGTACCATCCATCACTTCTGAGCGGTAGTGGGTAAGGAAGCCTCTGCCCCCTCCCCCCTCCCCT